>NC_067155.1:17106599-17406599 GCF_903995435.1 Acomys russatus
AGTCAAGTAGCTCCAAATGTCTCAAGCTCTGTGCAGCCAAGGTTGACCTTAAACTTCTCATCCTCCTGCCTCCATCTTCCAAGTGCAAGGGTTCACCACCACCCTGTTTGTGTCAGTGCAAAGGACTGAACCCAGAGCCTCCAACATGCCAGGCTAGAATCTAATAACTTAGCCTCATTCCTGATCCAAATCTACCTCTTAGGAGCTAGCATGGTCCCTGTTAAGAGTGAGAAGCTGCCCACCACCAACACACACACACATACACACACACACACACACACACACACACACACACACACACACACCATCTTGCAAGCTCTGCGGTCAGGACTTCAGTTCCCTCATCAAAGGAAGAAAGGGCTGCCAGCCCTCAGGGCTAGCTGACAACTCACGGAACACCATCTCGCGAGACCGTTCCGTGCCCGCGTGGAGTCGAACACAAAAGCAAGCTGACTCATAACCGTCTCTGGGCCCAGCCCAAAACAAGGTCTCTGTGCAAACCATAATGAGCCCATGGCCAGCCAACGGAAATAACTGCTACTGTTCATTGCCAAAGCCCCCAGGGGCTGCTTCTTATATAGGGACAATTGACTTAGATGCTTAGGCACCAGGGGCTGGAGAGACACCTCAGTGGTCAAGAGTGCTTGCTGCAGGGGACCTTGGTTCAATGCCCAGAACCCATATGGCAGCTCACAACCATCCATAGCCCTCCCTCCCTCCCTCCCTCCTTCCCTTCCTTTCTTCCTTCTATCTCTCAGGAGTCCTCTTT
Source organism: Acomys russatus (assembly GCF_903995435.1). Taxonomy (NCBI): domain Eukaryota; kingdom Metazoa; phylum Chordata; class Mammalia; order Rodentia; family Muridae; genus Acomys; species Acomys russatus. Next base: position 17,107,369 of record NC_067155.1, read on the forward strand.
ACCTTATCAGCATCCACCGTGAAAGCCTCCATCCGCCTGCGTTCCCCAGACTCACCCTGCAGCTGGGAGAACCTCAGGGCCGCAGCGTTGAGGGCCTCCACTCGCTCACTCTGGGCGGCAATGTCCCCCTCCAGCAGTCCATGCTTTTGCAGCAGGTCGTCGGCCTCCACCAGGTGCTGCCCACACTCCCGAGACAGCAGCTGGGTCTGCCGAGAGAGACGGCATGAGGTCACCGCTGGCACTGCCCAGGCCTACTCACCTCACCACACAGCACGCCAGGTTTTGCAGCAGGGCACCACTCGGGCAACACTTATGTCTGCTATGGTCTCCCTGTGTCCGTCACCCTGCATTTCTGTGCCTCCCAGGATGTTTCTACCTCTCATTGTGTCCCTGGCTTTGCCATCGTTTCTCTCTCTCTCTCTCTCTCTCCCCACCTTCCCTCCATCCTCCATACTTTTCTGTCTTTGTCTCCACTCTTCCCCTATGCACTCTCTCTCTCTCCATCCATCCATCTCTGTAGATGTCTCTTTCCCAAGCTCTTCCCAGATGTTTTTCCTGTAGCCAAAGATTTGTTTGCCTTTCTCCTTTAATATGTGCGTGAGTATGTGTGTGTGTGTGAGTGTGTGTGTGACGTGTATGAGTGTGATGTCTGTGCGTGAGTGTGCGATGTGTGCGTGAGTGTGAGTGTGTGTATGTATCTGTGTGAGTGAGTGTGTTGTACATGTGTGGGTGTGCGATGTGTGCGTGAGTGTGAGTGCGATGTGTGCGAATGTATGTGTGTGAGTGAGTGTGTGTTGTATAGTTGTGAGTGTGCGATGTGTGCGTGAGTGTGTGTATGTATCTGTGTGAGTGAGTGTGTGTGTTGTACATGTGTGAGTGTGCGATGTGTGCGTGAGTGTGAGTGTGCGATGTGAGTGTGAGTGTGCGATGTGTGCATGAGTGTGAGTGTGTGTATGTGTGTGAGTGAGTGTGTGTTGTATAGTTGTGAGTGTGTGATGTGTGCGTGAGTGTGAGTGTGTGTGTGTATCTGTGTGAGTGTGTGTGTTGTACATGTGTGAGTGTGTGATGTGTGCATGAGTGTGTGAATGTGTGTGGGAGAGCGAGTGTGTATGTAAGTGGACGTGAGTGATGTGATTGTGTGTATGTGTGTGTGTGAGTGTGTGATGTGTGTGTTTGTGTGATGTATATGTGTGAGTGTGGAGTATATGAATGTGCGTGTGAGTGTATGTACGTGAGTGTATGTGAATATGTGTGTAAGAGTAAGTATGTGTGTGTGTGAGTGTGTGTGTGAGTGAGCGAATGTGTGTCTGAGAGAATATGTGTGAGTGTGAGTATGTGTGTGTGATGTGTGTGTGTGTGAGTGTGTGTGATAGGGTCGCTTGTGCAAAAAAAAACGCATATGAAGGTCAAAGGGCAGCTCTGTGACGTCAGTTCTTGCACACGGGCTCCAGAGCGAGCGGCTTTCCCTTCTGCACCATCTCACCCGCCTTGCTTTTGTTTTCATTACATGTATTTACTTCTTTCGGTACCGTGTGTGCCTAGGCACACACGTGCTCATTTGCATGGATGCCAGAGGATAATTTGGGGGAGCTGGCTCCCTCCTTCAACCGAGTGAGTCCTGAAGACTGAACTCAGGTCACGTGGCTTGACAGTGGGACACCTTTACCTGCTGAGACATCTTACTAGACCTTTGTTTTTTTTTTTTTTTTTTAAAGACAGTCTCATTTAGCCCAAGCTGGACTTGAACTCTCTATGGAGCCGAGGATGAACTTGAACTCCAGCCCCTCCTCCCTCCGCCTCTTGTGTGCTGGGAATACAGATGTGCACTACCATCAGTTTTTTGTTTGTTTGTTTGTTTATAGGTTTGGTTTGGGTTTTGGTGTTGTTTTTTTTCTTTAATATTTTTATTTATTTATTTTATGTATATGAGTGCTCTATCTGCATGCCAGAAGAGGGGATTAGAAGGTAAAGATGGTTGTGGGCCACCATGTGGTTGCTGGGAATTGAACTCAGAATCTCTGGAAGAGCAGACAGTGCTCTTAACCGCTGAGCCATCTCTCCAACCCCTTTGTTGTTGTTTTGAGACTGGGTTTCTCTGGGTAGCCCTGGCCATCCTGGACTCTCTTTGTCGAGCAGCAGGCTGGCCTCGAACTCACAGCAATCCACCTGCCTCTGCCTCTTGAATGCTTGGATTAAAGGCGTGCACCACCACTGCCCGGCACCACCACCAGGTTAACGTGGAGCTGGAGGTAGAACCCAGGGCGGGCGGGCCTTGTACCAACTAAGCTATATGTCCACCCACCTGAGGCTTCCTCTCTGTCTCTTCCCTCCCACAGCATCCTGCCCTGGCCTCCCCCCCTCTGAGGCTCCCGCATTCGGTCCTCACCTGCATCTCTTCCATCCAGTCTACCATGTAGACCATCTCCTGGAAGACCTTCTGCAGGGCCAGATTCTGCTCAAGCCGGGTCCGCCGGGCACCTACCAGCCCAGTCAGGAGGGCCCACTGGCGAAGGACACTGTCGCGCTGGGCTGCCACCCGCCGGGCATCATAGTAGCCTTCAGCTGCCAACGCCTGGGCTAGCTCCGCCACTCCCTGAACCCGCTCCTCATAGGCTGCAATGTCCGCCTCGATGGCTTCGTGTTTCTTCATGGCGGCCTCCACGGCTGGCAGCTCATATCCAAAGTTGTCCTGGGCAGTTGTAGGCCAGACACTTAGCATGCTGCCTCAGCAGTCACCCACCCACCCAATGGCCCTAGAAACTCTCCCCTCACCCTAGAGACCAGCCCCACCTTCCCCGTTATCTTGGACATCAGGTCCACCTCTCCCTGTTAGCCTGGAGACCAACCCTACCCTCCCTTGTTACCCTGGAAACCAGTCTCACCATAGCTTCACCCTATTCAGTTACCTTAGAAACCAGTCTCACTTTCCTCTGTTACCTTGGAGGCAAGTCCCGCCCACCTCCAATTACCCTAGAAACCCATCCTACCTCCTCCTGCTACCTTGGAAATCAGACCCATCATAGTTTCTCTAGACAGCGGAACACCTTTTCTAGTTACCATGGAGACCAGCCCCATCCTCCCTTGTTGCTCTAGAAACCACCCCACCTTTCCCAGTTACTCTAGAGACTAGTCTTGTTCTCCTGGTATGTCTTACCTTCTACCTGCAACCTTGTTACTCAGGAAACAGACCCTTCTTTGTCATGGAGACTGGAGACCAAATTTGCTGCTACTCTGTTACCTAGGAGACTAATTCTATCCACCTGAGTTACCCTGGACACCAGATACAGCCTCCATCCTCACTTTAGCTAAATCCTCCCTAAGAGGAAACTATTTTCTTGCTCTGTAAATCAACTTCACTCTCCTGTTACTTTTAAACTTAGACCTATTCCCCTCACCTTTTTTTTTTTTTTTTTAAGATGGGGTTTTCCTGTGTAGCCCTGACTGTCCTGGACTCACTTTGTAGACCGAGCTGGCCTCGAACTCACAGAGATCTGCCTGCCTCTGGGTGCGACACCACACCTGGCGCTCAACCTTCATTTTGAGTCTCAGGCTAATGAGGTCCTCTCACTTCCCAGCCCAGCCACGCCCAACCCTGACCCCAGCCACGCCCAACCCTGTTACCTGGGAGACCAGGCGCTGGTTCTCATTAAGCCAGCTCTCTCTCATGGCCACCTTGTGGTCAAATCTTTGAGCTAAGAGTTCCAGCTTCTCCTGTCGGATGAGTTCAGCTCTGAGGGCCGCCTCTCGCTCATGCTCCGCCTTCTCCAGCTCGCCCCAGGCCTGGAGGAAGCCAAGAGGAGGGTACTTAAGATTTCAACCACTGAGTCAGGTGTGGTGGGGCAACCTTTAATCTCAGCACTCGGGAGGCAGAGGCAGGTGGATCGCTGTGAGTTCGAGGCCAGCCTGGTCTACAAAGCGAGTCCAGGACAGCCAACGCTACACAGAGAGACCCTGTCTTGAAAAACCAAAACAAAAGGGAAAAGAAAAAGGATTTCAACAACTGGGGGTTGGAGAGATGGCTCAGCAGTTAAAAGCATTCTCTTAACCTCGTACATAAATGAATAAATCTTTAGGTTTCAAGAAGACTCCTCTGTTTACTGATCCTTGGTCTCCTATCCGAAGTGACTCAGGGCATATGGGCACCTTATATAAGGGCACCTTCAAGCACATTGGGGGTGGGGGAAGAGCTGCCTCCTGATACTACCACGGGAAGACTGTTAAAATAAACATTGAATCCATGCTTCTGCAATGAGAACCTATACAATGTCATGGTGCCATCTTGTCTCCCCCCCCCCCCTTACGGCCCCAAGCTGCTGGCGCGATGTTTTTGCGCACTGTGTAAAGATTATCCTTGTATTATGCAAATGCTGATTTCTGTAGCAGTGCAGATCTGATTACAAGCCAGGCTTTAGAACTGTCACTTTTATGAAGCAGCTCGTCTTAATGTTTTCAACCATTGTTCTCCGTCGCCTTCTGATTGGTTTTATTTTATTTTAAAGATTTATTTATTATTATGTATACAGTGCTCTGCCTGCGTGTACACCTACAGGCCAGAAGAGGCCGCCAGATCTCATTATAGATGGTTGGGAGCCACCATGTGGTTGCTGGGGATTGAACTCAGGACCTCTGGAAGAGCAGCTAGGGCTCTTAACCTCTGAGCCTTCTCTCCAGCCCCTGATTGGTTTTAATTAAAAAAAAAAAAAAAAAAAAAACTAATGGCCAATAGGCTGAGGCAGGATTGGGAGGCGGGACTTCCGGGCCCAGAGTTGGGGAGAGGTGGTCCAGGTGGGAACCAGAGGAAAGAGGGAGGTTGCCATGAAAACACGGATAAAGAGGCAGGTGCCAGGGTGAGGCTAAGATGGCAAGTAATGAGCCAAGTGGTGGGAAGTAGGCCAGGCCGAAATTGTCAGGTTAGAATAGCTGCGTATCTGCCCAGCCATAGTGCTTGAAGCTGTACTATAAAGGTCTCCGTGTCGCTGGGGAGATGGCTCAGAGGTTAAGAGCACTGTCTGCTCTTCAGAGGTCGTGAGTTCAATTCCCAGCAACCACATGGTGGCTCACAACCATCCATAATGAGATCTGGCGCCCTCTTCTGGCCTGTAGGTGTACACGGAGGCAGAGCACTGTATGCATAATAATAAATAAATAAATCTTAAAAAAAAAAAAAAAAAAAAAAAAAAGGTCTCCGTGTCATTACTCAGTGCAAGGACGGGCATGGAAAACCCGGACTTCACACACCAACCTCACCTTGTCAATATCCCAGATGCCACAGCCTTCCCGAGGCACAAAGAGGCGCCGGTTGTGGGCGCGCAGTTTGCTCTGAATGCTGAAGAGCAGCACCTCTAAATTCCCCTTCTCCTGAAACCTGAGAAGACACACGGGTTCAGGGCCCCCCCATCTCGCAGGTCCGCCGCCGCCCCTCCGCTCCCGAGCCGGGTCTCACTTGACGGGCTTCTCCAGCGTACAGTAGGCGGTGTGAAAGCCTGCAGCTGCTGCTGGACCCCACTCAGCGAGTTGGCAAACTTCTGGTTGCTGATGAGGCCCACGGTGCGGTGGATCCAGGCGAGCAGCTCGGCCGCCAGCTCCTCGTAGCGCGCTATGATCTTGTCCACCTCCAACACCTGGTCCAGGACCTGACCCAACACACAAGATGGGAGAGCCAAGCTTCATTGCACACGGGAGAAATCTCCAAGTCCGAGGTAGGGAGGGTGGGCCGGACTGCTCGCCCACTGGGCAGCGGGACACAGATTTAGACCCAGGAGTGGTTGCTAAGGTCTCCATCCCCAATCCCCCACGCCGACTTAACCCCCGACCCCCCCCCACCCCATTCCTTGGGTCCCTCCCCCACCTACCTTCCCAATCCGCTTTCCCTCCACAGCCAGAGCCTTCATCTTGGAGAAGTAATGATAGTAGGAGACCACATAGGTGATGATGGACTTTTCATCCGGAGCCTCCATGTTCACGTCTGGTGGGGGAGGGGAGAAGGTTCGAGGAGGACAATGGAATCTCTCTCTGTGTGACCTTAAGGCAAAACCGCCTCCCTAGTCCTTAAGTGCTGGGGTTTCCTATTTCTACAATTTGTACTTTTAAAATTATTTTTTTTTAATGTTTTTTTTTTTTAAATAACATTTTCTGTGTATGGCTGATCTGCCTGCATGTGCACCGCGTGTGTGCACTGCCGGTAGAGGCCAGAAGAGGGCGTCATATCCCATGGAGCTGCCATTAGAGATGACTGTAAGCTACCACGTGGATGCTGAGAACTGAACTCAGGACCTTCGTAAGAGGAGCCATTGCTCTTAACCTCTGAGCCATCTCTCCAGCCCCCTTTCTTTTTTCTTTTTTTTTTTTCTTTGTTTCTGTTTCCTTTTTTTAAAAAAATGAGCGGGGGTGGGGGTAGGGTTGCATTTCAGGACAGGATTTCTCTGTGTAGCCTTGGCTGTCCTGGACTCACTTTGTAGACCAGGCTGGCCTCGAACTTGCATTGTAGACAGGCTGGTCTTGAACTCACAGAGATTCACCTGCCTCTGCCTCCCGAGTTCCACTTTCTGTTTTGTTGTTGTTTTGTTTTGTTTTTGTTTTTCTAATCTGCCCAGTGGGGATCTTCTAATTCACGGGATTAAACAGTGTCTGACGGATAACATAAATAAAGTCATCTAGGCCAGGTATGGTGGCGCACGCCTTTAGTCCCAGCACTCGGGAGGCAGAGGCAGGCCGATCGCTGTGAGTTCGAGGCCAGCCTGGTCTACAGAGCAAGTCCAGGACAGCCAAGGCTACACAGAGAGACCCTGTCATTAAAACAACAATAACCAAAAAAAAACAAAAGAAAACAAAAAAAATTTATCTATAATTATTTCTGTTTAACAACATTAATTAATTATGTGTCATGCGGGAGGCGGTCTCTCCCTCCACCATGTAGGGCTCTGGGGACAAACTCATGATGTCAGGTCTGGTGGCAGCGCCATCTACAGGTTGAACTATCTCACTGGCCCCTCCTGTCATCGATGCCCACCACCTCAGGCCTCAGGCCTGATACTTTCTCGCTGCCTCGATACCATTCTCCCCGCTGCGTGTGTAACTCTCCCTCACAGCTCAACTCCAGTTTCCTGATACGAGCCTCTTCACCTGCCTGGATCTGCATCCCTTGCCTCATGTGCTCACATAATTCCCTCTCATAACATCGTGTGTCTGTGTGTGTGTCTGTCTGTGTGTCTGTCTGTCTATCTGTGTGTCTGTCTGTGTGTCTGTCTGTCTATCTGTGTGTCTGTCTGCGTGACTGTGTGTCTGTGTCTGTCTGTCTGTGTGTCTGTCTGTGTGACTCTGTGTCTGTCTGTCTGTCTGTCTGTGTGTTTGTCTGTCTGTCTGTGTTTCTGTGAGTCTATGTCTATGTATATGTCTGTGTATATATGTATATGTGTGTGTGTGTGCCTGTACGTCCCTGTGTCTGTGCATTTGTATGTGTGTCTCTGCATGTTCATTTGTATGTGTGTTTCTGTGTGTATGTTTCTCTGTGTGTGTGTGTATATGTCTAAGTGTATGTGTTCAAAGCAAGGCCCTGCCCATGCTAGGCAAGCAATCAGCCACTGGGCTACACCCTGCTGTCCTAACAGCTTATCATTTCGTCTTGAAAGGCATCCGGCCTTGGGATTAAGTTGAAACACACATATCAAACAAACACACGTCTGCCTCTTTGTATTTTTGAGACAAGCTCTGGGAAGCTATCTAGGCCTGTACTATTTTTTCAAGGTCCCCGCCATGCCTAGTACCCAGCTGCAGCAAGTCAGCCAAGCACGATGTGTGAGGTCTGAAGTTAAGGACTCATGTTTTGAAGTAGCATATGTTTGAATCTCAGCTTAACACCTAACTTGACGGATACCCTTAGGAAATGGGCCTAACCTCTCTGAGCCCCAGTCCTTCCCACTGTTACAGTGACCATCTCCATCCATGCCTCTCAGGAACATGGAAACACTTAGAAAGAATAGGGCTGGAGAGATGGCTCAGAGGCTAAGAGCACCTGAGTTCAATTCCTAGCAACCACATGGTGGCTCACAACCATCTATAATGAGATCAGGCGCCCTCTTCTGGTGAGCAGGAGAAACATGTGGGCAGAACACTGCATAAATAAAAAATAAAATAATAATAATAATAATAATAATAATAATAATAATAAATAATCACTAAATCAAAGAGAAGCAAAAGAAGACAGAGACAGAAGAAAGAAGAAAGAAGAGAAGAAGAAGAAGAAGAAGAAGAAGAAGAAGAAGAAGAAGAAGAAGAAGAAGAAGAAGAAGCCAGGTGTGGCGGTGTACACCTGTGCTCCTGGCACTTAGCTGGAGGAGCAGGAAGAGCAGGGACACAGGCTACATAGTTAGAGGTTGGCCAGAGCTACATAAGACCCCGTCTCAAACAACAAAACAAAGGAAGGAAGTGCTAGGGGGATGAGAAAGATGGCTTAGCAGTTAAGCAGGAGTACTGCACTTGTAGAGGACTGGACTTCAGTTCCCAGCAGCCACCAGGACAGCTCACAGCCCCCTGTAATAACTCCAGCTCAGGGATCCAATGCTTCTGGCTGCACAAGCACCTGAATGGATCGCCACACACACTTAAAAAGGAAATGAAATTTTTTTATTTATTTTGATTTTTTTTTTCAAGACGGGGTGTTTCTTGTGTAGCCCTGGCTGTCCTGGAACTCACTCTGTAGGACCAGGCTGGCCTCGAAACTCACAGAGATCCGCACTGCACTCTGTGAGGTCTTACAAAGCGAGGTCCAGGGGACAGCCACAGCTACACAGAGAAACCCTATCTCGAAAACCAAAAAGCAAAACCACCACACGAAGTACAAGAAGAAGAAGAAGAAGAAGAAGAAGAAGAAGAAGAAGAAGAAGAAGAAGAAGAAGAAGAAGAAGAAGAAGAAGAAGAAGAAGAAGAAGGAAAAACCAGACAAACAAACAAGAAACAAAACAAACAAACAAACAGAGCTGACAGGCTGGGGTGTGACTCAGTGGTAGAGCACTGCAAAAATAAGCAAATAAACACACAACTCGTAAGTAAGATTAGCATGTGGATGGAAGAGGAGTAAGAGAACGAAGGAGCAACTGTGAGAACGGCCCCCAACTGTGCTCTGTATTCTGAAAAGGAAGCTGCTGTCTTCTCAGAGGTGGGGGACCCACAGTGCCAGGGGGCACCGGGGACTGCCACAGAGGATGACTGAGGCGTGGGACTGGGATAGACGGAAGATGGGAAGATGGCTGAGGAGAGCCAGCATGGTAGCTGGAGGTACATAGAGAGTGAGGCAGGACAGAAATGAGATCCCGTAGGAGGATAGGGAGGGAGAGAGGAATAAAGGTGAAAGCCAGGCCTGGTAGGTAGGGTAGGCCTATTATCCTGGTGTGTGGAAGGCTGAGGTAAGAGGACAGCAAGCTAAAGGACTCTGTGCCAAAATAAAAAGAGTAAATAGAAAACTGAGATATAGCTCAATGGTAGAGCCCCTGCCTACAATCTCCCAGTGAAGGGCTGGGGGCGTGGCTCAGTGGTAGAGCCCCTGCCTAGAATCCCCCAGTGAGGGGCTGGGGGCGTGGCTCAGTGGTAGAGCCCCTGCCTAGAATCCCCCAGTGAGGTGCTGGGGTGTGGCTCAGTGGTAGAGCCCCTGCCTAGAATCCCCCAGTGAGGGGCTGGGGTGTGGCTCAGTGGTAGAGCCCCTGCCTAGAATCCCCCAGTGAGGGGCTGGGGTGTGGCTCAGTGGTAGAGCCCCTGCCTAGAATCCCCAGTGAGGGGCTGGGGTGTGGCTCAGTGGTAGAGCCCCTGCCTAGAATCCCCAGTGAGGGGCTGGGGTGTGGCTCAGTGGTAGAGCCCCTGCCTAGAATCCCCCAGTGAGGGCTGGGGTGTGGCTCAGTGGTAGAGCCCCTGCTAGAATCCCCCAGTGAGGGGCTGGGGTGTGGCTCAGTGGTAGAGCTCCCTGCCTAGAATCCCCAGTGAGGGGCTGGGGTGTGGCTCAGTGGTAGAGCCCCTGCCTAGAATCCCCCAGTGAGGGGCTGGGGGTGTGGCTCAGTGGTAGAGCTCCTGCCTAGAATCCCCCAGTGAGGGGCTGGGGTGTGGCTCAGTGGTAGAGCCCCTGCCTAGAATCCCCCAGTGAGGGGCTGGGGTGTGGCTCAGTGGTAGAGCCCCTGCCTAGAATCCCCCAGTGAGGGGGCTGGGGTGTGGCTCAGTGGTAGAGCCCCTGCCTAGAATCCCCCGTGAGGGGCTGGGGTGTGGCTCAGTGGTAGAGCCCCTGCCTAGAATCCCCCAGTGAGGGGCTGGGGTGGGCTCGATGGTAGAGCTCCTGCATAGAATCCCCAGTGAGGGCTGGAGTGTGGCTCAGTGGTAGAGCTCCTGCCTAGAATCCCCCAGTGAGGGGCTGGGGTGTGGCTCAGTGGTAGAGCCCCTGCCTAGAATTCCTTAGTGAGGGGCTGGGGTGTGGCCCCGAGGTAAAGCACCTGCCCTAGGGTCCATCTGTGAGGGTTTCGGGCATTGGCTCAGTAGTGGTGGATCTCTTGCCTAACAAGTGGCAGGTCCCAGGTTCAACGTTTAGTACCAAATTAACAGAAAAAGGAAGTTAAAAGGTGGTGTGGTTGTGGGCAGAGGCACTGTTGAGGGCTGGAGAGGGCATGAGGTTTAAAGCTACGAGTGGGGATAAAAACGGGTGTTGGGGAAGGGATCAGGGGCGAGGAAAGAAAGGAAGGGCTCCATTGGGATGAGATGGGGGTGTGGGAGGGCACGGGGAGGAACAGAAATGAGGAAGGCTTGGGGGAGTGAGGTGTGATTCGGGATGACCGTGAGCAGCTGTGGCGCTGGGAGAGACGGAGTTGTTCACACAGTGGGGTTGGGAGCGATTCAGAGACGGGGCCAGATGGGGCTCACCTTCGGGGTCCAGCAGACGCGCTAGCCCCAGGTGCTGCTCGGCTGTGCGGAACGCTCTCTGCAGGTTGTAGTTGGCGTTGGACTTGGTGAGTTTGCTGAGATCCACCAGATCAGGCCTGGGCAGGGGCACAGAGCAGGCAGGCAGCAGGCAGGCTCCAGGGTCAGTGGGCAAGCAGGTGGAAAGACATCCTCACCTGAGCCCCACCCAGGTGAGGGGCGCAACCCAGCCGAGGAGGAAAGGTAGGTGTGCGCGAAGGGACTAGGCCAGCGTGTGCCTGGGGGCATGCACTGTGGGTTAGGGCGTGTGGAAACATGTCCTCACGTGCGTTTATCACTGCTCGGAGCAATGAGCCCACGTGACATCTGCCTGTGTGAGTCTGTGGGACCATCTGGCAAGAGGAATCTATACAGCTCTGTGTTGTGTGGGGGCATGTGTACACGAGGTACCCACAGATTTACTGGGATTTATTTGTACACAGCGTTACATAGGGGCCAGAGCATGGTATGTGTACTTACGACGCCCATGTGTACTCAAATGCATTCATAGACATTATGTCATGGTCAGTCCACACATGTATATGGTACACACTTTAATTTGCCTTTTTGTTTGTGTGTTTGTTTTTGTCTTTGTTTTGTTTTTTGTTGTTTTTTGTTTTTGTTTTTCGAGACAGGGTTTCTCGGTGTACCCTTGACTGTCCTGGACTTGCTTTGTAGACCAGGCTGGCCTCAAACTCACAGAGATCCGCCTGCCTCTGCCTCCTGAGTGCTGGAATTAAAGGCGTGCACCACCACCGCCGGCTTTTTTTTGTTTTGTTTTGTTTTGTTTTTGAGACAAGGATTCTCTGTGTAGCCCTGGCTATCCTGGAACTCACTCTGTAGATCTGTGTGGCCATGAACTCAGAGATCCCGCCTGCCTCTGCCTCCTGAGTGCTGGCTGGACTAAAAGTGTCTGCCACCATCTCCCAGCTATATTTACATTTTTTTTTTACCTGTATTTATTTACTTGGGGGTGGGGCATACGTGCTGTAGTGTTCCTGTGGGAGATAAAGGGCAACTTCAGGAGTTAGCTCTCCTTCTACCCTATGGGTTTTGAAAATCAAACTCAGGCATTCAGGCTTGGTGTTGAGGCACCTCCTGGTTGATTGATTGATTGATTGATTGACGATTGATTGGTGTGGACTTTTGAAACAGGGCCTCTCTTTGTAGCTCTGGTTGTCCTGGAACTTGCTGTGTCGATCAGACTGCCTTGAACTCACAGTTGATCCACCTGCCCCTGCCTTCCAATTAAAGGGATTAAAGGCAAACACCACCAGGTCTAGATCTTGTGGTGTGTTTATATACAGCAATACGGTATTTGGGGTGTCTCGATGTAGTGCTCAGGGCGTGTCTATGGGTGGACTGCACACATATCTAATCAGGTGTAGTGCACACAGCATCCTGTCACGGCTAGAAGTGTGAGGTCAGGGACCAGCCCACTGGGTTCAGGGCCAGCTCAGACACATCTTGGCTGTGTCTTTCTGGCTCAGTGCCCTGTTTCTCTGTTAAGCTTCCTCAGTTGTAAATGCGGGTGATAATAATAGCAAACGCCTGCTTATGCCAGCGAAGAGTAAAAGGACTCACAGAGAGCGACAAGGCAGCACTGGGATTGTAGAAGACATTTGGCAAACGCCACCTGCTGGCAAACATGCCCTAGTCACAATTTGTGTCCTTGTGGGGAAGGTGTCTGGATCTAGCCATGTATGGGTGAGGTTGGGGACCGCGAGTGAGCACACACACGTGCCAGGAAAAACTGGGCACTGGCTTTGGCCACACCGGAACAAATTCCATCCAGACTCTCAAGGCCTCAGTTTCCCCCACGTGTCACTTGGTAGGTTGTGATGTGACTGGTGTTTTTCTGGACACTCAACCCTCAGCCTGTGTAGTGCTAGACCCCGGGGGTACAGGCACATGAAGGCACAGGAACCCAGGAAGCATGGCTCTGGGGGATACAGAGGCACCAAGAATCTGTCCCCAGCCATGGAAGTGCATGTCAATGGGCCTCCCACGTGCTAGGCAAAGGCTCTACCACTTAGCCACACTTCCAACCCCTCACTGTTGAATACAAGGCAGTCTAGGTATCTGCCAGTGTTGACTAGATTTTTTGGGGGGGAGGTTGTTTATTTTGTTTGTTTCGTTTGTTTGCTTGTCAATTTGACACAGGCTAGAGTCGTCTAGGAAGCGGCAACCCCAGTTGAGAAAATGCAGCCATCAAACTGATCTTATCTTCTTGATTAATGATTGATGTGGGACGGCCCAGACCACTGTGGGCGGAGCCAACCCTGAGCAGGCAGTTCTCAGTTATGTAAGAAGCCCAACAAGCCTTGAGGATCACGCCCTCCAGCAGCGAAGCAGGGGCAATTCCCCACCACCTCTGTGTCAGTTCCCGCTGCCTTGACTTCTCACAGTGATGGAGTGTGACCTGGGACTTGTCAGATGAAATAAACCCTTTCCTTTTTTAAAAACTGATTTTGGTCAGTGTATCATCAAAGCAATAGAAAGCAAACTAAGACAACTGGGAAAGAGTTCCCCACTTTGGGTGTATTTGTGCAGGGGTAGTTAAATGTGTGGGCGCACATCTATGCAAGGTGCACGTGGATCCCAGTTGGTGGCCAGGACAAGCCTCTGTGTGGGTAGGTGTACCGCTGAGGGAAAGTGAAAGGCACACGTGCAGTGGGAAATACGAAAGGGTAAAGGTGAAGAGATAGGTTTTTCTATGTCATCCATGTGTGTGTGTGCGAGTGTGTGGCCTTGAGGATGTGGGGATAGAGGGCAGGGCAGGGTGATACCTGTGACGGTGAATGAGGGCATTGAAGGCCAGGCCATCTCTCCAGCTGGTGGTGAAATTCTGGATGTTTACCTCGGGGTAACTGGGGGTGGGGAGGGGAGAGACAGAGGCAGAGATGAGTCAGGAGGGAAGAAGAGGGGTGAGGAAGAGAACAGTGGGTATTCAATGGACATAGAAAGATCAAGGGATGGATGGATGGGTGGGTGGATGGATGGATGGATGGATGGATGGATGGGTGGATGGATGGATGGGTGGATGGATGGATGGATGGGTGGGTGGGTGGATGGGTGGGTGGATGGATGGGTGGATGGATGGGTGGGTGGATGGATGGATGGATGGGTAGATGGATGGGTGGATGGATGGATGGATGGATGGATGGATGGATGGGTGGGTGGATGGACAGATAAAATAAGTAAGATATTTGGAAGAGGAGAGCCAGGGACATGAAGAAGAAAAGAAAAGGGGAAAAATGGGAAGTGATGGGAAGAGAGAAAGAGAAAAGGAGACAGAGACAGACAGAGAAAAAGGAGCAGGAGAGAGAGAGAGACAGTAAGAGGAAGGAAGTGGAGGAGGGTAAGAGAGATAAAGGAAAGCAGACTGAGGTAAAGACAGACAAGGGAAACAGATGGCTTCACAAGACACAGTCCCAGAAGGTTGAGACATACAAAGCCCACCTCCCTCCCATCTGTTCTGGGCCCCCTCCCCCACCCCTGCTCACCATGGAGCACCAGAGTGTGTGTGCCATGACCCACATAGACCACAAAGCTGGTGGGGAGGGTCTTAGGAGTCCACACTATAGCCTGCACCCACCCCCACCCTCTCAATCACATAAAAGGATCTTGAATTTCACTGTGCAGGCTGCAGCACCCTAGACGGAGGGGTGACAACTGGGGGTGCCTGTTAGATGTCCCAAGTGGTAGGACTGAGGGAGGTGGGAGCAGAGGAACAGGAGCAGGTTGGGGACAGCCCCCTCTGTCAGCATTGCTGTCTGGGAGATTTTGGTTTTGTTTTTCTTTTTTGGCAGTGCTGGGATTAAACCCAGGATCTCATGCCAACTACAACGCCCCCCCCCCCCCGAGCTCTACCCACGGCTCCCCCACACCACTTGCCAAGGATTCCACTAGCTTTGCCTCTGAGCTTAGGTTTTGAAATTCGTAGAAAGCTTTGTTCACCAAGGTCAGAGATATACTTAGTTTACCAGTTTGGGACAAAAAAAAATATTTGAGGAAGGACATGCATTCCTCCTTAAGCTGTAGTTCTGGAAGGAGCCCCAAGGGTTGCGGGCCCACCTGCCGGTGAGGAGGGGGCGCTCACCCAGCTGTCTTCATTTGGCACCACAAGAGCAGAGCGTCCTTGGCTGAGCGGGTCTCTCTGTTGTCCTCGGTCTCAATCTTGATGACTTGAATCTGTGAACACACAAACATGACTACAGGTGCTAACCTCTTCTGCTGTCGAAGGTGGCAGGTGGCGGGTGCCAGGGAAAGCTGGCAGGATTCGGGACTGTGAGGATGGTCCCATAGTGGCCTGGTACATCCATAGCTGGGAGAAAGAGGTCAATGCAGGTCTTATTTTCCGGAAGCCTGCAGACACTTGTGGATAACTTCTTTGATTCGAGCTGCTGTCCTCTCCTGCCTAAGCCAGTAGGGGCTCTACCATGGAGCCACACACCCAGCCCCTCACTGGGGGATTCTAGGCAGGGGCTCTACCACTGAGCCACACCCCCAGCCCCTCACTGGGGGATTCTAGGCAGGGGCTCTACCACTGAGCCACGCCCCCAGCCCCTCACTGGGGGAGTCTAGGCAGGGGCTCTACCACTGAGCCACACCCCCAGCCCCTCACTGGGGGATTCTAGGCAGGGGCTCTACCACTGAGCCACACCCCCAGCCCCTCACTGGGGGATTCTAGGCAGGGACTCTACCACTGAGCCACAGCCACAGCCCCTCACTGGGGCATTCTAGTCCGAGGCTCTACCCTGGAATAAAGATTTTAATGGCTTAGAATCTAGAACAGATGCTAGTGTTTCATGGGGGGGGGGGGTATTTGATGACTAGATCCTGGGCTCAAGAACTGGCTTTAAGTGAACCTGGAAGGATGCCTCAGCAGTTAAGAATGCAGACTGAAGCCGGGCATGGTGGTGCACGCCTTTAACCCCAGTACTCGGGAGGCAGAGGCAGGCAGATCTCTGTGAGTTCGAGGCCAGCCTGGTCTACAGAGCAACTCCAGGACAGCCAAGGCTACACAGAGAGACCCTGTCTCGAAAAACAAAACAAAACAAACAAAAGAGAACAAAACAAAAGAGAAGAGTGCAGACTGTTGTTACTGAGCACTCAAGTTCAGGTCATAGCTCGCATTTCCGGTAGCTCACAGCTGCCTGTAACTCCGGCTCCGTCGGGACCCATCGCCTCTTGTCTCTCACACTCCTTTACATGCACATACCCACACAGAGACATGATAAGGGTGGAGAGATGGCTCAGCTGTTAGGAGAACTTGTTGCTCTTGCAGAAATCCTGGGTTCGATTCCCGACACGCACATGGTGGCTCACAACCACCTGTCATTCCAGTTTTAGGAGATTCAGTGCCCCTCGAGAGCAGGAGCCATGTATGTGGCGCACACACACAGGCAAAGAATTCATGTAAAATAGAATGGGTAAATCTAAGGCCACCCACTTCCTGTTTTCCCTATCTGCCTTTTGTTTGTTTGTTTGTTTGTTTGTTTTGTTTTTCAAGACAAGGTCTCTCTGTGTAGCCTTTCTTTGTTTTGTTTTATTTTGTTTTCCTTTTTGTTGTTGCTGTTTTTAAATATCTTTTTTAATTAATTCATTAATATTACATCTCAATGGTTATCCCATCCCTTGTATCCTCCCATTCCTCCCTCCCTCTCATTTTCCCCTTACTCCCCTCCCCTATGTCTGTGACTGAGGGGGACCTCTTCCCCCTGTATATGCTCATAGGGTATCAAGTCTCTTCTTGGTAGCCTGCTAGCCTTCCTCTGAGTGCCACCAGGCCTCCCCATCCAGGGGACATGGTCAAATATGGTGCACCCAAGTTCATATGAAAGTCACTCTCCACTCTCCACTCAACTGTGGAGACTGTCCTGTCCATTGCTTAGATCTGGGTTGCTGTTGGTTTTTTTGTTTTGTTTTAAGATTTGTTTATTACATATATAGTGCTTTGCCTGCACATACACCCTCACACCAGAAGAGGGCACCAGATCTCATTATAGATGGTTGTGAGCCACCATGTGGCTGCTGGGAATTGAACGCAGGACCTTTGGAAGAGCAGACAGTGCTCTTAACCTCTGAGCCATCTCTCCAGCCCCCTTGTTTTGTTTTGTTTTGTTTTTAACTTATGTGCCTTCTCTTCCCATATCCTACCCTGGTCCTGATCTGGCTGTCCCCCTCAACCCCTCCTTTCATAACACTATATAGATGAAGTTGGTTACGTGCCCTCTTCTTCCAATCCAGAGGATCTTTCTAGATTTAATTATGCATCTACCCTTGACTTAAAACAAAACAAAACAAATCTCCAGGGCTGGAAAGATGGCTCAGTGGTTAAGAGCACTGACTGCTCTTACAAAGGACCCGGGTTCAATTCCCAGCACCCACATAGCAGCTCACAACTGTTTCTACCTCCGAGATCTGACACCCTCACACAGATATACATGTAGGCCAAACACCAATGCACATAAAATACAAGTAAAAAAAAATTTTAATCTCAAAAAAAAAATTTTTTTTAAATCTCTAAACTGAGCATGGTGGCACACATCAGTAATCTCAGCACAGAGGGATCAGG
Organism: Acomys russatus; assembly: GCF_903995435.1. NCBI lineage: Eukaryota > Metazoa > Chordata > Mammalia > Rodentia > Muridae > Acomys > Acomys russatus. The sequence continues at coordinate 17,124,878 of NC_067155.1, forward strand.
AGTTCAAGGTCATCCTCAGCTACCTGGAGAATTCAAGGCTACCTTAGCAACAAGTGACATGTGTCTCAACGACAAAAACCCTGTACTATTGCCGACCTCTTAGCCCAGCTAATCTGCCTGAGATCATCTCCTTTCTCCTCTTCCTCCCTCCAGGTCACTAACCCAAGTGTTCTCTTTTGTTTGTTTGTTCCTTTGTTTGTTGGATTTGGTTTGGTTTGGTTTTTCGAGACAGGGTTTCTCTGTTACACAGAGCCCCGCCTGTCCTGGACTTGCTTTGTAGACCAGGCTGGCCTCGAACTCACAGAAATCCACCTGCCTCTGCCTCCCGAGTGCTGGGATTAAAGGCGTGCGCCACCACGCCCACCCCCAGTATTCTTTGCTACTTCCAGCATGCAAAGCTAGTCCCACTGCAACGTCTTTGCATCCTCCGTGTCTCTCCTAGGGTTGCTAGGCAGGTGCTTTGCTGCTGGGTCTTCGCCCCGGCGCACCCTCCATTTTTGTGTACGACTCAGCCATCAGCTGACCGAATCTCAGTAACACTAACATGACACTTTATATCCCTTAGCTGCTTGAAAATAATCTTCTTTCCTGGCTAGCTTTTGTTTGTCCTCTGTAAAGCTTTAAAAAAACAAACAAACAAAATTCTCTTCAGCCCTGTGCCTCCCCCACGCAGGGCAGATCGTCTTGTAGGGGTGGGGGGAGTAGTTTCCTCTGCCTAAGGAGGCTCCTTTTTCCCCTGCATATGCCTGCTGTAGCCATGTTTGTGTTTATTGCCAGTTGTCCTTATCCCAGTGTGAGGTCTATAAAAGCAGGAAGTCTGTCTGTTCATTGCCGTAGTGGGCCACAGCGCCACGCAACTGAGCATATTAAACCCTCCATGCTGGGTGCAGAGATGAACGCCTGGATCACAGAGAGTCTGAGGCCAGCCTAGGCTACACAGTGGGAACCTGTCTCAACACCCCGCGCACGCCCATCCCCTGCCAAGAAAAAAAGCCTAGTAGTTGGGCCACTCACTTTTAATCCCGGCCCTCGGGAGGCAGAGGCAGGCAGATCTCTGTGAGTTCGAGGCCAGCCTGGTCTACAGAGTAGTTCCAGGACAGGCAAGGCTACACAGAGAGACCCTGTCTCAGGAAGAGGGCGGGGGGGGGGGGGGGGGGGGGGGGGGGAAGCCTTGGGCTGCTGAGTTCTATCCTCAAAACCCATGTATTGGGGGGACGGAGCTGAGCTCTGTCCTTTGATCTCCACACTCGCTCTGGCATGCACAAACACGTAAAATGCAATTTTTAAAACCCACCAGTTTCCTCATTGGTAAAGTGAGCTAACTAACGCTACCTAATTTAAGAGGTTCTGTGCGTACTAAAACGTCAACGTTTAGCACAGAGTACGGAAGTGTGAACTGTCGGTATGGTTACGGCAGTGAGCGCTACTGCGATTGTATTTTATCATTGTTTTCATCCCCACAACCTGGTTACGAGCGAGGAAAATTTGGGAGAGGAGCAAGTGAGTAAGTAGGTGGGGGCGCACCCCTAAACCCCTAAACCCTACTAAACCCTAAACCCCACTCCCAGCAGTGGGCAGCGGGGTTGGGTGCAGAGGTCATGGGGAGTGGTGGGGGGGGGGGTGAAGAGGCGCGGGGGGAGGGGGTGACAGTCACCTGGAAGCGAAGGATGATGGTCCAGACCAGCCCCAGCGTCAGCCGATGGTTCCCATCCACGATGTCGTGTGACCCCACGTTCTCCAAGTGCACACGCTGCTCCTTCAGGAACTGCAGGGCCTTGTCCACGTTCTCCAGGGAGTGGATCCGCATGCGGCCGCGGGTGGGCCTCGGCTAGGGCAGCAGGGGCATTGGGTGATGCGGGCCTGGCTCTGCCTCTCTCACGGCCAGGGCCACGCCCCTTCAATCTCACCCCAGACTCTGGCCTCTTTCTCCTTGGGGGTCAAGGCCAGCCTGAGCCGGAGAGTGAGTTCCAAGCTAGCCCCGACTCTGCAGGGTAAGATGCGGGCTCATGTTTTCCCTCCCTCCACAAGCTCTTGTTTCTTTTCACGGCTAGAACTTTCTTTTTTCTTTTTTTAAAATTTATTTATAAAGTCTGACTCCGGAGCATTTTATTTTCTTTTCTTAAAATTTTATTTATTAGGGCTGGAGAGGTGGCTCAGTGGTTAAGAGCACTGCTTGTTCTTCCCAAGGACCCGGGTTCAATTCCCAGCACCCACATGGCAGCTCGCAACTGTCTGTAACTCCAAGATCTGACACCCTTACACCAATGTACATAGATTAAAGTTAAATAAAATAAATTAAAAAAAATTTTTTTAAATTTTATTTATTATTAGGTATACAGTACTCTGCTTGCATGTGCTCCTGCAGGCCAGAAGAAGGCATCAGATCCCATCACAGATGGTTGTGAACCACCATGTAGGTGCTGGGAATTGAACTCAGGACCTCTGGAAGCACAGCCAGTGCTCTTAACGACTGAGCCATCTCTTCAGCCCAGGGCTAGTACTTTCAAGTGAACATCCCTTCAGGATTTACTCAAGCTCTTGACCTGGCCAACACCCCTCATTGTGAAGCCCCTCCCCCTCCCCTGGTGCCCTACTATAGGACCCTTTCTTTTATTTTTTCTTTCTTTCTTCTTTTTTTAATTTTTAATTTTTATTTTATTTTATTTATTTATTTATTTTTGGTAGCGCAGCTCCTGCCCATGGCTTTGTTCCTACACCGTTGTGCCCCTCACATCAAGGGGAGTTCCGGGTTTTAACGTCCTTCAGTGACTCGCTGCCCCATCCTAATCCCACTGTTTGAGATGCGGTCCATCAGACCCAAAAATCACAGCCCCGGCCCAAACAACAAGACAAACTCACACAGCACTTAACTGCCTCTGTCCTCAGACAACCGTGACCTAGATCTCACCCTACCGACCTAGACTGCCTCACAGCTGCACCCGCCCTCCATCAGCTAATTAGTTCTTTACCTCTTAAGTTCTTCCTGCTTGACAGACACGCCCCTTGACACCTCCGCACTGCCGGCTCCACCCCTCCCTAGCCCTCCAACAGAGCATCCCTCTAGAGCCCCGTCCCCCCAACAGACACGCCCTTCCCTCCGCCTCCCTAACCCCCGCATTAGCCCCACCTCTTCCAAAAAGCCCCACCTTTCCAACGGGGCTCTACCCTCTCTAAAAGAGACCCCCCCTTCAACTGGGCCCCGCCCCCACCAAACCGAATAAGGGGGTCTCTTGCACACAACTGGGGCCCTACCTCACCCTCAGCCAGGACCCTGATTAGAATCCAGCCCTTACTCCCCGCCAGCTATCAAGAGAGACCCGCTCACCAGCTGCTCGCCCGACAGCACTTCCAGGAGCCGGGTGAGCACGAAGCCATCCCGAAGGTCTGCATACAGGTCCCCGATGTGGCAGCCCACGCGGGCGAGGTGCGAATTCACCCACTTGGTGAAGGTTTTCTTCTGCACAGCCTCTCGCTCGTCTGGAAGAAAACAAAGACGGAGAGCCCAGCCTTGCCAGGAGTTCGTCATCTGCTTCGAGCGTCCCTCCATCGCCCGCCATCGCCCTCCGATCTTCTACTGGCCCAAGATTTGCCCTGGGTACCTCCTCCTGCCTGGATGCCTCCCTCTACCGCTATGTGCCTAGTGATGACACAACCTGTGTTTTACAGTTTTCCTAAGATACCATTCCCATGGGAAACCTTCCTAGCTTGCTGTCCTAACTGACTTCATTCATGCATGCATTTGGTTGGTTGATTGGTTGTTGTTGGTTTTTTTTCAAGATAGGATTTCTCCATGTAGCCTTGACTATCCTGAACTAGCTCTGTAGACCAGGGAGGCCTCGAACTCACAGAGGTCCACCTGCCCCTGCCTCCCGGGATTAAAGGCACGTGCCACCACACCCAGCTGAAAGATTTGATGGGCATCATAGTGGCGTAGAGCTCTGATTAGTAAGTGAGGCCCTTACACACACACACGGACACTGGGGGAACGGGGCTGAGGGTTAAGGATGAGGGGGTTCAAGAAGAGAGCTGCAGTCTAGGGCTTTCATTGGCTCTGTAATGGAGAGGGCAAGAAGGTCAGAGGCTCCTCGGCGAGACTGGGGAAGGGACCTAGGAGAGCGAGCAAGGATAAGGCTGGACCAAAGCAGAAGCTGTCAGAGCCAGGGGGAGGAGATGAATTGGGGGCTTGCTTGGGGGTAAAGATAAGGTGCCAGTGGGCGGAGACTTAGCTGGGGGGGGGGGTGGTAGCGTGCTTGCCAGGTCCATGTGAAGAAGAAGGGATAAAATGTCACCTGACTGCTGTGGGAGGTGGAGGGGGGAGCACAGGGGACACCGTGTAGCCCCTGGAGACAGGCATGTCCAAAGCCACCCCTGCACAGACACAGCTCCCAAGTGTGCAGCCCCTGGAGACAGGCATGTCCAAGGCCAGCCCTGCACAGACACAGCTCCCAAGTGTGCAGCCCCTGGAGACAGGCATGTCCAAAGCCACCCCTGCACAGACACAGCTCCCAAGTGTGCAGCCCCTGGAGACAGGCATGTCCAAGGCCACCCCTGCACAGACACAGCTCCCAAGTGTGCAGCCCCTGGAGACAGGCATGTCCAAAGCCACCCCTGCACAGACACAGCTCCCAAGTGCCTGCATGAGCAGAGGGAGAAAGTCCACTTTACACTTTGCTTGCTCTCAGAGAAATCTTTAAGGATGTATCCATCTGTGAGGCGTGCATGTGCGTGAGTGTGTGTGTGTGTGCCTGTGTGCGCGCACACACATGTGTGTGCGTGGGGGGATGTGCACACGTGCGCATGTGTGTGCATGTGGGGGGGTTGTGTGCATGTGTGCGTGGTGGGTACATGTGCGTGGGTGTGTGCATGTGTGTGTATGTGCGTGTGGGGTGTACATGTGTGCGTGCGTGTGTGTGCATGTATGTGGGGGTATGCATGTGTGTGTGGTAGTGTGTACATGTGGGGTGTGTGGGTGTGTGCATGTGTGTGTATGTGGGGGTGTACATGTGTGCGTGCGTGTGTGTGCATGTATGTGGGGGTATGCATGTGTGTGTGGTGGTGTGTACATGTGTGTGCATGGGGGGATGTGCACACGTGCGCATGTGTGTGCATGTGTGTGGGGGTTGTGTGCATGTGTGCGTGGTGGGTACATGTGTGTGGGTGTGTGCATGTGTGTGTGTGTGTGGGTGTGTGTATATGTGTGCATGCATGCGTGTGCATGTATGTGGGGGTATGCATGTGTGTGTGGTGGTGTGTACATGTGGGGTGTGGGGGGATGTGCACATGTGCTCATGTGTGTGCATGTGGGGGGGTTGTGTGCATGTGTGTGTGGTGGGTACATGTGCATGGGTGGGGTGTGTGGGTGTGTGCGTGTGTGTGTATGTGTGTGGGGGTGTACATGTGTGCGTGCGTGTGTGTGCATGTATGTGGGGGTATGCATGTGTGTGGTGGTGTGTACATGTGGGCTGTGGGGGTGTGTGCATGTGTGTGTGTGATGTGATTCTAGCTAGCTATTTCCCTCCTTACTTTTTGTTTGTTTGGTTTTGGGTTTGGTTTGGTTTTTGGTTTCTCGAGACCGGCTTTCTCTTTGTCCTGGACTCACTTTGTAGACCAGGCTGGCCTTGAATGCACATCAGTCTGACTGCCTCTGCCCCCGTGAGTGCTGGGATTACAGACATGCGCTTCCCTCCCTACTTTAAATACTTTTAAACATGTGTTTATTGAATGGAGCACATACTACGGCTCAGAGAACAGCTTCCTTCCACCGTGTGGGTCTGGGGAACCCAAACCAAGCCGTGTGGCTTGATAGCAAGCACCATTACCCACTGAGCATTTCTCCACCCTTTCCTTGCCTCTCCTTCCCTCCATCCTTCTTCGTCCTTTTGTTGGGAGGGAGGGAAACATGAGCGCGGAATCACACCGCACGCGCGAGCGCGCGCGCACACACACACACACACACACACACACACACACGCATGCGCACATCACAGATGGATAGATCCTGCCTATCAGGTCAGAAGATAATCAGTGCGACTCAGCCCTTTCCCTCCACCACATGGGATTTGAAGTCAGGGTTACACCACATACCTGACCACTGAGCCATCTCTCTGTAGCGTCTCGTAATGTGAGACACGCTTCAAGTGTCTTACATTTACTGATTTATTAGTTTATTGACATAGGGTCTTACTTCATAGGACAGGCTGGCCTTGAACTCCCCATCGCCCTGCCTGCCTCAGTCTCTCCAGACCAGCATGGGCAGCTTAAAACTAAAAAGTTTAAAAGTTTGAATTTCCAGGCTATACCAGAACTCAGGATGCAGGGAAAGATGGATCAGAAGTTCAGAAGTTCAAGGCCAGAGTCGGCTGTGTAGGACAGTCCCAGCCTCAATCCGCCACTCCAACACAACACAACGAGACAGAACACACAGTGGCCTGGCTGTGCTGGCGCACATCTTTAATCCCAGCAGTCAGGAGTAGACACAGGCAGATCTCTGTGAGTTCGAGGCCAGCCTGTTCTACAGAGCGAATTCCAGGACAGCCAAGGCTACACAGGCCAGTCTCAAAACAAACAAACATAAGCTGGGTGTACTGGCACACGTCTATCATCCCAGCACTCAGGATGGCAGAGGCAGCAGGAATTCTATGAGTTCAAGGCCAGCCTGGTATACAGAGTGAGTTCCAGGACAGCCAGGGATAGATACAGAGACCCTGTTTCAAAACAAGCAAACAAACAAACAAAACAAGTAAAATAAATGAAGTCACTAAGTAGAATAGGAAAATAATATGATACACTGAAATGTACATTATAATGTAATTATTATTTCTGGAATTTTCTTTTTTTAAAGATTTATTTATTTATTTTTAAAAAGATGTATTTATTTATTATGTATACAGTGTTCTGCCTGCATGTACACCTGCAGGACAGAAGAGGGCGCCAGATCACATTATAGATGTTTGTGAGCCACCATGTGATTGTCAGGAATTGAACTCAGGACCTCTGGAAGCACAGTCGGTGCCCTTAACTGCTGAGCCATCTCTCCAGCCCTGTAGTATTTGGTTTTCTGAGATAGGGTCTCACTGTAAGGCCCAGGCTGCCCTTTGAATCCTCTTGCCTTGCTTTCCAAGTGCCCTCTGCTCATTAGAAATGCAGATATTGGGGCTGGAGAGACGGCTCAGAGGTTAAGGGCACTGACTGCTCTTCCAAAGGTCCTGAGTTCAATTCCCAGCAACCACATGGTGGCTCACAGCCATCTATAGTGAGATCTGGCGCCCTCTGCTGGTCTACAGGGGTACATGCAGACATGCATGTCTGTTCCATCTTTTTAACTTCTGGTGGATCTGTATTTTATAACTAAAAGTCAGAGACAGACAGACAGACAAAGAGAATTACATCTTGGGTTTTTTCGGGGCAAGGTGGTTGAAACAGGGTCTCTCTGTGTAGTCTTTGCTGCCCTGGACTTGCTTTGTAGACCAGGCTGGCCTTGAACTCACAGCAATCCACCTGCCTCTGTCTCCTGAGTGCTGGGTTTAAAGGCGTGCGCCATCACACCTGGCTACATCTTGGTTTTTCTATTCCTTTCCCAACTCCCAACTCCTACAAGCTAGAAAGCCATGGGCCAGAGAGCATATGACAGAAAGAAATTCACTGAGTGCCTTCTTGGGGTCTTCCTGGCAAGGGCTGCTCACCTCAGAACTTTCCAGAAGGGAAGAGCAAGCTTCAGAACCCTTTCCACCATGTGCAGTTGGCTCTAGTTGTTACAGCAGCTTAGCACATACAGTGACATCCCCAAATAACAGTAGTCACAATGTTAAGTTTCTCATCAGTTAAGAAATAATAAAATAGCTGGGCGTGGTGGCGCACGCCTTTAATCCCAGCACTCGGAGGCAGAGGCAGGAGGATTGCTGTGAGTTCGAGGCCAGCCTGGTCTTCAAAGTGAGCCCAAGACAGGAAGACTACACACAGAGAGACCTTGTCTTGAAAAAAAAAAAAGAAAGAAAAAGAAAAGAAACAAAGAAATAGCAAAAATGTATCTACAATCTATTTCCTTTTTACACCATATGAACTTGCCAATAATTACCTTTTATCCTAAAACACATTTTCTTTCTTTCTTTCTTTCTTTCTTTCTTTCTTTCTTTCTGTCTTTCTTTCTGTTTATTTTTGAAAGATTTATTTATTTTATATGAGTGCTCTATCCATATGTACACCTGCAGGCCAGAAGAGGGCACCAGATCTCATTATAGATGGTTGTGAGCCACCACGTGGTAGTTGAGAACTGAACTCAGAACCTCTGGAAGGACAGTGCTCTTAACCACTGAGCCACCTCTCCAGCCTCTAAAACACATTTTCTTTTTCTTTTAATGGCACTGGAGATTAAATTTAAGGCCTTCAACCTGCGAAGCAAGTGTTCTATCACTGAACTATGCCTGCAACCCCTCACTGGGGGATTCTAGGCAGGGGCTCTACCACTGAGTAATACTCCTGCCTTCCTTTTATTTTTTATTTAGAAACAGTCACGATAAGTTGTACACGTTGAATTTGAACTAATTTTGCCACCTAGGCCAGCTTTGGACCTTCTTTTTTCTTTTTCTTTCTTTCTTTCTTTTTTTTGGGGGGGGGGTGGGGTTTCAAGACCGGGTTTCTCTGTGTAGCTGTGGCTGTCCTGGACTCGCTTTGTAGACCAGGCTGGCCTCAAACTCACAGCAATCCACCTGCCTCTGCCTCCCGTGTGCTGGGATTAAAGGCGAGCTCCACCACACCTGGCCCTAAAAGGTTTTTTAAAAATAAGATATTAACAGTTGGACAACTCTTGTGAGCCCACCCCGTGCCTGCAGCATCTCTCTGGCTCTTACACCTCCAGGCTTCAAATCTTCTATGTTGAAGGGTTGGGAAGGAGTACAGTCAGAAAGTATTTGCTACACACACACACATACACACATATGCAGGCACACATGCACATACATGCACACACGCACCTGCATACACACATCCATGCACTCACACGCACACACATACGCATGTAGACACGCACAATATATGCACGCACATGCACACATGCGCACATGTACACATGCACAATGCATGCACACATGGACATGCACACACACATCAGTGCATGCACACAAGCGTACATGCACACATGCATGCACACACGCACATGCACACACACACATCCATGCAGGCACACACGCATACATGCACACACATCCATGCATGCACACACGCACATGCACACATCCATGCATGCACACACGCACATGCACACACACACATCCATGCACGTACACAAGCATACATGCACACACGCACATGCACACACACATCCATGCGTGCACACATGCACATGCACACACACATCCACGCATGCACACATGCACATGCATGCACACACACACATCCATGCATGCACACACGCACATGCACACACACATCCATGCACGTACACACGCATACATGCACACACGCACATGCACACACACATCCATGCGTGCACACATGCACATGCACAACACATCCATGCATGCACACATGCACATGCATGCACACACACATCCATGCATGCACACATGCACATGCACACACACATCCATGCATGCACACACGCACATGCACACACACATCCATGCGTGCACACATGCACATGCACACACACATCCATGCATGCACACATGCACATGCATGCACACACACATCCATGCATGCACACACGCACATGCACACACACATCCATGCACGTACACACGCATACATGCACACACGCACATGCACACACACATCCATGCATGCACACACGCACATGCACACACACATCCATGCATGCACACACGCACATGCACACACACATCCATGCGTGCACACACGCACATGCACACACACATCCATGCATGCACACATGCACAGGGGCCCGGATTTGATGCATGGGAATCCTTGTTTATAAGTCAGGCCCTCATTTGGGAGGCAGAGGCAGGCAGATCTCTGTGTACAAATAAATCGAAGTAGATCTGTGCTGGGATTAAAATGTGCGCCTAGGGCTGGAGAGATGGCTCAGAGGTTAAGGGCCACTGTCTGCTCCTCCAGAGGTCCTGAGTTCAATTCCCAGCAACCACATGGTGGCTCACAGCCATCTATAGTGAGATCTGGCGCCCTCTTCTGGCCTGCAGATGTACATGCAGGCAGAGCACTGTATATGTAATAATAAATAAATCTTAAAAAAAAAAGAAGAAGAAGAAGAAGGTGGAAGGATAGCCTTAAAAAAAGAAAAAAATGTGCGTCCAGTCTTTCACATAGTCGTGATGGGAATGGAAAATGATTTTTTAAAAGAAAGCAAAAAACAAACAAACAAAAAACCGCAAGGGGGCCATTTCCACTAAATCAGACACACAACAGTGTCGCTCGACTGAAATGTCTCTGAATTGTTTTGAACACTTGGTCCCAGTTAGTGTTTTTCTTTTTTTTTTTCCCTCTCCTTTCTTCCTTTTGTGTGTGTGTGTGTGTGTGTATGTGTGCGCGTGTGTGGTTTGTTTGGTGTGTGTGTGGGTGTGTTTTGTTTGTTTGGCGTGTGTGTGTGTGTGCATGTGTGTGTTTTGTTTGGTGTGTGTGTTTTGTTTGTTTGGCGTGTGTGCGCGGGCGCGCGTGTGTGTGTGTGTGTGTGTGTGTGTGTGTGTGTGTGCGCACATGTCTCTGTGTGTGTGTGTTGTTTTGTTTTTGGTAGTCATCCTCTTTTGAGGGCTGGTGGAAATAGGCCATTATGGGTGGAATGGAAGGTTACTATCCCCTGTTTACCTCTTCCTCTGTTTCTGATCTACCAGGACGGAATGAACCCCTGCCACACACTCCACCGCAGTTTCCCTACCCACTCTGAACTAAAACTGTGAAAAGTGTGAGTGCTCCTGAGTTACCTGTATTGGATGTTGTGGGCACAGCAACACAAAAGTAGGTAACGCACACACTATGTGATTCTACACGTTCACTCCCAGCACTGTGGACCGGCCACCCAGAAATGTGTATGCCCCACCCAAAACTGTGCTAGAAGCTGCCAGAATCACCATCTGTAACATTCCCGACCTGAAGCAACTCAAAAGTGCAACAACGGGTGAGCAGATAGACTGCGGTATGTCCACCTGGTGGAATATTATATATCAAGGAAAAAGAAATTGCCTGGGAATACACACAAAAGAATGAAACCAACCAACAGCTCCTGTGATGGCTCAGTGGGTAAAGACGCTTGCTTGAGCGAGTCTGGTGCCGTGTGTTCAATCCCTGGCATCCAGGTAAAAAGTGGAAGGGGAGACTTGACTCCACAGAGTTCGCCGCTGACGTCCACGTGTCATGTATGCCATGGAAAGCACAGCTACCCATGTACCACACACACACACACACACACACACACACACACACACACACACACACACACACACATACAGGAAAACCAACAGGAAACAGTGGCCGGAGAGACAGCTCGGTGGGTAAGAGCATTCACTATACAATCATTAGGACCCGAGTTTGTGTGCTAGCATGCTCATAAGGAGCCAGGTCTCCCATGCAGGCCTGTAACCTCAGCTCTGAGGTGACCAGAAAGGCAGGATTACCAGGGCTTCTGACTGCAAGTCTAGCTCAGGAAAATTAAAATCTCAAGGTCAAGGAAACACTCTTCTCTCAAAAGAACAGGTGTAGGACAGTAGATGAGGATGTTCAAGCGCCATCTTCTGGTCCCTGCAGGTACTGCATGCACACTGTGCGCAGACATAATTGCAAACAAAACATGCAATGACTGAGCCTAGTGTGGTGGCGCACGCCTTTAATCCCAGCACTTGGGAGGCGGAGGCAGGTGGATCACTGTGAGTTTGAGGCCAGCTTGGTTTGCAAAAGGGAATCCAGGATAGCTAAGCCGACCCAGAGAAACAGACAGCGAGAAGAGAGAGAGAGAGAGAGAGAGAGAGAGAGAGAGAGAGAGAGGAGAGAGAGAGAGGGAGAGAGAGAGGGAGAGAGAGAGAGAGAAGAGCCGAAGAGCCCATAGTTCTGGAATTGTACATTTTGAAAGTTGTGCAGCCCCACTGCCTCGCCCAGCAGTCCCAAGTCCCATCCCCTTAATTCAATTAAAACAAATTAGAACTAAGTAGAATTCAAGGCTATTTTTCAAGAAGCACTGGCCACACTTGGAGTGTTCACTAGCTACATATAGGAGCAGTGACCCCGTCAGACACCTCAGACACAGAACTGTCGCATTTCAGTGGTCAAAGAACTCAAGTGCTGGGATCAACTCTTCCAGGCAGACCCCTGGCCATCAACATTCCCCCGAGGCGCCCCACACATACACATCGCCCTACGTCCTGCCAACCCTCCCAGAACTCTTTTCCAGGTACCTGCTAAGGCCTTGATCCGAGAGCACTCAAAGAGTGAAGCAGCCGCGTTGGCCGCTGCCGGAGCCTCGCGATCCCAGCCCCTGTCAGGGCTCTCCCAGCGGGCTGCAGGGTTGTTGTTGTTGTTGGAAGCTGCTGGGCCGTCCATGTTGTCCACCTCCCCTGGGACTTGTGCCATCGGGGAAGGCAGAGCCTGGGACAGAGGACAGAAAGGTTAGTCCAGAAAATGGACTGAGCTCAGAGGACCCACTTCTCACCCCACCTTTTGGTTTTTCGAGACAGGGTTTCTCTGTGTAGCCTTGGCTGTCCTAGACTCACTTTGAAGACCAGGCTGGCCTCGAACTCACAGTGATCCACCTGCCTCTGCCTCCCGAAAGCTGGGTTCAAAGGCGTGCGCCACCACTGCCCAGCTGAGGACCAGCTTCTTACAATGAGTGCCCATGCATTCCGTTCCCTGTCTCAAACTGTCTCTGTCTTTCACATAAAAAAAAAAAAAAAAAACCATAATAATAACAACATAAATAGATAGACACACATACACACAGACAGACAGGGGCTGGAGAGATGGCTCAGAGGTTAAGGGCACTATCTGTTCTTCCAGAGGTCCTGAGTTCAATTCCCAGCAACCACATGGTGGCTCACAACCATCTATAGTGAGATCTGGCGCCCTCTTCTGGCCTGCTGGTGTTAAGTGCAGGCAGAACATTGCATGTGTAATAAATAAATCTTTGAAAATAGATAAATAAAATAGAAAAGTCATCTGGGGGTGGTGGCGCTCGGCTTTAATCACAGCACTCAGGAAGCAGACGCAGGAGGATCTCTGTGAGTTCGAGGACAGCCTGGTCTACAAAGTGAGTCCAGGACAGCCTGGGCTACACAGAGAAACCCTGTCTTGAAAAAACAAAAAGGAGGAAGAGGAGGAGGAGAAGAAGAAGGAAGGAAGAGAAAAGTCACTTGTGAAATTGTGATGGGCAGGAGGCTGAGGCAGGGAGCTCAGGAGTCCCAGACTAGCCTAGCCTGGGCTACATAGCTACATTTTGTCTCAAACAATCAAATAGTAGGGGCTGGGAAGAGAGCTGGATAAGTAATGTGCTTTACACAGAAGCATAATGATCTCAATTCAATTCTCAGAACCCACAGGCAAACCCAGGCACAGCGTGATACACGCTTGCAATCCCAGCACCAGGGAAGTGGAGAGCAGGAGATCCCTGGGGCTTACTGGCCAGCCAGCCTGGCCTTACTGGTGAGCTTCGGGCCAAGGAAAGGACCTGCCTCGAAGGCAAGATGTATATATCACCTGAACTACGACACCCAAGGCTGATCTCTAGCCTTCGAAGGCATCTGTACACATGTGCATCTACACACACACACGTGCACACACACGTGCACACACGCACGCACACACATGCATGCACACACGTGCACACACACGCACACACATACATATACATACACAGACGCACATGCACGTACACACACACATGCACACACGTGCACACACACACACATACATACACAGACGCATATGCATGCACGTACACACACATGCACATGCATGCACACACAGGCACCCCCCCCACATATATACACACATACACATCTGCACACACATGTGCGTGCACACACACACACACACACTATCTAATAATAGTAACAATAATAGTAATCAACCAGACCGGGCATGATGTCACACTCCTCTAATCCCAGCCACTCAGAAAGCAGAAGCAAGCAGATCTCTGTGAGTTTGAGGCCAGCCTGACCCACATAGCAAATTTCAGGCCAACCACAGTGAGACCTGGTCTTAACATCGTCATCGTCGTCATCGTCATCTTCTTCGACTGTCCGTAAAATGCCTACAGTACAAACATGAGTCCCTGAGTTCAGATCCCCGGCACCCATGTGAAAAGTGGGGCACAGTGGTATACATCTGTCATCCTAGCTAGTAATGAACGCTGCAGAGACGTGGGGACCATGGGAGCTCACTGGCCAACCAGTCTAGCAAGCCAGTGAGGCCGAGCTCATTGAGAGACTCTGTCTTTAAAAATAAATAAGGTAGCTGGGCATGGCTGGGCACGCCTGTAATCCCAGCACTCTGGAAGACAGATCTCTGTGAGTTGAAGACCAGCCTGGTCTACAAAGGGAGTCCAGGACAGCCAAGGCTACGCAGAGAAACCTTCTCTCAAAAAAAAAAAACAAAAAAAGAAAAAAGAAAGAAAGAAAGAGAAAGGGACAAAGAAAGAGAAAAGAATAAAGCTAGAGAGAGAACTTAGTGGTTAACACTTATTGCTTTTGTAGGTTCAGTTCCCAGCACCCACATGGTGGTTCACAACTGTCTGTTATTTCAGTTCCAGGGGATCTGGCCTCTGTGAGCCCCTGCACACACATGGTTCACACAAACTCAAGCAAGCAGATTCACATAACATAAATAAAACAAGTAATAGATCATTAAATACTGTTACTGAATAACGAATAAACCTTTTCTTCTTTGGTTTATTGACACAATGTTTCTCTGTGTAGCCTTGGCCGTCCTGGACTCACTTTGTAGACCAGGCTGACCTCGAACTCACAACAATCCACCTGCCTCTGCCTCCCCAGTGCTGGGATTAAAGTCGTGGGCCACCACTACCGGCCGGCTCTGACCCTGGCTTCTAACATGGGACCTGCTTTGACCAGCAGAGTTGAGTGGGAAATACTGGCTGGCCAATTCTGAGCCTTAGACGCTGGAGCGTGCTTGAACCAACCCTAATGCTAGGCTAGAGTAGGTCCGGGGCCATAAGCTCTCCAGCTTCGACCAGCCACAGCGGCCAATGATGACCCCATATCACTATGACACCCCCTGAAACTTGAGTATGCCGGCTGAGGCCTGAGGAACCAAGCCTAAAGTATTAAGCCCTTGACTTCACAGCTAAATAAGTGCCTAGGGCTCTGAGACAATGCCTTGGGTGGGGTGATTTGTTACACGGCATTCCAGTAGTAATAGCTGGCTGATACACTGTCTTCCTAGAAGCCTGATACATTATAAATACCTATCCTATGGGGTTGGTGATATCTTTAAGTACGTCTCCAACACAAGCCCCCACGTACAAACTTCAGTCCCACTTTTAAGACTCAGGCAGTCTCAAACTCAGGAGAGTGTAAGATGCTAAGTTGCGGCCAAGGGTGGAGGAGATTATTCCTTTGGGTGGGCACCCTAAAAAACCACTGCTCTCCTTTCATAGAAAGCTGTAAGTGGCCACGTGGCTACCTCCGACTACCCGTGTGACCTCGGGCAAGCCTCGACCTCTTGCCCCTCTCTGGTCTTGACTGGATCATCTGTGGAAACTCTAAGGCGATCTGAAGACGGAATGAGTTGCTCACTCAGCAAACGAGGTGTCTGGTACAGAGCAAGCCTCAGTCCGTATCTCTCATTATTCTTTTCTTCCCATCGTAGTGTCCAGAATTACATCCATAGCAAACTGCCATGTGTCCCACCGCTGAGACACATGGCCAGCTAGCTCTGAGTTTTCCCTCATTGGTCTCATCTTAGGAAGTCGGGGGTGGGGGTTGGGGGTGAAGGGGGGACTGTTCAAGAGTCAAAAAGAGAGGGGTTCAGCGCTTTATTCTGGCGGTGTGGAAACCTAGTATCTTGAACTCGGTTTCCCTGTGCTTTGATTTCCTTCCCTATTAATGGGGTGGTCACAACTCTTTCCCCAATGGAGGATACCTGGGCCAGGGGCGGCGCTTAGGACTTGGCGAGCTCTTCCTGGGCCCAGATTGCAGCTCCCGGCCTTTGGGGGTGGGGGTTGGGGGTGGGTAGGGAAAGGGGTCCTGCGGGCTCCAGCAAAGGCCCGTAGGGCGCTTAGCTGCCAGGCTTTAACCCTTCCAAAGCCGCGCCTGTCTGCCCCTGTGGTCCAGTCACTGCGCGGAGGAGAGGGGCCTGGAAAGGAGAAGGCCTTGGGGTAGACCACGTCTGGCTCACAGGCTAGGCTAGGTGGGGGTGAGGGGTTCCCTGCATACTGGACCTCAAACCTCCACCCGGCTAAACAGACTCCGGGGGCTCAGGCCCGCCAGGGTGCGGGGGAGGATGCTGGGCCAGGTGGGGAGATGCTGGGGAGGGGCCGACGTCGCACCGCCGCTCACCTGGGCGCCCGCCGCCGCTGCGGTCCCAGATGCTCGCCGCGCAGCACCGCCCTCCCTGCGGGCGTCCGCTGCCGGGCCGGGCCCGGCTCTGTTCGGGCCCCAGCCGGCCCGCCGCTCGGCCAGATCCGCATGCGCCGCCGTCGCCGCCGCGCCTCCCCCACGCGCCGCAGCCTCTCCGCGCGTCCCCGGGACCCCTCCCGCACGCCGCCCCGCCGCCCGCGCTGTCACACACCGGGCCACGCGTGTGTGTGATGCACAGCCGCGCTCACGAGCGCTCGAGGCAGCGTCACACACTCCCACCCTGCCCCTCTCTCTCTCTCTCTCTCTCTCTCTCTTCTCTCTCTCTCTCTCTCTCTCTCTCTCTCTCTCTCTCTCTCACACACACACACACACACACACACACACACACACACACACACGGCCGCTGGCAACGTCACACACACTCCACACGCACAGTCTCACGGTGTCACTCCTTCACTCCTTCGTTATGGGGTCACTCAGGGTCAGACCCTCTGGAATGTGGCCTGGCAGGGTCATCATTCACTGTGACACACTCAGATACAGCTGCCAGCAAGAGTGTCACATGTAGTCACCCACACAGTATACAGGGTCATACATGGTGATAAACTCAGACACAGCCACAACGGAGGTCACCACAGGAAGCCACCTGAACAGTGTTCCAGAAGGAAATAGTGAGTGCCCTCCCTGCAGGATCACACTGTGACACACTCAGACACAGCCACCACCACAATGTGTGGGTGTGTGGGTGGGGGTGTCACACGAAGTCACCTGAGCAGTGTTCCGGGATCACACATTGTGACACACTCAGACACAGCCACCACCACAGTGTGTGGGTGTGTGGGTGGGGGTGTCACACGAAGTCACCTGAGCAGTGTTCCGGGATCACACATTGTGACACACTCAGACACAGCCACCACCACAGTGTGTGGGTGTGTGGGTGGGGGTGTCACACGAAGTCACCTGAGCAGAGTTCCGGGATCACACATTGTGACACACTCAGACACAGCCACCACCACAATGTGTGGGTGTGTGGGTGGGGGTGTCACACGAAGTCACCTGAGCAGTGTTCCGGGATCACACATTGTGACACACTCAGACACAGCCACCACCACAATGTGTGGGTGTGTGGGTGGGGGTGTCACACGAAGTCACATGAGCAGTGTTCCGGGATCACACATTGTGACACACTCAGACACAGCCACCACCACAATGTGTGGGTGTGTGGGTGGGGGTGTCACACGAAGTCACCTGAGCAGTGTTCCGGGATCACACATTGTGACACACTCAGACACAGCCACCACCACAATGTGTGGGTGTGTGTGGGTGGGGGTGTCACACGAAGTCACCTGAGCAGTGTTCCGGGATCACACATTGTGACACACTCAGACACAGCCACCACCACAATGTGTGGGTGTGTGGGTGGGGGTGTCACACGAAGTCACCTGAGCAGTGTTCCGGGATCACACATTGTGACACACTCAGACCACAGCCACCACCACAGTGTGTGGGTGTGTGGGTGGGGGTGTCACACGAAGTCACCTGAGCAGTGTTCCGGGATCACACATTGTGACACACTCAGACACAGCCACCACCACCACCACCACCACCAACGCGGTTGGCACACACAGTCACAAATGTGACACACTCCCAATGTGTCACAGGGCATCTACACTCACATATCACAGAGCTCACAATCACACTCTTTTTCTTTTTTTTTTTAATTTTCGTTTTTCGAGACAGGGTTTCCTTGTGTAGCCTTGGCTGTCCTGGACTCACTCTGTAGACCAGGCTGGCCTGGAACTCACAGCAATCCGCCCTGCCTCTGCCTCCCGAGTGCTGGGATTAAAGGTGTGCACCACCTGGCCCGGCTCAATCACACATTCTTACACACTTGAAATGTCACAACAGTCGCCCAGGCACTGGAGGTGGCACACCCTGTATTGCTGCACACAACATACAATTCAGCCTCAACAAGACACAAGAAGAGCCACAGTAAATGTCACACAGTCACAAACCATTCCAATCCGACAGTCCCACGCGCCATTACAGCTTACCTCACACATGCCTGACACTCACACCCTATCACACAGGCTGGGGGCCCCCCTCACTGCAACACCCCATGGAAGACGAATAACCGCACCAATTATCTGTACACACCACTCACTCTTGCAACATAAGAAACGAAACAGGGGCTGGGCTTAGTGGCACACGCCTTTAATCCCAGCACTCGGGAGGCAGAGGCAGGAGGATCGCTGTGAGTTCGAGGCCAGCCTGGTCTACAAAGTGAGTCCAGGACAGCCAGGGCTACACAGAGAGACCCTGTCTCCAAAAACTAAAAAAAAAAAAAAGAAAGAAAGAAAGAAAGAAAAGAAAAAGAAACAGGGTGTTGCCGAACACCACGCTGTCTCTTGTGGTCACCGAGGGTCACACAGGTACAGAATCCCTCCCCGGACACACACACCTCTTGCTTGTTGGGAGGAGGCTCTGGTAGGGGCGAGTACCACCATCTCAGAGCCTAGGTGTATAATAACGAGGCGTGACCAGAGACAGCATGGTGGGCGTGATGCCCCGGCTGGCCCCGCCCCTCCCCGCCCACTAAGGGTAGCTGACCCTGGGAGACTGACAGCTGATTGACGTTCTGCCTTAGCACCGCCCACTCCCTTCCCGAGATGGAGGCGTGGCCTCTACTTTTAAACGCCTATCAGACAAGGCGGTCTGAAAAACGCAATCTGACTCTAGCCCCGCCCACTCGCGCTCTCCCCCCCCACGGGAGGCGTGGCCTGATCGGGCCCGCCCTTTGATCCCTCCTCAGGCCCCGCCCCCTCCCTCCCCCCGCCTTGGGAAAGGAGGAGAGCAGCGCGCCACCTTGCCGCCATTGGGTTCCAGCGCGTCCTTGGGACTTCTCAGCCTTTGGGAGCCTGGACCCCCGCAAGCATGACTGTCAAGAAGATCGCCATCTTCGGTGCCACCGGCAGGACCGGGCTCACCACACTGGCGCAGGCGGTGGAAGCAGGCAGGAGCCGGGGCGCGTGGGGCGGGGGGGAAGTCATGAGCAGTGGAGCGGAGCTCTGGGGGGAAAGGTTGCCCTGGGGCCGGGCAGAGACCACACGGGGCTTGTGTGTGCCCCAGCCTGTGGGACAACAAGTGGTCGAGGGGACAGAAATGGAGGACTCCTGAGATTCAGTTTTGTGTGAGTCTAAGGCGTAGGAATTAACCGTAGGAACGTGGAGGACTCCTTTCTGACTGTTCTATCTGAGCCTGTGAAATGGGGCGGCCACTGGGGCAAGGGTTTTCTGAGCCAGTACCAGCTGGGCCATCTCCCTACACTTGTTAAAATCCTGGTGACCCTCATTTAGAATGGTAACAAGTATTACCCCGACTCGACAGATAAGAAAACTGAGGTAGAGAGAGCATGACTTGCTGGTACATGGCTGTGCTGGGATTTGAACTCCGTTCTTGCTCTTAAGAGCACAAGAAGCCTGGCAGCGGTGGCGTGCGCACGCCTTTAATCCCAGCACTCGGGAGGCAGAGGCAGGAGGATCGCTGTGAGTTCGAGGCCAGCCTGGTCTACAAAGTGAGTCCAGGACAACCAAGGCTACACGGAGAGACCCTGTTTCAAAAAAAAAAAAAAAAAAAAAAAAAAAAAAAAGAGCACAAGAAACCAAGAAACGTCTGCTTGGTCACTAATACAAAAAGTTAGGCAGGAGAGTGAAAGAGATCGCACTAGAAGGAAGGTCAGAGCCTGGGAATTACAGTCCTGGAAAAGTCTTTGCGTTAAAGCTTTGGGGCTGCCCCATGAAGGGGCACAGGATCCCCTGGCTCCTCAGTCTAGAAGTTAACTCTAAACCAGGCCTGAAAGTTCCAGATAAAGGGCCACACCCTTATTAGCCTTAGCAATTCTTAAGATATTGACTATCACAGCTCCCCAAAAGGGCGGAGGCCACCAGGAGCCTAGACGCCAATGATTCTTAGCGTAGCCCAGCCCTGCTCTGGGTGAGGAACTTTCTAAAAGTTTCATTTCTTTCTTTTTTTTTTTTTACCCCCCACTCCACCCCCATGGACTATCCTTCCTAGGGATTAGTTAGTTCACGGCAAAAGTAGGGCCTGGGCCTACCAGTGGAAACCAATCTGCCTCTGGCTGTAGTGGTGTGCACCTGTGGTTCCCCCCTACCCCCACTGGAGAGGCAGAGGTGGGCAACTCCGGAGGTCAAAACCAAAACAAAAAAACAAAAGCAAGCTGCTGATAAATCATGTCTAGGGAGGAACAGCAAAGGGGAGGAAGAAGTTGAGAAGTGCTGTGTCACCATGAATTTGTGGAGTATTGTGTTAGTACTGGTCACCTTAATCCCAAAAAAAACAAACCACTGTTTACCCCTGGCTCACCCTGCTGGTCACACCTGGAACTGCACACAAGAATTCCGGGTGGCAAGCCTTTTCTCCCTGTGGCCCAGAAACAGGAAGGGGAAGAAAAAAAAGAAAGAAAAAAACCGAGAGGCAGGAAGGGATCTGGAGATATAGCTCAGAGGTGGAGCACCTGCCTGGAATCCACCGGTGAAAAGAGGCTTGGTGGGGGCCCGGGAGGGGGTGCGGTGGGCATGGTTCAGTGGGACCCATTGCGTTTCTTAGATGCCCAGGGCCCTGTGCACAACTGAGGACAACAGGTGGCTAGGAAGGGCTTGGGCTGTATTCCCTCTGTCCTTTCGTAGGGCCAAGGGCCTGACAAACATGGAGTCTGGTTTCATTCAAGCAGCCAGGTGGGCCACACAGCACACCAATATAACCAAATGCCTTGTCATCTACAGTTAAGAGACCTAAATATCTGTTGTTAATAATAATAATAACAACAACAATAATAATAATAATAACACTTTTAATTTATTATATATGTTATATATACAATAAATAAATATAATGTATTGTTGTTGTTGTTGTTATTATTATTATTATTATTATTAAAGGAACAGGAAAGAAAACCAGTATTGAAGCAGTGGGTGTTCAGAGAAGTTGACCTCTGAGCCAGGCGGTAGTGGCGCACGCCTTTAATCCCAGCGCTTGGGGAGGCAGAGGCAGGCGGTTTGCTGTGAGTTCGAGGCCAGCCGGGTCTATAAATGGAGTCCAGGACAGCCAGGGCTACACAGAGAAACCCTGTCTTGAAAAACAAAAACAAAGCAAGGCCCAAGGACAGCAACAAAAACAGGTTGCCTTGGGCTACAGATGAAATGACTCACAAGGTGGGTGGTGCTCAGGCCGGTGTAGAGTTGGTGGTTATCGTCTTTGGCCAACTGAACTCAGGTTGAAGATTACAAACCAGTCCTGAATTTGGCTCTGGCTTTCTCTACCCACTGTGTGCTCATGGCTAGTTACCTAAACTTGCCTCGGTTTCCCTATCTTCAAAGTAGGCAGATTGTGATAATAATAGTTACTTTGTAAAACTGTTGCAATCTAGGACTTCTCAAACTTGGGGCGGTGGGGGCGGGTGGTGTCACAGTGAATTCTGGAATGTTTTAAATTGGTCACAAAGGAACAAAATATATCAAGTTGCCAAGGAAGTCCATAGAGTCCCCGCCTAGGTCCTGGCAGCCCCGCCCAAGCACCTGGCATCCATTGGGCAATTAATGAGAACAACTGAAAGTGAAAGCAGAAAAAGATGAATTCGGTGTTGCATGTTGGGATGGTTGTCCCCCACTTAGGCCCATCTCTCTCTCTCTCTCTCTCTCTCTCTCTCTCTCTCTCTCTCTCTCTCTCTTTCTCTCTCTTTCTCCCTCACCCCAGCCCCCCAGACAGGGTTTCTCTGTGTAGCCTTGGCTGTCCTGGACTCACTTTGTAGACCAGGCTGGCCTCAAACTCACAGCGATCCACCTGCCTCTGCCTCTGCCTCCCGAGTGCTGGGATTAAATGAATGTGCCTCCTCCCAGTCAGGGCCCTGTCCTCCAAGGTGGTCTGTGAGTTCGATTGCCCTCTTCTGGCCTGCAGGTGTACATGCAAACAGAGCACTCATCTTCATTAAATAAATAAATAAGTAAATAAATAAATAAAATCTGAATGTGTGCTGTTTGGTAGCTACCAATAACTGTGTGTGATTCTCCCCTTTTTTGTGTATTTGTGTATTTGTGTATTTGGGTGCCCATTGAAGCCAGAAGAGGTGGGCCAGACACCCTAAAACTGGAGTTGTAGATAGTTGTGAGCCACCGTGTAGGTCCTTGGAATTGAACCCAGGTCCTCTGGCAGCAAGTGCTTTTAACCCCTGAGCCAAGCCATCTCTTTAACCACTGCATGTACCCACCCCGCCCCCCCCTTTTTTTTTTAAAGATTCATTTATTTATCATGTGTGCCTGCTTGCCAGAAGAGGGCACCAGATCTCTTATAGATGGTTATGAGCCACCACATAGTTGCTGGGAATTGAACTCATGACCTCTCTGGAAGAGCAGATGATGGTCCTCTGAGCCATGTCTCCAGCCAGCATGTGGCTCTTTTCTTTTCTTTTGTTTTTTTTTTTCCAAGACAAGGTTTCTCTGTGTAGCCTTGGCTGTCCTGGACTCACTTTGTAGACCAGGCCGGCCTCGAACTCACAGGGATCCACCTGCCTCTGCCTCCCGAGTGCTGGGATTATAGGCGTGCGCCACCACACCCGGCACTTTTTAAATTTTTATTATATTTTTAGTTTCTTTTGTTTTTTATTTTTTCGTGTGTGTGTTTCTGTCTTTCTAATATTTCCTTTTAGGTTTGTTTGTTTTAGTATTTTTGTTTTGTTTTGTTTTGTTTTTCTTTTTCTTTTTTCTTTTTTTGGTTTTTCGAGACAGGGTCTCTCTGTGTTAGCCTTGGCTGTCCTGGACTCACTTTGTAGACGAGGCTGGCCTTGAACTCACAGAGATCCACCTGCCTCTGCCTCCTGAATGCTGGGATTAAAGGCCAGCGCCACCACCACCCTGCTATGTGACTTGGTTTTTTTTTGGGGGGGGGTTCACTTAGCTATATATACTGAGCTATATATACTTTTTTCCTTCCTCAAATTGTTGCAGCATGCATCAGTATCTCTCTCTCTCTCCTCCTCTCCTCCTCTCCTCTCCTCCTCTCTCTCCTCTCTCGCTCTCTCTCTCTCTCTCTCTCTCTCTCTCTCTCTCTCTCTCTCTCCCTCTCTCTCTTTTTATTGTCCAATAGTACTGCATGTATAGGTTTCTCCATTAAGCAGTTGGCAGATTTTATGAAAACTACTAGTATGTTTATGCCCGAGAAAATTCTGGAGTGAAAACATGTTTTCGCTTCCCTTCTGTCTGTTATCTGATGGTCGAACTGCTGAGTCACATGCTCAGGCTGTGTGGAATCTTTTGAAAAACTGCCAGAATGTTCCAAAGAAGTCACACCATTTAGTGTTGCCCTCAGCAAGGCATGAGTGAGGCATGAGTGGGCTTCCTCCCCACCAGCGTGCCAACCCTTACACTAGGCTTTAGTCACACCATCTTGACAGGTGTGAACTAGTATGTTATTTGTAGGTTGTTTGTTTGGTCAGTGTCAGTAGATTGGCTTTGGTTTTTGTTTGGTTGTTTGCTTAGTTGGTTGGTTTGGATTAGATTGGTTTGTTTTTTTGAGACAGGGTTTCTCTGTGTAGCCTTGGCTGTCTTGGACTCACTTTGCAGACCAGGCTGGCCTCGAACACACAGGGATCCACCTGCCTCTGCCTCCCGAGTGCTGGGGTTACAGGTGTGCACCACTGAGCCCAGTTCTGGTTTTTGTCTGTTTGTTTTTGTTCTTGAGAGGTCTCTCACTGGGACAGGAGAGTCCCTGAGCCTGCTGAGCTGGCTACCCCCGCAAGCCCCTGGGAGCCACTTGACTCCGAGCACTGAGATTACAAACTTGCCTCTTGTTTTCAGGTATTATCACCACAGAGTTTACTGGTCAAATCCACCCCCAGTCAGTTCCCTTCCCTTCCCTCCCTCCTGACTTCCCGGTGTAGAATTCCCGGTGTAGAATTCCCACTTGTGTAGCACACTCCGTCTCTGCAGCTCGGCTCTTTTATTTTCTTCATATTGGTGTTCTTTAAAGCACCAAAAGTTTGGGGTTTTGTTTTGTTTTGTTTAAACAAGGTCTCACTATTTAGACCAGACTGGCAGTAAATTTCAAAATTTAGATGAAGTCTCATTTGGATTTTAGCTAAGAAACCACCTTTTGTTTTTTTTGGTTTTTTTGGTTTTGTTTTTTGTTTGTTTTGCTTTGTTTGTTTGTTTGTGTGTTTGTTTTGGGTTTTTTTCCATGACAGTGTTTCTCTGTGTATCCCTGACTGCCATGCACTCACTTTGTAGACCAGGCTGGCCTCAAACTCATAGCGATCCTCCCAAGTGCTGGGATTACAGGTGTGCGCCACCACGCCCTGCCCGAATTTCCATCTTTTAAATTCAGTGTCCTAGTAATGTTTTTTAAAAAAATATGGGTGCTGTTTTTATTTCAGACAAGGTCTATGTCGCCCAACTTTAGGGATTAAAGGAGTGAGTATGTGGAAAGTGTTTGGTAGCTGGGACATAGTGTGTGTTAATGCTAAAAATGTTTTTTTCTAGTCCAGTGTGGTGTTGCAGGCCTGTCTTTCCAGCGACCCAGGAAGCTGACACAAGAACGAGCCTTAAGTTTCAGGCCAGCCGGGCAGGGTGATCTTCCCCCCCCCACCCCCCGCCTCAAAAAATAAAAAAATAAAAAGAGTGAGCTGGTTATCAACTGTTAATTTGCAAGTACCATTACCCCAGAGTAGGGCTAAGAATGGAGAAGCCTGGGAACAAAATAGCTTTATCCGTTCACAACACCCTATAGGGTCTTGTATAGCCACCCGCCAACTCCCTAACCTGCCTTTCTGTTCCTCTTTCTCCACAGGTTATGAGGTGACGGTGCTGGTTCGAGACTCCAGCAGGCTGCCGTCCGAGGGGCCCCAGCCAGCCCATGTGGTGGTAGGGGACGTTCGGGAGGCGGCCGACGTGGACAAGGCTGTGGCTGGGCAGGACGCGGTGATCGTGCTGCTGGGCACCCGCAACGACCTCAGTACTGAGCCCCCCCTTTGCCCTCGGCCCCTCCCTACACCTCGACCTCCAGCCCCGCCCCCGCCCCCGCCCCCAGCCCCACCCTTACCACCCTTGCCGGCACCGCCGCCGCCGCCGCAGCCACCTGCCAGTGACAGCCGCTCTCTGTCCCCTCTAAGGTCCCACCACAGTAATGTCCGAGGGCACCCGGAACATAGTGGCAGCCATGAAGGCACATGGAGTGGACAAGGTCGTGGCCTGCACCTCGGGTGGGTGGTAGGGTCACAGAGGTGGGTTTGAACTGGGAAGGGGGTGAGTCCTGAACAAGCAACTGCCAGTCCTCTGGAATAGGTCATGAAAGCTGTTCCAAGTCACCATACATTAACTGAGCAGCAACTGTGAACGTAGCAGTGTGCCCTAGATTCTGCACCCACGAGGCTCACAGATAAAAGTGAGGTGATAAACAGATTCCTGCTTGAGCTGACAACCCAGATAAGCAGAGCCAGGATAGGAAAAGGCACTGCAGAGATGTCCTGAACCAAGCCTGGGAAGAAAAGGGGAGCCAAGAGGTGGGGGACACTTCACAGAGAGTGTGACGCGGCTGTGGTAGACACCCGCTTGGTGCCCTCCCGCTTATAAAGCGCCAGACCTTAGAATTGGAGAGATGGCTCAGTGGTTATACAAAGGACGAGGATTCAAATCCCAGTACCCACATGGCAATTCACAGCTGTTTGTAATTCTAGTTCCCGGGCATTTGTAACCTCGACACAGACATTCATAAAGCACAATGCCAATCTATATCATTTTTTTCTAAAAAGAGAGAGATAGACTGACATTAAATAAAAATTCCAGATGTGCCTGGGTAGTGGAATCCCTGCCTAGAACCCCCCAGTGAGGTGCTGGAGTGTGGCTCAGTGGTAGAGCCCCTGCCTAGAATCCCCCAGTGAGGGGCTGGAGTGTGGCTCAGTGGTAGAGCCCCTGCCTAGACTCCCCCAGTGAGGGGCTGGGCGTGGCTCAGTGGTAGAGCCCCTGCCTAGAATCCCCCAATGAGGGGCTGGGGGCGTGGCTCAGTGGTAGAGCCCCTGCCTAGAATCCCCCAGTGAGGGGCTGGGGTGTGGCTCAGTGGTAGAGCCCCTGCCTAGAATCCCCCAGTGAGGGGTTGGAGCGTGGCTCAGTGGTAGAACCCCTGCCTAGAATCCCCCAGTGAGGGGCTGGGTGTATGGCTCAGTGCTAGAGCCCCTGCCTAGACTCCCCCAGTGAGGGGCTGGGCGTGGCTCAGTGGTAGAGCCCCTGCCTGGAATCCCCCAGTGAGGGGCTGGGGGTGTGGCTCAGTGGTAGAGCCCCTGCCTGGAATCCCCCAGTGAGGGGCTGGGGGTGTGGCTCAGTGGTAGAGCCCCTGCCTGGAATCCCCCAGTGAGGGGCTGGGGGTGTGGCTCAGTGGTAGAGCCCCTGCCTGGAATCCCCCAGTGAGGGGCTGGGGGCGTGGCTCAGTGGTAGAGCCCCTGCCTGGAATCCCCCAGTGAGGGGCTGGGCGTGGCTCAGTGGTAGAGCCCCTGCCTAGAATCCCCCAGTGAGGGGCTGGGGCGTGGCTCAGTGGTAGAGCCCCTGCCTGGAATCCCCCAGTGAGGGGCTGGGGGCGTGGCTCAGTGGTAGAGCCCCTGCCTAGAATCCCCCAGTGAGGGGCTGGGGGCGTGGCTCAGTGGTAGAGCCCCTGCCTGGAATCCCCCAGTGAGGGGCTGGGGCGTGGCTCAGTGGTAGAGCCCCTGCCTGGAATCCCCCAGTGAGGGGCTGGGGGCGTGGCTCAGTGGTAGAGCCCCTGCCTAGAATCCCCCAGTGAGGGGCTGGGGTGTGGCTCAGTGGTAGAGCCCCTGCCTAGAATCCCCCAGTGAGGGGCTGGGGGTGTGGCTCAGTGGTAGAGTCCCTGCCTAGAATCCCCCAGTGAGGGGCTGGGGCGTGGCTCAGTGGTAGAGCCCCTGCCTGGAATCCCCCAGTGAGGGGCTGGGGGCGTGGCTCAGTGGTAGAGCCCCTGCCTGGAATCCCCCAGTGAGGGGCTGGGAGTGTGGCTCAGTGGTAGAGCCCCTGCCTAGAATCCCCCAGTGAGAGGCTGGGGGCGTGGCTCAGTGGTAGAGCCCCTGCCTAGAATCCCCCAGTGAGGGGCTGGGGCGTGGCTCAGTGGTAGAGCCCCTGCCTGGAATCCCCCAGTGAGGGGCTGGGGCGTGGCTCAGTGGTAGAGCCCCTGCCTAGAATCCCCCAGTGAGGGGCTGGGGCGTGGCTCAGTGGTAGAGCCCCTGCCTAGAATCCCCCAGTGAGGGGCTGGGGCGTGGCTCAGTGGTAGAGCCCCTGCCTAGAATCCCCCAGTGAGGGGCTGGGCGTGGCTCAGTGGTAGAGCCCCTGCCTAGAATCCCCCAGTGAGGGGCTGGGGCGTGGCTCAGTGGTAGAGCCCCTGCCTGGAATCCCCCAGTGAGGGGCTGGGGGCGTGGCTCAGTGGTAGAGCCCCTGCCTAGAATCCCCCAGTGAGGGGCTGGGGGCGTGGCTCAGTGGTAGAGCCCCTGCCTGGAATCCCCAGTGAGGGGCTGGGGCGTGGCTCAGTGGTAGAGCCCCTGCCTGGAATCCCCCAGTGAGGGGCTGGGGGCGTGGCTCAGTGGTAGAGCCCCTGCCTAGAATCCCCAGTGAGGGGCTGGGGTGTGGCTCAGTGGTAGAGCCCCTGCCTAGAATCCCCCAGTGAGGGGCTGGGAGTGTGGCTCAGTGGTAGAGCCCCTGCCTAGAATCCCCCAGTGAGAGGCTGGGGGCGTGGCTCAGTGGTAGAGCCCCTGCCTGGAATCCCCCAGTGAGGGGCTGGGGGCGTGGCTCAGTGGTAGAGCCCCTGCCTAGAATCCCCCAGTGAGGGGCTGGGGGCGTGGCTCAGTGGTAGAGCCCCTGCCTGGAATCCCCCAGTGAGGGGCTGGGGGCGTGGCTCAGTGGTAGAGCATATACAAGGTCTTATGTTCTGTCCTCAGGACTGCTGATAATCTCAGTAATCCGCAAGTGGTTAACAATAGCAATTAATGTTAACAGCATTTATTGAGTGTCAGGTACTTGGGCCTGAAAACGCTTAGCCCTCACAACAAGCCATAAAACGCATGCTCGTGAGACACTAGCTCTTACCTCCCTTGGTTTGTTCAAGGCCACCGCGCCGAGAAGCCGACTGGAGATCTGCAAGCACGCTGCTGTAGCTAGTGGCAGCTGAGAGATGTGATGCACCAAGCTGTCTTGGCAGCCTGTTCCCTTCACTTCTCCTTACCAGCCCCGAAGAAGGTCTCCTGGGAAGGGAGGAGGCATGAGGAAGGGCGTCATGGTTAAGGCAGCTGGAACTGACACCAAGTGAAAAAGCTTGAAAGCCAGTAACTCACTTATGGCTGCTTTTCCCCTCATTTTACAAAGAAAAATGATCATAAATCTGTGGTTTTAGAATGATTTGTTCTTTTGGGGGTTTTGTTGTTGGTTGGTTGGTTGGTTTTCAAGGCAAGGTTTCTCTGAATAGTAGCCTTAGCTATCCTGGACTCACTTTGTAGACCAGGCTGGCCTCAAACTCACAGCTGTCCACCAGCCTCTGCTTCCTAAGTGCTGGAATTAAAGGTGTGTGCCGCCGCCACCCATCTGAATGTTTTTGTTTTTGGTTTTTCTGTCTTGGAGGCCACCATAAGTGATTAAATTTAAAGTCTTGCTTCCATTAAGGAAACTGTAAGATTTATTTAACTTGTACTCCCTCCTCCCCCACCCTGAAAAAATTCTGATTAAGGCTAGGTTACATAGGATCCTGGTTGTTTTGTTTTGTTTTGTTTTGTTTTGTTTTTTTTTTTGGTTTTTTTGAGACAGGGTTTCTCTGTGTAGCCTTGGCCATCCTGGACTCACTTTGTAGACCAGGCTGGCCTCGAACTCACAGTGATCCACCTGCCTCTGCCTCCCAAGTGCTGGGATTAAAGGCGTGCGCCACCACGCCCGGCCTTGTTTTATTTTTTTGTTGTTTTTGTTTTTTGGGTTTTTTGGTTTGGTTTGGTTTTTGGTTTTTCAAGACAGGGTTTCTTTGTGTAGCCTTGGCTGTCCTAGACTTGCTTTGTAGACCAGGCTGGCCTCGAACTCACAGCGACCCGACCCGCCTGCCTCTGCCTCCTGACTGCTGGGATTAAAGGCGTGCACCACCACGCCCGGCTTTACTTTGTTTTTTAATCCTTTTTTGAATGTAAATTGGTGGTTTTGCCTGCATGTATGTCTGTGGGTGTCAGATCTTGGAGTTACAGACAGTTGTGAGCTGCCATGTGGGTGCTGGGACTTGAACCCGAGTCCTCTGGAAGAGCAGGTGGGGCTCTTCACCGCTAACTGAACACTTCTGCCACCAGGATTCACAATGGCTGCTGTAGAGCTAGCTGAGTTGGAGAGGTGGCTCGGTTTGCGAAGGGCTTTTTGTATAATAATAAGGACTGAATTAGGGTCCTCACCACCCCATAAGAAGCCATAGATAAACCGGGCGATGGTGTCACACCCCTTTAATCCCAGCACTCAGGAGGCAGAGGCTGGCGGATCTCTGTGAGTTCGAGGACAGCCCGGTCTACAAAGTGAGTTCAGGACAGCCAAGGCTACACAAAGGAACCCTGTCTTAAAAATACAAAAAAAAAAACAAAACCCAAAACACAAACCAAAAAAGCCATGCATAGATGTATGGTGTTATTCCTGTGATCCTCGCTGTAGGGAGGTAGGAACGGGGAGCTCCCTGGGGCTTGGTGGTCAGTAGTCTAGCCAAACTGCTGAGCTCCAGACTCAGTGAGAGACTCCATCTCAGAAATTAAGATGGAAGCCGGGCGGTGGTGGCGCACGCCGTTAATCCCAGCACTCTGGGAGGCAGAGGCAGGTGGATCGCTGTGAGTTTGAGTCCAGCCTGGTCTACAAAGTGAGTGCAGGTTAGTCAAGGCTACACAGAGAGACCCTGTCTCAAAAAAAGAAGAAGAAGAAGAAGAAGAAGAAGAAGAAGAAGAAGAAGAAGAAGAAATTAAGATGGCAACCATTTGAAGGAACCCAACATAGATGTCAGTCCTTCACACATAGTGCCCAAGAGTGCACATATACCACACAGACCAGTCTTTAAATGTGTTCGTTATGATGGGGGGCGGGGCGTGCCTATGGAGCTCAGAGGGCGACTTGGTGGGAGTCAGCTCTCTTCTTCCACTGTATGGCTTCTTACAGCAAACTCAGGTGGTCAGGCTTAGGGGCATGGCTGCTCTTGCTGGGACGTGCATTCTGGCAGCCGAGAGGCTCAGCCCAGGCTAACCCTGCCCTGTGTCCACCCCCACTAGCCTTCCTGCTATGGGACCCAACCAAGGTGCCTCCACGCCTGCAGGACGTGACCGATGACCACATCCGGATGCATAAGTTGCTGCAGGAGTCGGGCCTGAAGTACGTGGCCGTGATGCCCCCCCACATAGGTGAGTGAAGCTGGGACCCTGGGGCAGTATCCTCACAGGCCTGTTCTCCACCTGAGAGCTTTGTCCTGGCTCCTCTGAGGCTGCCAACGCTGGGCTTGTATTCAGCTGCACACTCACATAAAAAGAAAAGGGGAGCCGGGCGGTGGTGGCTCATGCCAGCACTCGGGAGCCAGAAGCAGGCGCATCGCTGTGAGTTCGAGGCCAGCCTGGTCTACAAAACAAGTCCAAGACAGTCAAGGCTACACAGAGAAACCCTGTCTCAAAAAACCCTAAAAAGAAAGAAAAGGGTGGGCCGGCAAGGTGGCTCAGTGGGCAAAGGCTCCTACCACCAACCTCAAGGACCTGAGTTCAACTCCTGAGTTGTCCTTTGGTCTCCACATAGGAGCTGTGGGATGTGACACCCTCCTCAACAAGTAAATAAAATGTAATTGAGCCAGGTGTGGTGGCATCCTTCTGTAATCCCAGCACTAGGGGAGGCAGGGGCAGGGGGATCTCCGCAAGTTCGAGGCCAGCCTGGTCTACAAAGTGAGTCTAGGATAGCCAAGGCTACACAGAGAAACTGTCACAAAACAAACAACCAAACAAAAAAAGTGGAAGGCGAGTATCTGATGCTCAGAATTTGTGAGCTGAGGCAGGAGGATTACTAGTTCTAAGCTAGCCTGGGTTTTGAGACTATGTTCCAAAAATTCAAATCAGAAAGAAAGAGAAGTAGTAAATTGAGTTTCTGTTCTTGCCTTGTTTCATATCTTCTGCCTCATGTAGCCCAGGCTGACCTTGAACTTCTGATCCCCCAGTCTCCACCTCCTAAGGGCTAAAATGACGATTTTTTTTCAGTACCATCCCTGGTTTGGGCTCGTTGGGTTGGTTGGCTTTGTTTTTATTGTTGTGTTCATGTGTGTGTGGTTTTATACATGTATTTTTTTCCTCTCAGTGCCAAGTACATGCAGTACCTAAGGAGGCAAGGAGAGGGTTTAGATCCTCTGGAACTAGGGTTATAGGCTGAGAACCGCTATGTGGGTGCTAGGAATCGAACCTCTGTCCTCTGGAAAAGCAGCCAGTGCTCTTAACCACTGAACTATCCCTCCAGCCCCTATGCCTGGTTAGTTTGCTCTCCTTACTGTTCTGATGTCTCCCTGGAGCAAACAAATCACCTGGAATGCAGATGCTTAAAAAAACAAAAACACATCATTTTTTTTTTCTTTTTTTTAAGATTTATTTTTAGCTGGGAGGTGGTGGCACACAACTTTAACCCCAGCACTTGGGAGGTAGAGGCAGGTGGATCTTTGTGAGTTCAGGATCTACAGCCTGGTCTACATAGAAAGTTCCAGGACAGCCTGGACCACACAGAGAAGCTCTGTCTCAAAAAAAAATTTTTTTTTAATTATTTTTAAATATGTATATGTGTGGGGGTATGTGAGCCCACAGAGGTTGGAAGTATAGGACCCCTTTGTCCCTAGAGCAATGGTTCTCAACCTTCCTAATGTTATGACCCATTAATACAGTTCCTCATGCTGTGGTGACCCCAACCATAAAATTATTTTTGTTGTGGCCAGGCAGTGGTGGCGCACGCCTTTAATCCCAGCACTCAGGAGGCAGAAGCAGGCGGACCGCTGTGAGTTCGAGGCCAGCCTGGTCTACTAAGTGAGTCCAGGACAGCCAGGGCTACACAGAGAAACCCTCTCTCGAAAAACCTAAAAAAGAAAAAAAATATTTTTGTCGTTACTTCACAACTATAATTTTGCTACCGTTATGAATTAGTTTTTAAATAAGATTTTATTTATTATGTATGAATGCTCTATCTATATGTACTCCTGCAGGCCAGAAGAGGGCATCAGATTCCAGTATAGATGGTTGTGAGCCATCCTGTGGCTGCTGGGAATTGAACCCAGGACCTCTGGAAGAGCAGTCAGTGCTCTTATCCCCTGTGCCATCTCTCCAGCCCTGTTATAAATTGTAAATATCTTTGGAGATACAGGTTTGTCAAAGAGGTCCAGATTCACAGGTTGAGCTGGGCCTGTAATCCCAGCACTCAGGGAGGCAGAGGCAGGCGGATCTCTGTGAGTTCAAGGCCAGGTCTCAACTGGTCTACAGAGCAAGCCTAGGGCAACCAAAACTACACAGAGAAACCCTTTCTGGGGGCGGGGGTGCGGGAGGAGGGGCGGGCACACAGGGGGAAGACTCACAGGTTGAGAACCAGTGCCCTAGTGTCACAGGCAGTCATGAGATGCCGGCCTGAGTGCTGATAACCCAAGCCAGTTCTTCGGGAAGAACAGTACACTCTTTAGCACTGAGCCACCTCCACAGCCCTAAAATCATCATTGTTTCTTATCATTGTTTCCTGGTGCTGGAAAGTCAAGGCGGCTCTTGCACAGGGCTGGGGGGTGTGGTGGGGCGGAGTGGTGGGGGGTTCCTAACTTGTGTGTTCAGAAGATGGCAGGGACTGTGGCAACTTAGAAGCATTTCTCACAGACACATCTAGAGGCCGATGCAGACTATCTGCTGGAACACTTATACATGGCCTCCCTGTATGCCCAGTGCCTTCTCACATCTGGGCAGCTGGGCTCGCAGCAAAAAGAGGCTCAGGGGATGCCAGACGTGGGGGTATATACCTGTCATCCCAGACTATGTGTTTGAGGCCAGGCTGGGCCGTATTGCAAGTCTCAAGAATACATAAATATTTAATCCCAGCACTCGGGAGGCAGAGGCAGGCGGATCGCTGTGAGTTCGAGGCCAGCCTGGTCTACAAAGTGAGTCCAGGATGGCCAGGCTACACAGAGAAACCCTGTCTCGAAAAACCAAAAAAAAAAAAAAAAAAAAAAAAAAAAAAAAAAAAGAATACATAAATAAATAAATACATAAATAAATAAATAAAATTGATGAACTAATATGGGAGGCCACATGCGCACGCACACACACACACACACACACACACACACACACACACACACATCATACACAAAACTTAAAATGTTTAAAATAAGAAATCTGAAAACAGCCGGGCGGTGGTGGCGCACGCCTTTAATCCCAGGAGGCAGAGGCAGGCGGATCGCTGTGAGTTCGAGGCCAGCCTGGTCTACAATGTGAGTCCAGGACAGCCAAGGCTAACACAGAGAGACCCTGCCTCGAAAAACCAAAGCAAGCAAACAACAACAGAAAACAGAAAGGATGGCGGGTTCATTCATCCCCATGTCTGTCTTTCACAGGGGACCAGCCACTAACTGGGGCCTACACGGTGACCCTGGATGGACGAGGGCCCTCGAGGGTCATATCCAAGCATGACCTGGGCCACTTCATGCTACGTTGTCTCACCACCACCGAGTATGACGGGCACAACACCTACCCCTCCCACCAGTATGAGTAGGGCCCTGGCCCTGGCGGGACGGTGGCACCCTGAGAAATAACACACATGGAGGGATCAATAAATTTTCAGCCAAGAGCTTCAAATTATTTCAGAAAACCTAGTCCTAATTTTCCTCTCTGTCTGCCGATAAAAAAAAAATTTCAGGCTCTTATACGTGCTGGGTAAGCCCTCTACCACTGAGCCACATTTTTTCGAGAATATATATATACATACTGCCCTGTCCTAATGGCTAATGGTGTCTCTCTTTGGGATCTACGGTCTTCTTCTGTTGTTCCCCTGGATACTTTTCTCCTGCCTGAGAGAGTCACTCCCATCCCGCCCCCTCCTCCTATCTACTCTCCTATCACCCCCCCCCCCATCACTCCCCATCTCTCTGCACCCAGAGAGTAATCCCTCTGAGTCCACACAATGAGGTCAAGAAGAAGCCTCGTCTGAGCAGCCACTAACCTATAGCACTGACAAAGCTGCTTCTCTTCCTCCATGAAAAACTTGGCCCTTTTGAGGGGCTGGAGGTTTGCCTCTTCACACTCTCAGATCATGGCTGTAGGGTTGTTTGGTTGGTTGGTTTTGTTTTTCAAGACAGGGTTTCCCTGCGTAACAGCTCTGGCTGTCCTGGAACTCTTTGTAGACCAGGCTGTCCTCGAACCCACGGAGATCCACCTGCCTCTGCCTCCCAAGTGCTGCTTTTGATTGTGGGGTGTTTTTGTTTTTGTTTTAAGACAAGGTTTCTCTGGTTTCTCTGTGTAGTCCTGGCTGTCCTTGAACTCACAGTGATCCACCTGCCTCTGCTTCCCAAGTGCTGGGATTAAAGGTGTGTGCCACTACACCCAGTTTAGGTGAGGATCTTTGAGTATGTGGGTCCCGAGGATTAAACATAGGTTGTCAGCCTTAGTGACAAGTACCCTTCCCCACTGATCCATCTCGCTGGCTCACAGTTGTGGTTTGGTTTCCTTTCTGCCAACTCAATTTCTCTTTCCCTGCATCATTTGAGCATTTAACAATGTTCACTGGGTACTTGCTCTGCGCCCAGTACTTGAAGGATACTACAGACCAAGAAGAGATAACCTTGGAGCCTGTCCTCAGGGGCCCCAGTCCAGGTGGGGGCAGGCAGAAGGTTAGGGTATGTGTATGGAGGTAAGCAGTAACTAACTAGGGCTGGAGAGATGGCTCAGAGGTTAGCAGCACTGTCTGCTCTTCCAGAGGTCCTGAGTTCAATTCCCAGCCACCGCAGGGTGGCTCCCAACCACCTGTAATGCCTTCTTCTGGCCTGCAGGCAGAACATTGTATACATACTGAATAAATAGATAAATGAATAAATCTTAAAAAAATTTAAAAAAAGCAACTAACTGTGACTCCAATTAGAAGGGCATCTAAGTTGTGGCCTCTGTGGGTGCTGGATGCATGTGGTGCAGGAAAAGCAGAGCTCAGTGGTGCATGCCTGCTGTCACTCCAGCACTCAGGAAGGCAGAGGCAGGCGGATCGCTGTGCGTTCAAAGCCAGCCTGGTCTACAAAGCAAGTCCAGAACAGCCAAGGCTACACAGAGAAACCCTGTTCTGAAACACACATACAGAGGGGTAGGGAGGACAAAAAACATGAATGCAAGCAAAAGACTCACATATACAAAATTAAAATAAATAACAGTAACAGCACAAAGGATCCAGGCTGGGTATGGCATTGCAGCACAAAGTTTTTTTTAACAATTTATTTTTATTTTATGTGCATTGGTGTTTTGCCTGCATGTATGTCTGTGTGAGGGTGTCAGATCTTGGAGCTACAGATAGTTGTGAGCTGCCATATGGATCCTGGGAATCGAACCTGGGTCCTCTGGAAGAGCAGTCAGTGTTCTTAACCACTGAGCCATCATCTCTCCAGCCTGACTTCTATAGGCACCAGGCATGTACATGGTGCACATATATGCAGGCAAAATACACACATAAAATAACCGTTTAAAAAAAAAAAAAAAAAGCAAAACCAACAAGTGGTGGTGCACACCTCTAGTCCCAATACTTGGGGCACAGAGGCAGGTGGATCTCTGTGAGTGAGTTCGAGGCCAGCCTGATCTACCGAGTGAGTTCCAGGACAGCCAGAGCTACACAAAGAAACTCTGTCTTGGGGGAAAACAACAACAAAAGCAAACCCAAGAAGATCCAGAGTCTGGCTGTCTTACTACAGAGACTTGCCTTGTATTTTACTCTTGTGATAAGGTAAGAGGGGGCGGGGTGGGGGGCGGAGTCCTGTGTTTGTTTCTTAGAAGATGTTGGAGCCATTTAGAAAAACTGAAAGCGAGCTAGGCAAGGTGGTGAATGCCTAAATCCTAGCACTAGTTGACTGAAGCAGGAGGATACAGAATATTCCAGGACAGCTCTGGCCACTTAGCAAAAGCCTATCTCAGAAAACAAACAAAAAATACCTGGGGGTGTAGGGCAGCGATACCACCACTTTGGCTAGCACCAGTTAGTCTCTGTGTTTTATGCGCGAGCACCACACACACACACACACACACACACACACACACACACACACACACACAAAGCGGGGAAAGTTCTGGAACACACACACACACACACACACACACACACACAAAGCAAAGCGGGGAAAGTTCTGGGCCGGGAGATGGACACCTGCAACTCCGGGATGGAGGCGAAGGAAGCGGGGAGATTAGAATTTCAAGGCCAGCATTGTCTACGCAGGAGTCCAGCCGGGCTTCAGAAAGACTGTCTGAAAACAGCAAAACGAAACCTGAAAGTGAATCCTAAAAAACAGGAAGGAGGGCACCAGAGACCAAGTAGTGACCCTTCACTATGAGACCGCGTCGCAAAATAAATAAATACAAACGTAAGCATCCTAGGGGCACATAGCTCACTCCTGCGGCGCTTGTCCAGAATGCTCCAATGTTCAATCCCCACCAAAAAAGAAATAAGTTTTCTAGTCTGTCCCCAGAGCTACGAAGAGCTATGAAGAGTGAGGAAGAACAGAGTTGCCTAGGATCCAGGAGGTTCCACCAAACAAGCAGCAGTAACACCCCCCCATCTCCTCCCCACCCCCCGCCCGCTTCTAGATTAAGCATTGGCTCCGCCTACAAAACGGGTTGGGGGTGGGGGAGGGAGAGCTCTGCCAGCCAAGGGGCGGGGCTGCGGTCGTTCAGGCAACGCGAGCCGCGTCATGCTATTGGCTGGTGTTTAATTCATCTCCACCCCCCCCCCCACACCCCCCCTCCGCTTAGCCCGAGCCTTCGGAACTCCGGTGGGGGGGGCGTGGCCTCTACCAGCTTTGCCCAGCCTGCAAAACCGCAAGGGGAGGGGGGCGAGCATGGCGTCACCCAGCGTCGCCCCGCAGAGGGGTCTGGGCCTGGTAATAAGGGGACTGGAGTGAGACAGAGGCGTCGGGGAGACAGCTGAGCCCAAAGCAGCCGCCCTGACGGCTTTTACCACCCTCCACCCTACAGGCTCCGCCCCGCCCCCCTAAACCAGTAGCCAACCTAACTGGGACCCTGCCCAGCGGTGGACGGGGGCCCAGCGTGCGTAGCTTGCTGCTAGCCAATGGCGTCCCACGGCGGGCAGGATTCCAGCCAATGGCGGCTCGAGGCTGGCCTCGGGGGGGAGGAGCCGAGTTGGCCCCGCCCCCACCCCGGGCCAGACCCAGAGGCCCCGGGGAAAGTGAGCCCCGACTCCTGCCCAGCGCTGGTGGCACGGGACGCCGCAGCCTTGCCCGAGGTAGTCGTGGCCACCCTGGCCGCCGAGGTGAGTCGTGGCCGCCCCGGCTGGGACTTCCCCTGGAGTTGGAGGAGGAGGAGGAGGGGGCGCGCCCCCGTGGTAGGCGGAAAACCGGCAGGGACCCGAGTGGAAGGCGCAGATGGGTGCGTGACTGATGGGCATTGGAAGGAGGAAGGCTGGGGACTGGATTCCAGCATCAGTACCGGAGGGGGAGGCGGGATGATTCAGGAGGAGCTGGGCCTTTGGAGAACCGGGGGAACGGAGAAAGAACTTTTCGGGGGGCCACGGATCTGGAGAGCAGGACAGTTTGGGTCTCCCCGAATGGGCTGAGGTGAGGTCGGAGTTCCACGGCGTCCTGGAGAAAAGTGAGGCTGTTGAGGCTAGGATGTGAGGTTGCTTAGAGGAAACCCGGGAACCAGAGGCTCCGAGTCTTGGATCCTGAGACGCCGACGTGAGAAGGGAACGCCGGGGAGAGTTCAGTGTCCGGGTCTCGGAGCCCGGCTGGGAGTTTGCAAAGTAAAGCCCAGAGTCAATTTGAAAGTCGAGCGGAATAGGGGAAGATTTGGGACGAGGTCTCAGAATTGAGATACCCAGTCTCCCCAGCGGGACTTATGTACCCGAGAGTTACTTGTCGTCTTTGGGCGGTGGGATGGGATGTGGGTCTCATCACCCCGAGAACAGTTTAGGGAAGAAGCCAGAACTTCCTGGGGTGATACGGACCCGGAGAAAGCTGGTTTCAGGCTGAAGGCGGGTGGGGGAGGGGCGCTCGGGGCGTGGAGCTCAGATTCACCGCCCCGAAGGCAGCAAAGGGCGGGGCTCGGCGGGCGCTGGGCAGCTGGGTGTCCCGGTTCCCTTCCCCCACCAGCCGGATCTCCTCTGCGCATGTTTTCAGAGAGGGCGGCTGTGTCCAGTCCCTCTGGTGTGCATGGCCTTCTGGGAATTGTAGTTCCGGGCGCGACTACAGACTCTGCCCGGCGGCTCTGGGTCCACAGTTCCCAGAAGGCCCTGAAGCTATATATTGGGGTGTTCTTGGAACTGGTCTAGAGACCAGACCCAGGGAACCGCGGTGCCTATGGGAAGGGAAGGCCCGGTTGGACTGGTCGCTAGAGGGCGCATCTTGGTGTTGGTGGAGTCCTAGCCAGCTTCCTTTGAGTTTAGGTAATGCGCCCTCTCTTGTGAACGCTTCTGGGCTTGGTTGTAGGAAGCCGGTATAGACAGAAATATTCTTGCTTTAAAAAAAAAAAAAAAAGAAGAATCTCACCACACACACACTGCAGTTGGGCATGGTGTCACACATCTTCAATCCAGCACTCAGGAGAGAGAGGCAGTAAGATACGAGTTCAAGACCAACCTGATCTACAGAGGGAGTTCCAGAACTTCCCGGAGAAACACTCTCTCGAAAAGAACCAAAAAATAAAGAAAAATTAAATCTCTGAGGTCCGGAGATGCGACATCACGTCTCGTCAAGATCACAGTAACCAAGGCAGAGTTGAAATCCACTCTTGGTCCTTTGCTCTGTACTCCTGTCTGTCCTGCGACTTGTTAGGGTGGAAATTATAATAATAAAAGTGTTGTGTGGCAACAGTACCAAGATCCATTGAGACTAGAGTTAAGGCCGTCACTCCACAAATGTTGACCTTGATTGTCACAGTGTAAATTCAACATTGTCCCTACCACAGGCAAGTTAAAGGCAATCAAGCCAAGCTCAGGCATTTTTGTGATTTGTTTTGAGTCTTTTTGTTTTTCTGAGACAGAGTTGTCTGATGACCATGTGACTCTGCCTGGCCTGAAATCGGCTATGGAGACCATGGTGGTCTTGAACTTACAAAAATTCACCTGCCTCCTGGGTGCTGAGATTAACAGCTTGCAACACCATTCACAAGATTTTTTTTCTTGTTCCCCCTGTTTTGTTTTGGTTTGGTTTGGTTTGGTTTGGTTTTTCAAGTCAAGGTTTCTCTGTATAGCCTTGGCCATCCTAGACTCACTTTGTAGACCCACGCTGGCCTCAAATTCACAGCGGTCCACCTGCCTCTGCCTCCCAAGTGCTGGGATTAAAGGCGTGTGCCACCACGCCCGGCTATTTTCATAATTTTAATTTTATGTGTATGGGTATTTTTGCCTGCATGTGTGTGTGTGCATCACTTGTGTGCCTGGTGCCCAAAGACGCCATGGATCTCCTAAAACTGGTGCGTAAGGTAGTTATGAGCTGCCCATGTGGGTGCTGGGACTCCAACTAAGGCCCTCTCGAAGAGCAACCAGTGTTCTTAGCCACTCAGCAATCTCTCCAGCTCCTTCTATTTTTGAAACACTACCCAGCTGAGGATGACCTTGAACATCTGAACTTTCTGCCTCTGCCTCCTCAATACTGAGGTTATGATTACAGAAATCCCCCCCCACTGCCTGCCTGCCTGCCTGCCCCCCACACACACACACACACACTTTCACGACTCCCAACAATCCCACCTGCATCTTGTTCGCACGCATTTACCTACCCATACCTAGCCTTGTAGGACTCCGACTATATGCACTTTAAGTAAAGGTTCTGTGGAGGAAGAGGAGGATTAAACTTCCCACAAGTACATAGGCTGGCTGGGAAAAGTGGGATCCAAAGGTGTCTGACTTGGCTGTCTTCCACAGGACATGGGAGGCTTAAAGAGGAAACATTCTGATGTGGAAGAGGAGGAGGAAGAAGATGAGAGGTGGGACTGGAATCCAACAGCTCTTCGGAGCTACCAGCAAGCCCTGCTTCGAATCTCTCTGGACAAAGTCCAGCGCAGCCTGGGCCCCAGAGCGCCCAGCCTCCGCAGGCACGTCCTCATCCACAACACACTCCAGCACCTCCAGGCTGCCATCCGCCTAGCGCCGGCGCCGGCCCTGCCCCCAGAGCCTCTCTTCTTAGGCGAGGAAGATTTCTCCCTCTCTACCACCATTGGCTCTATCCTCCGGGAGCTGGATACGTCCATGGACGGGATGGAGCCGCCTCAGAATCCGGCGGCTTCCCCGAGTCCCCAGAACGAAATGATGGACCAGTCTGATCCTGTGTTCTTAGAAGCTCTGAGCTCCCGGTACCTGGGAGACACGAGCCTGGACGACTTCTTTCTGGACATTGACACGTCTGCGGTAGAAAAGGACTCTGCACTCCCACCTCCCGAGCCTCCTCACGGCCTCTTCTGTGCCCCGGGATCCTGGGAGTGGAATGAATTAGACCACATCATGGAGATCATCCTAGGATCCTAAGGCTGATGGGATCCATCCTGGCATCGGCTCCAGCGGGCTGGGTCCTTGGATGTGACTCTTGTGTGTGTGTTTGGCAGAGGCTCCACACAGTGATCGGGGCCTCCTCCCCTCCTGTGTCAGGATTCCACAAACTGTCCCGCACGTGTGCGTCTGTCTGGTTTACCCCAGCCTTCCGTGAAGGCGGGTCTTCCTGAATTAATTTATCTCTTCCAAATGGCCTTAACGAGACTCTTGTTTCAGGGAGTCTGATTTCTCACACATTTCTTCTGCTTCCAGTCAGTTCCCACCGCCCTTCCGACCACGAGGGCCTCAGGGAAGATACAGTTGGGCCTGTCAAAGGGTGACGGTGGGCTGCCTCTCCAGGGAGGGAAAGGGGCTGGTCTCCTCCTGGCAGGCTGAATCTCTTGGCAGGACCCCAGTCCCAGCAGCCTCTTGATTCATAACCAGGCCGGACCATGTGCAATAGGGTGGAACTCTACCAGCTCCTTGCTGTGCTACTTAAAAAGAAGGGGGCAGGGTTTGTAGTGGCTTTTTATTTTTATTTTTTGAGTTTTTTTTTTTCTTGGTTTTTGTTTTTTTGGTTTTTTTCTAATAAAAGCAGTTTGGGAAAGATTGAAATTGTCTTAAATTTGTAGACTTCTCTAGGATGATACAGGGAAGAGCCTGCTAAATTTTCTAGACACATCCTTTGTTTAACAATGGTAGGGCAAGTGTAACATTGTGTAAAATAAGTTACTGGTTGGTTTAAGGATCCTGTCAGAACCACTTTATGCAAACTAAACCCTTTAATCCTTCTCCTTAGAAACATACACTGTGTCAAATTTTATATTTGCATAGGAAAAACCTCAAGTGTAAAAGCTTGGAGTATAGCTGACCGATTGGACCATTGCACGTGGGAGGCCCTGGGTTT
This sequence comes from Acomys russatus, assembly GCF_903995435.1. NCBI lineage: Eukaryota > Metazoa > Chordata > Mammalia > Rodentia > Muridae > Acomys > Acomys russatus. The sequence continues at coordinate 17,167,048 of NC_067155.1, forward strand.
ACCCGTATCTGGAAAAAAAAAAAATACTGTTTGTTCTGTTTGAAATGGCCTCACTATGTATGCCAGGCTGTCCCTAAAGTCACTGACAAGCAATTGCCTCTGCCTCCCAAGTGCTGTGCTGAGCTGAAAGCTGTGCACCACTCTGCCTTGCTAAAAAAGCGTTTGGAAGCCTGGAGTTTAGAGACAGAGAGGAAAGGGACAGAGGTAAGTAAGCTTCAATCATTGCTGGCCTCTGTTTGAGTGACAGGGAGCCAGCCCAGAACCTGGTTGACAAGCATGCTGAGCTGTGCCCACAAGTGAACTTCAGGCAAATCTCCTTCGGATGAGTGGTCCTCCCAGGCCCTCACTAGTAGAGCCTAGACAGGCTTTCTGCTGTCGTGCGGGGGGGCCTTGGTAAGAGCCCTGTTTACCAGTGTTTATAACCCTTTCCGGTGGATTGAAACTCAATCAGATGGGCGTTGTTGTGTGCATGGAGCATACATGTGTCACAGGCTGGGGCTGCTAGGAACTGAACCATCAACCTTTTGTTAGGGAATGTGGTACTGAGGCCCTGAAGGGAAACCTGATGCCCAAAGACCCTCCAGGACAGAATATGAATCTCAATCTCCCCCTCCACCCCCCCTCTTTAAAGGTGATAAAGGATAGTTTATTCTGAAGTCAAATAAGAGTGTCCACGGCAGAGTTGCACAGTGCCAGGGTGTGCCAAGCTCCGTGCTCCACCGTGGTAACTTTTTTAAAAAAGATTTATTATTTATACAGTATTCTGCCCACACATGTGCCTGCCTACCACAAGAAGGCACCAGATCTCATTACAGGTGATTGTGAGCCACCATGTGGTTGCTGGGAATTGAACTCGGGACCTTTGGAAGAGCAGATAGTGCTCTTAACCTCCGAGCCATCTCTCTAGCCCCAAACATGAATCTCTTAGGATGCTGTTCTCGGAACCCACACCAAGTTTAGGTTCAGAAATTCACTTCTGGCTTGCGAGGTGCAAAGCCAGTTTGTGGAATGTGAGGCCAGGAAGGAGTGTCACATGTCACTGTCCTGCCCATGCCCAAGTGAACGAACCCTGCACTAGGGGCTTTTCTGGAAGGGTTGCATAGCAGAGATGGGGATTTTCGGTTGTGGTTTCTTGGCTTTCCAGCGGATAACCTCCTTTGGGTGAGGTGGGGGTGGGGCCTCTTATCTAAGAAGGCGCAGGGGTTATCTGAAAATAGGGCCAATCCACAGGGGTGAAGACACTGCAGGGAAGTGTCTCAAACTGTCTGTATCCCAAGTCGGCACAATGATAGGTGTGATGGCACCCACCTTTAACCCCAACATTTGGGGTCCAAGGCAAGAAGATCAGCTACATATGGAATTTTAACAAAAGCCTGGGCTACAGTTGACTCTGTCTTTAAAAATAAGAAGAGCTAGGAGCTGGAGAGATGGCTCAGCAGTTAAGAACACTGCTCTTCCAGAGGACCCAGGTTCAATTCCCAGCACCCACATGGCAGCTCACAACTGTCTGTAGCTCCCAAGAGCTGACCACCTCACATAGACATGTATGCAGGCAGAACACCAATGCACATAAAATATAAATAAGTTATTTAAAAATAAATAAATAGGGCTATAGAGATGGCTCAGAGGTTAAGAGCACTGACTGCTCTTCCACAGGTCCTGAGTTCAATTCCCAGAAACCACATGGTGGCTCACAGCCATCTATAGTGAGATCTGGCGCCCTCTTCTGACCTGCAGCTGTACATGCAGACAGCACTGTATACACAATAATTAATTAATCTTTAAAAGATAAATGATAGAGCTAAGCCTGGCACTGTGGTGCACGCTAGTAATCCTAGCACTCAGGGAGGCTGATCTCTGTGAGGTCGAGGCCACCCTAGTTTACAAAGTGTGTCCAGGACAGACTACACAAAGAAACTCTGTCTTGAAAAACCAACACACACACATACAAACACACCAAAGCAAAACCAAGAGCTAGTCAGGTGTGGTGGCCCATGCCTTTAAGGCAGAGCAGGGGGTCCCTGAGTTCAAAGACAGCCCGTTCTAAGAACAGCTAGGGCTACCAGCCCCTGTCTCAAAAACAAAACTAATAATAAAAGAGGCAGGTCCTGGGATACGGCTTCCTGGGTAAAGTGCTTGCCGGGTAAGAATGAGGGCCGAAGCTGGGACCCCCAGAACCCACATAAAAGTTAGATGCAGTACCACAAACCTGGGATCCAGAGCGGTCCCTACAGTTCTGAGGGCCAGCTAGCCCTGCCATAAGCACAGCCAAGAGATGATCTCTCCAAGTGGAAGGTGAGACCTACCTCAGTGACCCTCAGACAAGGACAAAATGCTAATTAAATCACAGCCTTCTTGCTGGGCGTGGTGGCACACGCATTTAATCCTAGCACTCAAACAGGGCTAGAGTGCAGCTGAGTGGCAGGCACAACACTTACTGAGCATGTGCAAGGCTCTGGGTTCCAGACGTACCATCATCTGACAGCGAGGACAACCGTAACACCCAACAGGCTGTAACGGAATAGCGGCCATCGTGGGATATGGAGCCAGCAAAAGCAGGCGACATTTGGTGACTGGCGAAGCTACCCTCTGGAAAGATGTCATAGGCAGAACAGAGGTCCTGAGGTGCAAATGAGCTTAAGGTGGGAAGGAGACCAGAATTGATTAGACTGCCGTGAAGGAGAGTAAGGGAGGAAACTGAGAAAGCCGGTTGTTTGTGAGCCTGAATCAGGCCCTTGTTTTTTATTCTTTTTTTTTTCGAGAGAGGGTTTCTCTGTGCAGTCTTGGCCATCCTGGACTCACTTTGTAGACCAGGCTGGCCTCAAACTCACAGCGATCCGCCTGCCTCTGCCTCCCGAGTGCTGGGATTAAAGGCGTGTGCCACCACGCCCAGCTTCTTGTTTTTTATTCTGAGTGGGGGTGGGAGTGGGAGAAGTTGCCGGAAGTTTCAAGAAAGAGAAGGATGTGATTTATTTATTTTTAAAGTTTTTAAACGTTTTGGTTTTTTGAGAGAGGGTTTCTCTGTGTAGCCCTGGCTGTCCTGGACTCACTTTGTAGACCAGGCTGGCCTCAAACTCACAGCGATCCTCCTGCCTCTGCCTCCCGAGTGCTGGGATTAAAGGCGTGCGCCACCACCGCCGGGCTTGTCTGATTTTCTTAAGAGCACCTGTGCAACCCAGGTTATTTATTACCTCTTCGTGGTTGGTCTCCAACTCTACCAGAAACTCTCAGAGGAGGAACTATGTGGGACTTTGCCCAGTTGTGCTCCCCTCCCCCGCCCTGGTGGGTGCTCCAAAATTGTTGGCTGGAGAAAAAGGGCTCAGTGGATTAAAAACACTTGTCATGAAAGCATAAAGGCCCGAGCTTGGATTCCCAGAACCCACATAAAAACTGGTGGGAATGGCAGCTGCCTCCAATCCCAGCATTCAGGAGCTAGAGGTGGGAGATCCTCAGATGGGCCCGAGTCAGTGAGCTCCAGGTTCGACAGAAGGCCCTGGAGTCATAGAGGAAGATACCACACAGTGTTGACCAGCTTCCACATGCATGTGGACATGCGTGTTTGTGCACCTGCCACATATGAATACAAATACAACCTACATACAAGAAGAGAAAAACTGTTAACATAAGAACAAACTCCAGAGCTGGGCGTGGTGGCGCACTCAGGAGGCAGAGGCCGGCTGATCGCTGAGTTCGAGGCCAGCCTGGTCTACAAAGCGAGTCTAGGACAGCCAAGGCTAACACAGAGACTCTGTCTCAAAAAACCCAGGCTGACATGTGGATGAAGTCCTGAAGGAGGTGACAACTAGAGCAAAAGGCCCTGAAGGCAGAGAGAGCGAGCACCAGAACAAGTGTCACACAGCTGTGGCTATGGCAGCCTGAGCAAGCGGGTTGAACACCAGAAAGGTGAGAGAGTGAGGGCAGTTGCCCTGTAGGGTCTAGTGGCTGTCTGACTGGGAAGATTTTAGCTTCCTTTCCTGCAGAGGGAGGGTGTCCAGCAGAGGCGATGAGATCTGACTCACCTTTTTCTTGGAAGTCTTTTACTTCCCTAAAGCAAGTGAGAGGAGCTGGGCAGGGTGGCACAAACCTTGTCATCCCAGCGCTTGTGGGGGGACAGGGGGAGGGAGGGGTGGGGGAGGGGGGGAAGGCAGGAGGATGGCCAGTTCTAGGTAAGTCTGGGTTACTACTGATAGAGATCGTGTTCAGAAAGCAAAGAAACAAACAGACGAGGAGGAGGAGGGAAAAAGAGGATGAAGAGGAAAGAGAGGAATAATTCAGGAGCTTGTTAGCAGCAACCAGCCATTCTCAGAAGCACCCCCCCCCCGCCCAATTTCCAGGCGAACAGACGGGAGACTCAGAGCAGCCCAGCTCCTTCCCTAATTAAGAACTGGCCCCAGAAGTGGAAAGGCTGGCCCTGCCGAGGGACCAACCCCAGAGGCCAGAGTCCACCTTCACCAACCCGCCCTCCCGGATCGGACTGTGGTGATGGGGGCGGGGGATGGGCCGCGGAGGCCCTGGGCGTGGCGCTATGGTCGAGTCCCACCCACCTGCCCACCCTCGGAACGTGCTGGCCGGCGGGCAGGAGACCTGGGGAGGCAGCAGTGGAGGCCAGCAGCCGCCCTGGCGCCTCCTCCCTCCCCAGGGGCCGGGTGGGGCGGCTGGCTAGGGGCGGGACGCTCCCCCGAACCCGAACCATCCTCCTTCCCTTCCCTCCCTCCCTCCCTCTCTCCCCAGCTGGCGAGATTTCCCCGTTTTCCCTCGCCTGCCAGGCCCGGTGGCTTGGCCTCTGGTTTCATTTCTCAAGGCGCTCTCTCTCTCTCTCTCTCTCTCTCTCTCTCTCTCTCTCTCTCTCTCTCTCTCTCTCTCTCTCTCTCTCTCCCTCTATCCCTTCCCTCTCCTCTCCTCTCTCCCTCTCCCTCTCCCTCTCCCTCTCTCTCTCTCTCTCTCTCTGTCCCTCACTCCCCCCCCCCCATTCCTGAATTCCTAACTCCTCCACTTTCTAGTCCCTGCCTCAAAGTCACCTCCCCAGGGAGGCTCCCGCCGACCACCCTGGAAGCCGGCACCTCTCCCTTAGGTCTCTCTGCCATCTCGCCCTGTCCAGTTCCCTCTCTTCTTTCTTTGTTCCTCTCTTCCTTTTTCATTTAGTCCTCTTCAAGGGTCTTCTCCTCTCACTTCGTTCAATATGGACAAAGGTCTGAAACTTTTTTTTTTTTTTTGAGACAGGTCTCTCTATGTAGCCTTGGCTGTCCTGGACTTGCTTTGTAGACCAGGCTGGCCTCGAACTCACAGCGATCCACCTGCCTCTGCCTCCCAAGTGCTGGAATTGTAGGTGTGTGCCACTGTGCCTTTACTATTCTCCTTTTTGAAAAAAAAGATATGCCGGGCGTGGTGGCGGACGCCTTTAATCCCAGCACCGGGAGGCAGAGGCAGGCGGATCGCTGTGAGTTCGAGGCCAGCCTGGTCTACAAAGCGAGTCCAGGACAGCCAAGGCTACACAGAGAAACCCTGTCTCGAAAAACCAAAAAGAAAAAGAAAAAAAGATGTATTTAGCTGGGGAGTGGTGGCACACGTGCCTTTAATCCAAGCAGTTGGGAGCCAAAAGCAGTCAGATCTCTGTGAGTTCGAGGACTGTCTTGTCTACAGAAAGAGTTCCAAGGCAGCTAGAGCTACACAGAGAAAACCTGTCTTGAAAAACAAACGAATAATTAAGGACTTCCTTTTTTTTTTTTTTAACTTTATAGATATGTGTTTTGCCTGAATGTACATCAATGAACCAAATGTGTGTCTGGTGCCCAAACAACCAAAAGAGGGTGTTATATCCCTGAAACAGGGGTGTTATATCCCTGAAACAGGAGTGTGCTTTGTTTTTTTCTGAGACAGGGTCTCTCTGTGTATTCTTGACTGTCCTGAACTCACTCTGCACACCAGGCTGGCCTCCAACTCACAGTGATCAGCCTGCCTCTGCCTCTCAAAGTCCTGGGATTACAGGCGTGCGCCACCATGCCCAGCAGAAACAGGAGGTAAGAACAGTTGTAACCTGCCATGTGGGTGCTGGGAACCAAACCTGGGCCCTCTGTAAGGACAGTATGTACTCTTAGCCAGTCAACCACCTCTCCTGCCTCCACTATTCTCTCTCTCTCTCTCTCTCTCTCTCTCTCTCTCTCTCTCACTCACTCTCTCTCTCTCACTCTCTCATTCTCTCTCTCTCTCTCTCATTCTCTCTCTCTCTCTCTCTCTCTCTCTCTCTCTCTCTCTCTCTCTGTCTTTTCAAGACAGGGTTTCTTTGTGTAGCCCTGGCTCTCTTGGAATTCGATCTGTAGATCAGGCTGGCCTTGAACCTAGAGATCCACCTGCCTCCCGAGTGCTGGGAATAAAGGTGTGTGCCACCACACCCAGTTTAGTTGTGTGTGTGTGTGTGTGTGTGTGTGTGTGTGTGTGTGTGTGTGTGTGTAAAATGTTTCAGGGCTGGAGAGATAGCTCAATGGTTAAAAGCACAGGCTGCTCTTCCAGAGGACCCAAGTTCATTTCCCAGCACCCACATGGCCAGTCACACCTGTCCTTAATTTCTGTTCCAGGGCTTCTGCTACCTCACACAGACATACATGCAGGCAAAACACCAGTGCACAGAAAATAAAAATAATTAAATAAAAGACAACGCTTGAATCTTTTTTTTTGTTTTGTTTTTGTTTTTTGTTTTGTTTTGAGACAGGGTTTCTCTATGTAGTCTTGGCTGTCCTGAACTCACTTTGTAGACCAGAATGTCCTTGAATTCACAGAGATCCACCTGCCTCTGCCTCCTGGATGCTGGGTTTAAAGGCGTGTGCCACCACGCCCAGCTAAATGCTTGAATCTTTATTGATAACAGAATAGCTCTTTTTTTTTTAAGTATTATTTTATTTTGTGTATATCGGTGTTTTGCCTACATGTGTGTCTATGTACCACATATGTGTGTGGTACCCACAGAAGCCCGAGCAGGACATCTGACTCCTGAGAACTGGAGTTGCAGATAACTGTTGGCCCACCATGTGCTGTTAATGGCTGAACCACGCCCACCAGCTTCACAGAGTAGCTTGTTTGTTGTTTTGGGGTTTTTTGAGACAGGATTTCTTTCTTTTTGTTTATATATTTGTTTTGTTTCTCCTTTCTTTTGGTTTTTCCAGACAGGGTTTCTCTTGTAGTCCTGACTATCCTGGAGTTACTTTGTAGACCCGGCTGACCTTCAACTTACCGAGCCCCACCTACCTCTGCCTCCTGAGTGCTGGGATTAAAGGCGTGCACTACCATGCCCTGCTTTGGGTTTTTTTGGGAGGGGTTGAGACAGAGTTTCTCTGTGTAGCCTCAGTCCTGGACTCACATTGTAGACCAGGCTGGCCTCCAACTCACAGTGACCCGCCTGCTTCTGCCTCCCCAGTGCTGGGATTAAAGACATGCACCACCACGCCTAGCTAAGACAGGTTCCTCTATGTATCCCTGGTTGTACAGGAATGTAAGACATGGAGATAGAACTCAGCTTGTCAGCAGCACAGGCACCTTTACCACCCCCCCCCCCAGTCACCTCACCAGCCTAACAGTCTACTGTTTCTAAAAACTTTTTATTTGTTTGTACTTATGTGTATGTGCTTTCTTGTCTGTATATGTATTATGTGTGTCAGGTGCCTGAGAAGGCCAGAAATGCTGCTGAGGCACCTCCCCGGGCCTTAAACATTTAACTCTTGCCAGGCATGGTGGCGCACGCCTTTAATCCCAGCACTCAGGAGGCAGAGGCAGGCGGATCGCTGTGAGTTTGAGGCCAGCCTGGTCTACAAAGCGAGTCCAGGACAGCCAAGGCTACACAGAGAGACCCTGTCTTGAAAATCCAAACAAACAAACAAACAAAAAATTCTACTCTTAGAGGCTGTTTTTATTTTGTTTTAGTGCTGTAATCAAACCCAGGTGTTTCATATGCTGGAATACTAGGCAAGTTCTCTTGCACTAAACTGTTCCTCTCTGGGCATCTTTTAAGACTAGCGGGAGGCCAGATGTGTTGTGCACTCCTTTGTTCCCAAAGGCTGGCTGGGCCTCCCAGCACTCAGGAGGCAGAGGCAGGCAGATCTCTGTGAATTGGAGGCCAGCCTGGTCTACGAAGTGAGTCCAGGACAGCCAGGGTTATTACACAGAGAAACCTTGTCTTGAAAAAACAAAAACAAGTAAACAAACAAATCCCAAAGCCTGGCAGATCTCTGAGTTCCAGGACACAGTTATGTCTGTTACACAGAAAAATTCTGTCTCAAAAACAACAACATGGGGCTGGAGAGATGGCTCGGCAGTTAAGAGCACTGACTGCTCTTCCAGAGGTCATGAGTTCAATTCCCAGCAACCACATGGTGGCTCACAGCCAACTGTAGTGTGATCATATGTGTACTGTATACATAAACAACAAGAACAGTCCACCAAAACTAAAAAGCCAACCAAACAAACAAAAAGACTATCAGGTATGGCACAAGCCTGTGTGGTTCCAGTCACTGGAGAGGCTGGAACTTGAGAGAGCCTTCGACCATTGCCGTTTTCCACGCTAACTTGGGCAACTTGGTGAGACCATTTCCAAAGACAAAATAACAAAAACAAAACAAACCAAAACATTTGTCTTTGGTTTGTTAGTTCTGACACAGGATCCTCACCCTCAAGTCCTGGCTGGCCTGGAACACACTATGTAGACCAGTCTGGCCTCAAACTCCAAACAACGCCCCTGCTTCAGTCTTCCCATGCTGGGGGTTATGGGTGTCAACATCCACGCCCTGCAGGAAATTGACATTTCGAGGGACTTAAAACTGTTGTCCCAAAGTCACAACAGCTACTCCGGAACTGATGTCCAGGATGTGACCCTGGTGTCATTCCGCCCCCACCTTACTCCTGTCTTTAATCATAGCAGAGTCCGGCTGTACCACTGTAGTTGAGTCTAGTCATGGCACTCCTAACTGAGGAAGTCTTAAATTTTCTAACTCTCAAGAGGTCGGGGCCGATTTAACAAACTGTGTCTCTCACCCCCTCCCCACGCCCCCCCTTCTCCCATAAGCCATACATTCTCCCAAAAACCACACATGAAATAACCGGCCTGTACTTTAAAGGCTGCAAAGCCCCCCTACCTGTCACCGCCCCACAGGGGAAGAAATCTCCACTAGCATTTGTCCCTTTGGGCAGGCGGTCCCCTCCACGGGCATGCGCTTTAGAGACAGGCTGCTCCTCCTTTTGGAACCGCCCCCGCTCAGGCCCCGCCCACCACCACCAACCAGAGGCCGATCCCCGCGCTGGGGGGGCGGGCCAGCCACGCGAGTGGGCGGGGCCTAGGGATAGTCGAGTGTCTGGAGTCGTGCGCCGGAGTCAGAACTGCGTCTACCGTCCCGGGTGTCGGTTGCCGGAGCCGGGCTAGCGAGCGATGCTCCTGCCGCCGCTTCCTGATTGGCTGCGTGTGGCTCCCTCTTCGTTCTGATTGGTGGCGAGTGATCTGGGTATGTAAATGAAGGGGCCTGGTTGGCGGGGGGGGGGGGGGGGGGCGAGTGAAGACTTTGGTACGGGCGACCCGGTTCTCTAGCGTGTTCGATCCCCCGGTTAGGTAGATGCTCGCCGGGGCTGTCCGGGATCGAGGCGGCCAGGGCCTGTACGTGTCGCCTTCCCGGGCCGGGCTGGGTGAATCACGCCGGAGCCCGAGAAGGGGGCGGAGGCGCCGGCTCCCTGGCTCCGGCTGCGTGACTCACCCGCCCCCGCCGCCGCCGCCGCCGCCGCCGCTCCGGGAGGAGCCGCCTCCGCTGCCTTCCGGAAGCGAGGGGAGGTCCGGATCGCTGAGCGGGCCCGTGGGGGTCGCGGCTCTCAGTGGCCCGGGGAGGCAAAGGCGGGACTGTGGGGAGTGGAGAGGATCCCCGGGGTCAGTAGGGCCGGAGTCCCGGGGAAACCCAGGCCCGGGGATCCCAGCTGTCGCTAGAGGGCGCCGGGACTCGGGGTGGCGGGGGTGTGGGGGAGGCGGAGTCCGGGGGGCTGGCGGGGGGGGGCGGGGAGGCTGAATTCCTGCGGTTCCCGACTCCCGGGTCTTTTGCGCAAAGGGCAAAGACTGGATTTTTAGTGTAGTGCCAGGTCTAGGCAGTTTCCCCGGGACTGAGACCCTGAAGCTTTTGTTGCACCCCCCTCCCGGTAGATTAGCTTTTATGCACCCCCCCGCCCCCAAACGCTAGCCCTCTCACCCTGGAAGAAAGTACCGATTTTCAAAACTTCTGTCAATGGCTTTTATTCCCGCGGCGCTCCAGGGCTCCCCCCCCCCCCCCCCCGCCGTGAGTCCTCTTGGCTCAGTCAAGTTCAGAATCCACCACTTCCTCGAGTGACTACTAAACAGCTTAGGCTTCACACTCAAGCGGCCAGCATCCGAGCGGCTGCAGCAGCCTCGGGAAGGCAGCTCAGGCCCCCCACTTGTATCCCTAAACTTCCTCGCCGACGCTGCCCCACCACCAACCAGCCTTCTCCTAGGCAGCAGCTACCCGGGATCCCCTACAGGGGCCGGCTAACACCGCCACTCGTCATCTCCCTGCCTCGACGCCCCCTTCCAGGACTCTGCCCTGTCACTGAAAAATCCTAGCCTTCTACTCCAGCCCGCTCCTCCTCATGCCTGCGCCCCACCCCCACCGGGACTCCTACTGTGTCACTGTGCGCCTGCTCCTTGTGGGTTTTTCTCAACCTCCTCCCCACCCCCCCACCCCCCCACCCCAGTTTACCTCTCCCGGTCTTCCTTTGGCCTGGCCCTGGTTTTCCTTAGCCTACACGACATACACGCACACGTCTGGGCTCAGCACCAGTGTTATCTTCCTTTAAAAAAAAAAAAAAACTGCCTTGACTACCTCCAGGATGGCACCTTCCTGCCACTTTGTGTGCATTAGCTGCAGCTGATTATATAGTTTCCCATACAGAGCAGGCACTCTTATGTGTAAGATGGCTGTATTTGCAACCAAGAGGTGGCACATACCTGGAATCCTAACCCTTGGGAGACTGGGGCAGGAAGATTGCCAGCCTGAGCTGCAGTGTGAGGCAGCCCTGTGTCAACACAGCAAACCCCCCAAAAAAAGTACTTATAAATAAGTACTAATTGTGTGGCTTAAGAGTTTGCTCTTCCTACAGAAGACCTGAGTTCAGGTCCCAGCACCCACATCGGATGGCTCACAGCTGCCTGTAACCCCAGCTCTAGGGACTCCAGCAGCTGGCTTCTTTGGGCATTTACAGCGCGCGCGCACACACACACACACACACACACACACACACACATACACACCGTTTAAAAGTACTAGTGCCTATGTTGCAAGAGCTTTTCTTTTTCTTTTTTCTTTCTTTTGTTGTTGTTGTTGTTGTTGTTGTTGTTGTTCGGCTGGTTTTTCGAGACAGTGTTTCTCAGTGTATCCTTGCCTGCCTACTTGGTACATCGGGCTGGCCTCAAAATTTACAGAGATCCACCTGCCTCTGCCTCTTGCCTCCCGAGTGCTGGGATTACAGGTGTGTTCCACCGCACTTACCTGGCTTCTTGTTCTTTTAATCTAATCTGTATTGCAATTTATAATGTAGATGCTATCAGTAGTTTAGAAGTTCGCTGAGGGGGCTGGGGGTGGGGAGATGTAGCTCAGTTGGTAGAAAGTTTGCTTTACATGAAGGAAGCCCTAGGCTTCATCCTCAGCAAGAATTGGCTTAGAACCCCTGGACTTGGAGGCTAATTGACTTGTCAGGATCACACTGACAGCAGTTGTCAGTGAAGGGTGCGATGGGAGGACGGTTGGCTTTTCCGTAACCGAGTGGCTCGTTCCTCCCTACAGACAATGCTGAGCAAGCGACTAAAGAGAAAGCGGGAGGAAGAGGAGGAGGAGGAAGAAGAGAAGGAAGTCCTTTCTGTGGACTCCTGGTGGTTGGATCAAAGCCACCCAGCTGTGGCGCAGACCCCTCCGGCCGTGGCTTCCAGCTCGCTCTTCGACCTCTCGGTGCTCAAACTCCACCACAGCCTGCGCCAGAGCGAGCCGGACCTCCGGCACCTGGTGCTGGTGGTGAACACGCTGCGGCGCATCCAGGCGTCCATGGAACCTACTACGGCTGCCCTGCCATCTGTGCCCGTGTCACCCCCGGCCCCCTCTGTGGCAGATAGCCTTCTGGCTAGTTCAGACGCTGGCCTCTCAGCCTCCATGGCCAGCCTTCTGGAAGATCTGGACCATATTGAGGACCTGAACCAGGCCCCTCAACCCCAAGCTGAGGACGGGCCTCTGGGCCGGTGTGTAGCTGGTGTCCCATCCACCCTGGGATCCTTGGACTTGTTAGGCCCAGCCACTGGCTGTCTGCTGGACGATGGACTGGAGGGTTTATTTGAGGACATTGATACCTCCATGTATGACAGCGAACTCTGGGTACCGGCCTCTGAGGATCTCAAACCTGGCCCTGAGAATGGTCCAGCCAAGGAGGAAACCCCGGAGCTGGACGAGGCTGAGCTAGACTACCTCATGGACGTACTAGTAGGCACACAGGCACTGGAGCGGCCGCCGGGGCCTGGGCGCTGACCTTTAGACCCCGGGATGGTTGGCTGGCATCTTGACTTGAGCCTGGTGGTTAGACCAATCCACCTTGGCATGCTACGGGTGGCTTTCCCTCACATAAGAGGGCCAGGACCACTTTGGAGAGACAGTACTGAGTCCTGGGCAACTTGCGTATCCAGCCGTCACCTGTCTTCTTAACCAGGGAGGGTGTTGAAAGTAAGTCTCCAGTGGTGGAATGACAGGACCCAGTGACTGCAGTGTGTTCCAGGCGGGAGTTTGCACTGATCCCCCACCCCCACCCCGGGATAATAGTCTGGGCTATCCCATCCCATTATCCCCAGTGTGGGAAGAGACCTCATAATTTTTTTTGAAATTAAAAACAGCATTGGGAAATATCAAGTCTGTGTGTTTCTTTACATCTGTACTGACCGAGGATGAAATAACATCAAATTCGGTGACACCCCCTCCCCGCCCCCCGCGCAGCTATAGTGGAATAAAATGCACCCCCTCTAACCACTGAGCAAAGCTTTCAGGAGATCTCCTTAAATAAAGGCAGGACCTTCAGGGGCAGGCAGCTTTAAAAGCAATCCCGGTCCGGGCAAGCCGGGGCCACCTGCCTGCCTGAGCGCAGCGCTGGGCCTTGGCCGGAGCCGGGAGTCTGCGGCCGCCCCCGCGGTCCAGCTGCATTCCTGGCCGAGCTGGGAGGGGCCGCACACTCACAGCCCTGGCACGGGACCCAGGCTGCGTCCTTCCTGGCGGCCGTGGGGGCAGGGCAGGGCACGGCCCGGGGAACGGAAGGATGGTGGGGAGGGTTGGGAGGGAGGAGCCGGGGGGACGGCTGGACTGCCACCCAAAGGGCAGGACTCATCCTGGATCCGGGGACAGTGACACCGGAGGGCCACTCCTGTGCCTCCCCCAGGGGCCGGAAGCGCTAAGACTTGGACCGGGGTGGAGCTGGAGAGGCGGGAGCTGCTGCGCGCAGCCCCAGGGGCCGGGAAGGGGCGGGCGGAGCTTGGCTTCCTGGAGGAGCGGAGGAAGCTTTGCCCATTTCTGGAAGTGGCCGAGGTGGGCCACCAAGAGAAGCAGATGGACATAGCTTCGGGGAGCTAGTGCCAAGTTAAGGATCCTCTAGGCTCCTGAACCCAAATCCTGGAGACTCCCATGCCTAGACCACAGGACATTGACGGCCCCTGACCAAGACCTTGGGAGCCTGGGCTGAGCTCTGCTGCGCCGCCTTGTGCCTGGTCTGGAATCTACGAAGTAACAGCGATTTTTCTGCTGTGGGTCTCCCGCTTTTTTTTTTTTTTTAAATTAATTTTTTTTTTTTTTTTTAAGATGAGGTTCATGAGGCAGGCGGATCTATGTGAGTTTGAGGCCAGCCTGGTCTACAAAGCGAGTCCAGGACAGGCTACACAAAGAAACCTTGCCTCGAAAAAACAAAAATAAATAATTAAAAGATGAGGCACTTGCATCCTAGGATGGCCTCTAGCCCACTCGCGAACCTTCCTCCTTCACCTCCTTACAAACTGGGATTACAGAAATGTGCAAACTACAGTTCTTGAGATAAGTTTTTGGGTTGGCCTTGAATTTATCATGTAGCCCAGGCTGACCTCAGACTTGCTGCTGTCCTGTGCCACTACCCCAGGTATTAATTGTGGGGTTTTTTTGGGGGGGTAGGGGTTGTTTTGTTGTCCTGAAACTCCCTAAGTAGACCAAGATGGTCTTGAACTCACAGAAATCCACCTGTGCTACCAGGCCGGGCTGGTTGCTTTTTTTTTTTTTAGTTTTTGGAGACAGGGTTTCTCTGTGTAACCTTGACTGTGCTGAACTTGCTTTGTAGACCAGGCTGGCCTCAAACTCACAGCGATCCACCTGCCTCTGCCTCCGGAGAGCTGGGATTAAAAGCGAGGGCTAGCACACTTGGCTTGGCTTGTTGCTCCTTGAAACATAGTGTCCATGAGCCAGGCGTGGTGGCGCGCGCCTTTAATCCCAGCACTAGGGAGGCAGAGGCAGGCGGATCACTGTGAGTTCGGGGCTAGCCTGGTCTACAAAGTGAGTCCAGGATGGCCAAGGAATCTAGACAAATCTTGGACTGTCGTCAATCCCCTTGCCTCCGGCCCTAGACTTAGATGCAGATACACAGTAGGTGTTCGTAACTATTGGAATAAGGAAGAGAGAGGGTAAGGTGGCTGCAAACAGTTTGTATTAGTGTTGACTGCCTAGAGAGGGGAGCTACCCTGGGGGGTGGCGGGATGTCATAGCCTGAATACACAATGGCTGTGTGAAAAGGCGTCACAGTGCCAGCCAGGGCACCGGGCACTTAGCTTGGAATGCAGTGGGCTCTGGAATCTGCTGGCTGAGGAGGCGTGTCCTTCTGGAAGGGAACCTGCACAGCATCAGCTGTACCACAGAGTTCCACACAGCCCTCCCGAGGAGGTCAGGTGTGAGGAGAAAGGGACTGGATCTCAGATACAGACTCATCACAAAGGGTCCAGGAGGATGAGACTGACACTTTGCCTGTTGTGCAGAACTGGAGCCCTTTCCTTTGGGACCTTGACTTTTATCTGCAGAGATGTAAATGCATGCTACCCGGGACATGGCGCCTTAAAGATGGAGCACATGAGCCTGTACAGGCATAGCTAAGAGGCACTCGGGGACAGGGAGCAGCATTGGCCACTAGGAGAAGATGTAATGATGCTCACAGACACTACTGAAGTGATGAGCTTCGAGCAAAGCCTAAAACCTGGACCACGCTGAATGTGGTGGCTCACGCCTTTAATCCCAGCACTCGGGAGGCAGAGGTGGGTGCATCGTTGTGAGTTTGAGGCCAGCCTGGTCTACAGAGCGAGTCCAGGACAGCCAGGTCTACACAGAGAAACCCTGTCTCAACAACAATAACAAAGCCCTGGACCACTTGGGTCTGTTTATTCATTTGTTTATTGTGATGGTGGGGACTCTGTGGATGCTCTAGAGCAGCACTGTACCACTGAGCCATACTCCCAGCCTCGCATGACCCCCCCCCCAACTCCCCGCTTTTTGAGACAGGGTCTATGTAGCCCTGGCTATTCTAAAACTCACTATGTAGACCAGGATGCCCTCAAACTCAAGAGATCTGCTTAGCTCTGCCTCCTGAGTGCTGAAGTTAAAGGTGCATGCCCCCACATCTGGCTTTTCCCTTCACGTTGCTATGTATGGTCTTTGCAGTCCAAGCTGACCTCGGACACTTGATCCTCCTGCCTAATTGGAATTACAGACCTGGACTTCAGACTTCGTTCCCACATGGGTTTAAATACCAACCAACTTTGCCCCCGTGGGGCTATGTGACCTAACTTTTCTGAGCCCCACAGGCCTCTGAAAACTTGAGTAGTTAGGGGGTTGCTCCTCTAGAAATAAAAAGGGAACGGCATTTATAAGTGCTAAGAGATGATAGACGGCCAGGCAGTGGTGGCGCACGCCTTTAATCCCAGCATTCGGGAGGCAGAGGCAGGCAGATCGCTGTGAGTTCGAGGCCAGCCTGGTCTACAAAGTGAGTCCAGGACAGCGAAGGCTACATGAGGAAGCCCTGTCTCAAAAAACAAAAACAAAAACAAGAAAAGAAAGAGATGATAGACCTTACATTTTCAGGGGTCTCGAAGCAGCTGGGTTTGGCTTAAACGAGGAAGGAAAGCCAGCCGTTCAGTGAGACTAGGAAGGGAAGGCGTCAAGGGCCAACGCACATAGGCACAAGCAAAGACTTTATTGTGAAAACTCCAGGGAGCCAATAATTTCCTTATTGGATGCTGCCAGCTGCAAGTGGACATGGGGTGTGAGGTCACGCTGGAGCTCAGGAGCTCAGGGTAGAGTCCCTAGGGAGGAGTGGAGCAGCCCTAGGGACAGCAAGGACACCCACGGGGTCAGCTGTAGGACGGAGCTACTAGGGGACATAGAAAAATAAGTACCAGACGTAGGTCTGGAGTTGGTGCTGAGCCCATGGAGGGGCGCCATGTGTATTTGAGGATGTGAAAAAACGAGGAAAAGGCATTGGGCCCCTGGGACTGAATTCCAAAGAGAGTCGGAGGGGGATGGTGGGGAGGGGGAGAAAGGGCCTGATGGATGGCACGAGAGAGACATTAGTGACCCTGGCCTGAGCTTGGCAGGCCCAGAATCCTTCATGGCTTAGGCTGGGTCAGGAGAGGGTGGTCCCAGGAGGGCCACTTCTACCTCACCACATCCCTTCCTCCTGTCCCACAGGATGTCCTGTGTTTACGGAGGTGGCCTGAGCTTGTGCCACGCCCATCAACTCAGCTTCCCATGACCACACCTCTTTGGGTTAGAGACAACAAAACAGAGAGAGAGAGAGAGAGAGAGAGATGCTGGGGGGGGAGATGGGGGATGGG
Organism: Acomys russatus; assembly: GCF_903995435.1. Taxonomy (NCBI): domain Eukaryota; kingdom Metazoa; phylum Chordata; class Mammalia; order Rodentia; family Muridae; genus Acomys; species Acomys russatus. The sequence goes on from NC_067155.1 coordinate 17,183,945, forward strand.
GGTTGGAATTTGAGGGGGGAAGACAGGAAAAGAGGGACTAGGCACGGAATAAGGACAGGCATAAAGAGACACCATTCCTATGTCGTGGCAAGCCAGGGAGAGATTTAGACAAGATCGACAGCCAATTCCACCCCGACAATCCCAGGACTCAGGAGGCTGAGACAGAAGGGTCACAAAGTTAAACCCAACCTGAGCTACGTAGCGAAAGCCCACGCAGCGAAAGCCCACGCTCAGAAACATGATCACCTGGATCTGGTGGCTCATGACCATCATTCCGGAATTTACACTTTGAAAGCGGAAGCAGGAGGATCGCTGTGGTCTTGGGGCTAGCCTGGGCTACGTAGTGAATTCTAGGAGAGCCTAAGCTAACAGAGACCCTATCTCAAAAAAGCAAACCAACAACAAAATGACAGCTGGCAGCAAGCTTTTCTTCTTCTTCTTTTTTTATTTTTTGGTTTTTCAGGACAAGGTCTCTCTGTGTAGCCTTGGCTGTCCTGGATTCCCTTTGTAGACCAGGCTGGCCTCGAACTCATAGCGATCTACCTGCCTCTGCCTCCTGAGTGCTGGGATTAAAGGCGTGCGCCACCACCGCCCAGCCAGTAAGCCTTTTTATTCTGTTGCGTGTCCACATCTATTTGAGAGGCTGCGCATGTGTCACGGTGCACTTGTGGCTGTCTGAGGGCAGCTCAGCTCACAAGGATTAGTTCTTGCCTTCAACCAAATGGGTCCCAGGGGTCAAAGCAAGGTCAGAGTCTTTACCTGCTGAGCCATCTTGCTGGCTAAAGCAGCAAATCTTTTCATTGTAGCTTGTGTTGTTGTTGTTGTTTATTTGCTTGTTTGTTTTTGTCATTTGTTGAGATAGGATCTTGCTATGTTGCCCAGATTGGTGTCTAACTCCCACACTTAGCCACATGCCTGCCCCCGTCTCTACAACACTGGAACTATAAGTCACTGAACATGCTGTTAGCATCATTTCTATTAGTTCTTCTAACTGAATGCAAAGCCAAGCATGGTGGCGCACGCCTTTAGTCCCAGCACTCGGGAGGCAGAGGCAGCCGGGATTGATGTGAGTTCCCAGCCAGCCTGGTCTACAAGGTGAGTCCAGGACAGCCAAGGTAACACAGAGAAACCCTGTCTCGAAAAACCAAAAAAAAGAAGAAAAAAAAAAAAAAAGAAAGAAAGAAAAGAAAAGAAAAAAGAAAGAAGAGAACCCACTTTGGAATGTTTTCCTTTGACTTCCACATGAATACTGTATGAGAACATGGGTACACACACACACATAGACACACACACACAGACACACACACACACACACACACACACACACACACCCTACAGAGTACATACCAAAATAATAAATACACATTTTTAAAACTTGAGGGGGCTGGGAGATGGCAGCAGACACCTTTAATCCTAGTGCTAGAGAGATAAAGGCAAGATCTTTGTGAGTTCGAGGCTGTCCTGGCCTAAAGATTAAGTTTTAGGGCGCTGGGACTGTTATACAGAGAAACTCTGTCTCAAAAAATCGAAAAACAGCAACAGCAGCAACAGCAACAACAAAACCTTGAGGGAAGCTGGGTGACGGTGGGACACGCATCTTTAATCCCAGCACTTGGGAGACAGAGGTAGGCAGATCTCTGTGAGTTCAAGACCAGCCTGGTCCATAGAACAAGTTCCAGGACAGGCACAGCTACACAGAAGCCTTGTCTTGACACTCGCCCCGCCCCCAACCCCCTAAAAAAAAGCTCTGTGGCCAGGCTGGCCTTGAACTCACAGAGATATGCCTTTCTCTGTCTCCTGAGTGCTGAGATTAAAGGTGTGGGCCACCCACGCAGTTTAAAACCCTGTCTTGGGCTGGAGCGATGGCTCAGAAGTTAACGGCACCGACTGCTCCTCCAGAGGTCTTGCGTTCAATTCCCAGCAACCACATGGTGGCTCACAGCCATCTATAATGAGATCTTGCGCCCTCTTCAGGCCTACAGGTGTATATGCAGGCAGAGCGCTGTATACATAATAAATATATCTAAAAAAACAACAAAACAAAACAAAAATTAAAAAGGTGCACACCTTTAATCCCAACACTTAGGGAGGCACTTGGGCAGGCAGAGGCAGGCAGATCTCTGAGAGTTCGAGGCCAGCCTGGCCTACAGAGCAAGTCTAGGACAGACAAGGCTACATAGGGATGCTCTGTCCCAGAGGGAGGGGAGCTCCGTTTTCTGAGAAATGGAAAGGACACCATGTCCTGATTTCTTTCTTTTTTTTTTTTTTTAAGATTTATTTATTATTATGTATACAGTGTTGTCTGCTTGTACACCTGCAGGCCAGAAGAGGACATCAGGTTATATTATAGATAGCTGTGAGCCACCATGTGGTGGCTGGGAATTGAACTCAGGACCTTTGGAAGAGCAGGCTGAGCCATCTCTCCAGCCTGACTTCTTTCACTTTTGTCTGTGGTTGTATTTGTTGTGGTGGTTTTTGAGCCAATGGGTAGGGGGTGGGGGAGGGGAGTTTCATGTAGCCCAGGCTGACCTTGAACTCAGAGTCAAACTGAGGATAGCCGTGAACTCCAGATCTTCCTGCCTTCGCCTCTTAAATGCTGGGATCATAGGTACATGCTGCCACATCTGCCGCTGTAATGCTTCCTGGATGAGCAAATGGATGTTCCAGTGTTTCTATGGACACATGATAGGGAGGGTACAGTTAGGTGAGGGTCCTATGCTCATCAGTGGCCACCCCCCCCCCTTCACTTCCAGGATGGTGCTGGCTACGATCTGGCCACACCCTACTGCTTGGTGCCTGCCAGAGCTAGAAGGCATTTCCCAGAGCTCAGCACATTCCAGCCCTCCCTGGTGGCTCCGAGTGGGCAGGGGGCATTTCACAGAGGAAGGGGGCAGCCCCAGCGCTCGGATCCTGCCACCCTGATCCTGACCCCATGCCCTCAGCCTAGGCCCAGATCCGTCCTTATGGGGTGACAGGGGGGGTCCACAGAGAGATTTACCCAAGGCAGTGTGAGGGGCCAGGGTGCAGCCCTAGGGCCTGGATGGACAATGGGTCAGAAGCTGCTGACTATAGCTTTGGGAGTAATCCCCCAGCCTCAGTCTGGCCCCAGCTCTAGGCCTTAGCTCAGAGAGCTGAGAGCCTCTGAGATAGCGGGCCTTGTGGGTGACAAGGCATGTGGGGGTATCTGTGCTTCCTCTGCCGCCCCCCGGGGTCTGGTGAGTCAGGGCGGCGGGATGGGTGCTGGTGGGGGGTGTGGGGGGCGGAGGGCGTGGTATCAGTGGAGTTGGGGGTGAGGCCTTGAGGCATTGGTTTGAGAGGTGGGCTGGGCTGGCTTTAAGTGTGTGACACAGTTGCTTGCTGTGTGATCTTGTGAACTTTCCAGACTCCTCACCTGTGAGTTAGGAGTCCAGAGAAGAGCACGGCATCTTTGGAATCTGGCCGAACTGACGTTGGAGGTCAGCTCCATCGCCTGTTTCTTGGGTGGTAGGCGCTTACCCTGAGGCAGAGGCAAAGCTCTGAGGCCCAGCATATGACTTGGGATATAGCCAAGTGTCAGTGACAGTGGCTTCATCAATCAATAAACTGGAGTTCTCCTATGTCTCCCAGTCTATGATCAAAAAAGGTTCAAAGCCACCCCCGACCCTAGGAGAGGCCTCTCTTTTTTTTTTTTTTTTTTTTTTTTTTGGTCATTGTTGCTGTTTGTGTTTTTGAGACATTATCTCGTGAGCCTGGCCTCAAACTCAGTATGTAGCCAACAGAATCTCAAGACAGGCAGGGCTACATAGAGAAATCTCGACTGGAAAAAACAAAACAAAACAAAAAGGTAATGTATTCCTCTTGCCATTTATTTATTTATTTATTTATTTATTTATTTATTTATTTTGAATGTGTTTGTTTGGTTGTTTGTTTGAGACAGGGTTTCTTTGCATAGCCTTGGCTGTCCTGGAACAGCTCTGTAGACCAGGTTGGCCTTGAACTCACAGAGATCCACCTGCTTCTGCCTCCTGAGTGCTGAGATTACAGGTGTGCGCCATTGTACCTGGTCTTTTCTTTTCTTTTCTTTTCTTTTCTTTTTTTTTTTTTTTTTTTTTTTTTTTTTTTTTTTTGGTTTTTTTTTTTTTTTTTTTTTTTTTTTTTTTTGGTTTTTTGAAACAGAGTCTCTCTGTGTAGCCCTGGCTGTCCTGGACTCACTTTGTAGACCAGGTTGGCCTCAAACTCACGTCGATCCTCCTGCCTCTGCCTCCCGAGTGCTGGGATTAAAGGCGAGTACCACCACAGCCAGCTGAAGTTACTAACAATTGTAAGCCACCCAACATGGGGATGGGAACAGAACTTGGGTCCTACGGAAGAACAGCAAATGATCTTAACTGCTGAGCCCTCTCTTCAGTACCTGCCTTAGTCTTTTCTTTTCTTATTTAAACTACATTTATTTATTGTGTGTGTATGTGTCACAGGCTGTGTGTATTTGTGTGTCAGTGTGTATGTGTCTGTGTGTGTCTCTGTGTGTGTGTGTGTATATGTGTCTGTGTTTGTATGTGTGTGTATGTATGTATGTGTGTCTGTGTGTGTGTTTGTATGTATGTGTGTGTATGTATGTGTGTCTTTGTGTGTGTGTTTGTATGTATGTGTGTCTGTGTGTGTGTCTGTGTGTGTGTAAGTCAGAGGGCAATTTGCATGAGTTGGCTCTCCATTTTCATCATGTGGGCCCGGAGACTGAATTCAGGTCGTTGGGCTTAGTGGCCAGGGCCTTCGTGTGCTGAGCCATCTTACTGGGACCCACCCTAGGTTTTAAAGCTCCTTTGATTCCATAACAACATTACAATTCCATTACAAAAGGCAAGTTTGTATGTATGTATGTATGTATGTATGTATGTATGCATGCATTTTCGGATTTTGGAGACAGGGTCTCTCTGTGTGTCCTTAGCTGTCTTGGAACTCACTCCGTAAACACAGGCTGAACTCGAACTCGAAACTCAGAGATCTGCCTGCCCTTCTCTCCCAAGTGCTTACTACCCCTGTTTCAAAGACAAAGAAATCGAGGCCCAGAGAGATGCCCTGTGACTGCCCAAGTTCCCATAGCCAGGAGTGCCTTGAGCTGGGATTTGAACCCACAGATATCAGGGAGAGAGTGTAGGAGGAGGTTGTCTTGAGAGTGTCAGGGGCCCAGAGATGATGCAGGTGGGGTGCTGAGTGTTCGAATGGGGGTGGTATGCAAATTCTTCAACCAAGGCTGGGGTGGAGGGTCCCTGCTCTGTCTAGGGCAGGGCATGGGAGAGGGTGGTTGTGCCAAGATCCCCACCCCCTTGCAGAAGGATGTACTTCAGAGAAGGGGATGTTTGTTTCCCCACCTCCCACTCTTTGGTGACATCACAGCAGAGCGGCCAATGGCCAGGGTCCCCCCTTCCCCTCCTCCTTCCCGTTCCTTTTTCCTCCCAGCCCAAGGCTGGGGCTGAACAGAAGGACCAGGAGCTCTGAAGGTGTCTGGAGACCCACCGGTAAGAAGCGAGCAGCTGGCCAGTCTGGAGTGGACCGGGCTGAGGAGCACTTGGGAGGGTCGGGAAGGGCTGTGGAGCCGGGCTGTGGAGCCAGGCTCTGGGTTCAAGTCCTATGCTCCCCCTTTGGGTAGAGGGCAGTCCTTTAATCTCGTGTAGCCCAGGCTGAGCTCCAATTTCTGGAGCTGAGTGCAACTTTGAACATCTGAGCTTCCTGCTTCCTCCTGTGGAATGCTGGGATCACAGGCATGCACCACCGCGGCTGAGCGTATAGGATGCAGGAGATGGAAGCCAGGGCCACATCCATGCTAGGCGAAGCTCTAGCCATCGCGCTTTCTCCGTAGCCCGCCCTTTAGTGTTTTTGTGAGAACAGGCTCAGGGTCTTTCTATATATAGCCCAGGCTGGCTTTAGACTCTGGCAAGCCTCTTGTTTCAGTCTCATGAGTCCTGAGGTTATAGGTGTTACCCAACTAACTATACCTGGCCGGTGGCTTCAGGCAAGGGACATCAACCTTTGCCCATCTGTAAGCTGGGTAGCTGGAGGCCCCCTTGCGTGGCTGGTGAGATTTGCTGAGAAAAGGGCTCTTGGTCTTTGAAAGTAGGTGCTGGAGAGGTGGCACCAGACTCCATAGGTAGAAGGCTGGACTCGAGCTTTAGTTGGTCCTTCAACTTAATAGTCCTTTTTATTTTTTGGTTGGGAGGAACCTGGGGGCTGTTGTGGTGAAAAGGCCGGCTGTGGACGGCAGCTGGGATAGTCCATGCCTGCACCCTCTGTTGTTGCCAGTGACTGAGCACTTAACATATAGGAGGAATAATCAAAGTTCCTGTTGGCTCAAATTTTCAAACCCACCGTGTGTGTGTGTGTGTGTGTGTGTGTGTGTGTGTGTGTGTGAGATGAAGACAGGCTGGCCTCCAATTCACAATCCAGTGACCTCGGCTTCCCAAGTGCTGGGTGGGGTTCCACTTTTATTGGGTACATATTTACAAGTGAAGAAACCGAGTCCCCCAAAAGAGGTTTAAGAAGTACCAGAGCTGAGCCGGGTGGTGGTGGCGCACGCCTTTATTTCCAGCACTCGGGAGGCAGAGGCAGGCGGATCGCTGTGAGTTCGAGGCCAGCCTGGTCTACAAAGTGAGTCCAGAACAGCCAAGGCTACACAGAGAAACTCTGCCTCAAAAAAACAAACGACAAAAAACAAAGCAAAACAAAACAAAAAAGAAGTACCAGAGGTGGGTTAACCTAATGGGCCATGGGCTACTCTCCCTAGCACCTGCTCTCAGCCTCGTTTTAGGGCCTTAGCTAGTGTTCAGGGGCCAGGATGATCTGGGCGTTGCGGAGGGCAACAGATCACAAGTAGCTTCAGGGAAGTGAAGGCTTTGAGTGCACAGAATTCGCACCTGGGGCAGACAACAGCCCATGAGGGGAAGGAGCCAGAGGGCAGAATCCTTAGCTGGGCTATGGAAAGACCATAGCCCAGATGGTGACATCTGCCTTCCAACCACACTAGCGGCTCGAGCGGCACCTAAAATGGACAAATAGATCTGGGGCTGATGGTGTAGGCCTGTGAAGCCAACTTCCAAGGCCAGCATGGGCAACTTAGTGTGACCCTGCCTCCGAAGGGAAGGGCAAAGAAAGGCTGGGATACGGTGGCAAGCACAGATCAGTTGGTAGGGTGCTTGTCTTAGCATGCAAGAGGCCAAGGACTTGATCTTCAGGATCCCATAAGACCTGGTGTGACTGAGCCTGTCATCCCAGCACTCGGGTGGTAGACAGAAGAAGGAAGATCAACGGTTCAAGGTCATCCTCGGTTACATAGGGAGCCAGAGCCCAGCCTGGGGTATGTGAGACCCTGTCCCCCCAAAAAAAAATAAATTAAAAGAAAGAAGCCGGGCGTGGTGGCGCACGCCTTTAATCCCAGCACTCGGGAGGTAGAGGCAGGCGGATCGCTGTGAGTTCGAGGCCAGCCTGGTCTACAAAGTGAGTCCAGGATGGCCAAGGCTACACAGAGAAACCCTGTCTCGAAAAACCAAAAAAAAAAAAAAAGAAAAAAAGAAAGAAAGAAAAGTAGAGGGGCTCAGAGGTAGCTCAGTGGTCCCCTGCCTGACCAACAACCGTGAGGCAGGCCCTGAGCTCAATACCCAGCATCAATAAAAAGACATTACAATTATTTTTTTCTTTTTTTTGGGGGGGCGGGGCAAGGTTTCTCTATGTAGTCCTGGCTGTCCTAGAACTCGCTCTGTAGACCAAGCTGGCCTCAAACTGAGAGATCTGTCTACCTCTGTCTCCAGAGAGCCAGGATTAAGGCATTTATCACTGCCACCTGGATAAGACGTTGGATTTGTAGACCTTATCACATAGTAAATGGTTAAGAAACAGGGTTCTTGAAAAGTTTGGAAGAATTTCAGGTATATGGTAGGGTAGTGCCATAAGAAATGAGCCGTTGGCATCCAGAGAGCTGTGCCTGGCCACCGTTCACCAGGAGAACCCCATCTGCTCTTCCTGTGGCACAAACCAGGGACTCCCCGGAAGCCTGTCCCCCACTTCCTTACCTAGTGGGGTGGGCACGGCTGAGAACAAAGAGTGCCCATGGAGGGTACGTTTCCTTCGGAAGCTGCCTCCACCCCTGCCCAGGAGCTGGGCATGTGGCACGGGAAGGGCTCAGCAGCCTAAATATAACCTGGGCTGGGCAGCTGTTCCGGGCCCAGATGGGGGGGGGGGGGACACTGGGTTGTCTCTGCCCTGCCTAGGCTTCCTGTCTCAGGTTCTAGGTGTGGCCTGGTTGCCTGGGTCCAGAGCAAGGAGACGGTGGCCTACAGTAGCCTCCTTGGTATCTGCCATGTCAGGCTAAAGTTCCCCACACGCTTTATTGATGATTTCTTTTTTCCTTTCTTTCTATTTTTCTTTCTTTCTTCTTTCTTTCTTTCTTTTTTTTTTTTTTTTTTTTTTTTTTTTTTTTTTTTTTTTTTTTTTTTTTTTTTTTTTTTTTGAGACAGGGTTTCTCTGTGTAGCCTTGGCTGTCCTGGACTCGCTTTGTAGACCAGACTGGCCTCAAACTCACAGCGATCCACCTGCCTCTGCCTCCTCGAGTGCTGGGATTAAAGGCGTGCGCCACCACCGCCCGGCTCTTTCTTTTTTTGAGACAGACGTCACGTGATGTAGCCCAAGTTGGCTGGCCATAACCTATAAGTCTTCCTGCCTCCAACTTGTGATGTTTCAGTAATTTTGAGGCAGGGTCTCATGTAGCTCAGGCTGTGTTTTGAATTCATAATCCTGTGTGCTTGCAGGGGTCCTCAGCTGCACCCAGCATATGACAACTTTCTTGCCAGTAAAATAGGGGCTCCCATGGCCAGGCCTGACACTAACAAGGTTCTTCTGGAATTTAATTATTTACTTTTTGGTTTTTCGAGACAAGAGGTTTCTCTGGGTAGCCTTATCAGTCCTGGACTCACTTTGTAGACCGGGCTGGCCTCGAACTCACAGCCACCCGCCTGCCTCTGCCTCCCGAGTGCTGGGATTACAGGTGTGCGCCATCTTGGAATTCAATTTGACTCCTCTTGCCCACTTTAGCTCTTGCCCCCGTGGCTCTGCGAACTGGGCCGTTGCAAGTGAGGTATGGCGTACAGAGACCTTCAGCTCCTGTGCAGTATGAGGAGCCTGGGCTTAGATACAGAATCCAAGATCCCGAGGCGTTGCAGACAGGAGTCTTCAGACACTCTGGGGGCCCAGCTGTTGGGGTGGGGTGGGGTGGTTACAGCAGCTATGTGTGTGGTGTGCCAGGGGGGTTGTCTGGCCAGGTCAATCATGGGCTAAGTTTCTTGTTTTTTCATACACCATTCCATGTAGCTAAGGATGACATTGAAATTCTTTAATTTATTTTTTTTTATTTTGGAGGGGGTGGCGTTTGAGACAGAGTTTTCTCTGTGTAGCCCTGGCTGGCCTGGATCTCCCCTCGTAGACTAGGCTGGTCTCAAACTCACAGCAATCCTCCTGCCTCTGCTTCCCGAGTGCTGGGATCAAAGAGGTACACCACCACCACTGACATTGAATTATTATTATTTTGTTGTGGTGGTGGTTTGTTTGTGTTTAAAGACAGGGCCTCTCTCTGTAGCCTTGGCTGTCCTAGACTCTCTCAGGCTGGCCTCGAACTCACAGCCACCCGCCTGCCTCTGCCTCCCAAGTGCTGGGATTAAAGGCGTGCGCCACCACGCCAGGTCTCTTATTATTATTCTTTTTACCCCTAAGGTTTATTTATTATGTACAGTGCTCTGCCTGCATGTACACCGACAGGCCAGAAGAGGGCGCCAGATCTCATTATAGATAGTTGTGAGCCACCATGTGGTTGCTGGGAATTGAATACAGTGCATTTGGAAAATGAGCCAGTGCTCCTAACCGCTGAGCCATCTCTCCAGCCCGACACTGAACTCTTAATCCTCCTGCCTCTACCTGCCAAGTGCTGGATGATAGTTACACACACCACCACGCCTGGTTTCCCTCGTGCTGGGAAATGGAACTCAGGACCTTGGTGCATGCTCGGCAAGCACTCCAGCAACTGAGCTCCTCTGTCTCAGTGGAGAGCTATGAAGGGCCATTGTATGGCAGTGGGTGGGTGGGTGGGTGGGCAGGGGCAGAATGTGACTGCCACAGCAGATGGGCCATTGTGTCCGGGAATGTGCCGCATGTGCCTGACCTTTTCCTGTGTGGCAGGAGTTGGCGGGCGGGCTGGCATGGCAGGTTGTGTGTGTGTGTGGTGGGGCGGGGGGTAAGTGCAGAGACAGTCTCCTCCTCCATGTTCCTAGTTAGGCCTGGCTGGAGGCTGCCCTCTCTTGGGTTGTGTGTCCTAACTGGGCACAACTTTGCTTGGCTTCTCTGAGGGTGTATTTCCAGAAGCAAAGCAGACATCTGGTAAACTCAAAATGGTGACACATGCCTGTAACCCCAGTATTCGGAGGCTGGAATGGGAGGCTCGGGAGTTCAAGGCCAGCTTCAGCTACATAGAGAAATTGAGGCCAAGGAGGGCTGAGACCCTGGCTCAAAACTCAAAGCGAGGGCTGGGAATGTAGCTCAGCTGGCAGGACGGTGGCCTTGTATGCACTAAGCCACGGGATACACTCCGGAGCAGGGAATAAACCAGGCATGGTGGGATTACAGGTATGTACTACCAGGCCTGGCTCTGCATTCAGGCTTTTGAGGCACTATGTGTCCCCAGCTGGCCTAGAAATAACTATATGGCACCTGAGGGCAAAGAGTTGCTAGAATCAGCACAGGGTCAGGCTCTCAGGAAGCTACAGGGCAGGGGGGTACACGGGGATGGGAGTTGGGGTGCAGTAATACTACTGTGTATGTTGTTATAGAGTCCCAGACCCGGACCCAGGAGGCCCAGGGAGCTGGAGGTGGCACTCAGGTGAGTGCTGCCTGGTACCACAAACCCTTCCAGATCTTTCTTGGGCCCCCGCCTGGTGCCCCATGGCCCTCTGTCTCTCCTTGGCAGGCAGCAAGACTTCAAAGAAAGAGTGAGATCCCTGTTCACAGCTTTGCATCGCCCGGAAAGGGACTTCTGTCAGGAGAAAAGCCAGTCACCCAGGAAGCGGTGAGGGGCCCTTCTCTCCGCCCGACTCATGCCATCCCTGCTCTGACTTCTCTGGCAAGCCCCAACCTCTACCCACCACAATCATCCCCCTGTGCCTCAGGCCTCCATCTTGTACCCCTCCCCCAGGCTCAGCGGCAGCTGCTTCATGAAGAGCTAAAGCTGGTCCTTCAGCAGAAGGAAGAGAGGAAAGAGGAGCCCGAGCCCCAGGTGACTCTCTGCAGAGCTATGGAGGCCAGGAGCCGCAGCGCTGAGGTGGGTGTCCACAGGCCAGGGTCACCAGAGGGCAAGTCCTGTCGTCTCTGGGCCTCAGGTGGGAAACCCAAGGCAGATGGGTGAGGGGCGTAGGATGGCATCTTAGCTTTCTTTCTTTTTTGGGTTTTGGAGGCAGAGTTTCTCTGTGTAGCCTTGGCTGTCCTGGACTCGCTTTGTAGATCAGGCTGGCCTCGCACTCACAGCGATCCGCCTGCCTCTGCCTCCCGAGTGCTGGGATTGAATGCGTGGGCCACCACCGCTCGGCTTTCATCTTAGCTTTCAAGTCCAAGGTCCGCCTGGGCCACTGAATTGCGATCCTGCGTCTCAGACAAAACAAAACAAAAACAAACAAAGGAAAAAAAAAAAAAAAACACTCAAAGCAGCTGATTGTTTGAATCACGGAGAGCTGGATGAACAGTGAATACCAGGCTTGGAAGAGCAGGCCTGTCATTCCCGCACAGAAAATGATGAAACAGGATCTCAAGTTCAAGGTCAACCTGAGCAACTTAGTAAGACTCTGTCTCAAAAAGGTTTTAAAAAAGGGGGGGGGGGTGGAGCGGTGGGGGAGAGATGGCTTAATTGGTTAAGAACACTGGCTGCTCTTCCAGGGGACCCGGGATTCCACTCCCAGCACCCACATGGAAGCTCACGATTGTCTATAACTCCAGTTCCAAGGGACATGACACCCTCAACAGGCATACGTGCAGGCAAAACACCAATGTACATGAAATATAAATAAACAAAAGGAAAACAAAAGTCGGTTAGCCATAGGCGGGCATGGTGGCGCACGCCTTTAATCCCAGCGCTCGGGAGGCAGAGGCAGGCGAATCTCTGTGAGTTCAAGGCCAGCCTGGTCTACAGAGTGAGTTGCAGGACAGCCAAGGCTACACAGAGAGACCCTGTCTCAGAAAAAAAAGAAAAGAAAAAAAAGAAAAAACCATCTGTAACTCCTGTTCCAAGAGATCGACACACTCCTCTGACCGCCACTGACGCCAGCATGCGTGTGGTGCACAGGCATACACGCAGACAAAACGCCAATGCATATAAAAGTCTTTTGTTGGTCTTGTTTTTGTATTTCCCGTCCCCCCAGTCTTTTAAAACTAAATTAAAAATATCTGGCCATGATGGCACAGGCCTTTAAAACCTAGCACTTAGGAGGCAGAGGCAGGTGGATTTCTGAGAACTTAAGGCCAGTCTGGTATTCATAGTGAGTTTCAGAACAGAGCCATGAGACCCTGTCTTGAAACAACAACAAAAACAAATTAACAGAACTAATTCATCAGAGGAGACTAGTATAACTAGGCATGGATGCTTGCTTATGATATTAGCACTTGTACTCAAGAAGCTGAGGCAGGAGGACTACTGTGAGTTAGAGGCTAACCTGGACTACAGGGTAAGACCCTGAGTCAAAATACCCTCCTATAAAGAACGGGTAAGAAACCCTGTCTCAAAAAACAAACAAAGCCTGGCGTAGTGGCACACGCCTTTAATCCCAGCTCTCGGGAGGCAGAGGCAGGCTGATGGCTGAGAGTTCGAGGCCAGCCTGGCCTGCAAAGTGAGTCTAGGACACAGAGAAACCCTGTCTTGAAAAAAACAAAAATGAAAAATAAAACTTTCTAGGCTTTATTGCCTTCTCATAACTTAAAAAAAAAAAAAAAAAAAAAAAAATAGGGAGGATGCAATGAGGTGCTGCCCAGTGGGGAGCCGAAGGACCACACTATTTCCAGAACAGACCCCCTACCCCCCTCCACAACTCTTCTATTGTCTTGCACTGCTCTGCCCTAGTCCCTTCACGCCACTGCAGTCTGTTTTTCCTGGCTGATCTCAGCGGTTTCGTCCCTGCCTGTTCAAGTCACAGGTCACAACCAGAGGCTCCTTCCATATCACCCAGCTTTGCAGTACAGCAGTGCCCGGAAGCGCTGGCCCGCAAGACGAACACACCGGCCCCTGGTTTCCTAGACAGAATCAGACCTTTCGCTTCCCCCTTTCTGGGAAGCAGATGTGAACAAATCCTCAGAGCTGCGGCCAGTAAATACCACGAATACCACTTCTACTGTGGTCACCATTCATTACCCACGCACCCCACCTCACTGGATTCCCTGTCCCGGGGGAGTTATTCATGTCTCGGAGTGAGAGAGTTCACGCGCAACGGCAGTCTCACATATATTCAAGCCCACAGGGGGCAAGGTCCTTCATGGCTTAAGGGTGCTTTCTTTCTTCTTTTTTTTGGTTTTTTGAGACAGGGTTTCTCTGTGTAGCCTTGGCTGTCCTGGACTCACTCTGTAGACCAGGCTGGCCCCTAACTCACAGTGATCCACCTGCCTCTGCCTCCCGAGTGCTGGGATGAAAGGCAGGAGCCACCACTGCCCGGCTTGGGTGGCTCCCTTTCTTAGAAGCATATGTCCTTGTTTTGGAGGACTAACTACTATCAAGTGGATTATTTTATACAAGTGCTTTGGTTTGTTTGCTGAATGCTGTGTTGGGAACAGAACCCAGGACCTCGCGTGTGCTAGGCAAGGGCTCTGCCACTGCCTTAAATCCCTAGGCTTCTTGTGCAGTTATTATTAAAGCCCTACCTGGCCTTTAGGATATGAATATGGATATTGGAGTTGATATGTTGTTTTATGCCTTTAATCCCAACACTGGAAGGTGGATCTCTGTGAGTTCGAGGCTTTCAAAGCCCGTGTGGGCTACAGAAGTCTCTGTCTCAAAAGGAAGGAGAAGGGATGGGAGGGAGGGAGGGAGGGAAGAAAAAGGGTAGGGAGGAATGGAGGAAGGAAAACCAAGCCTCACAAAATCGCCTCTTTGGCTCTCTTGGCCCCGCCCTCCAAGCGGCCCCTCCCGACGATCTGGGCCGGGCACTCACCCCCTCTGCTCCCAGCCCCCGCCCCTTGCCTTTCCGGACCCCGACTCCCCCGGAGAGCAAGCCGGAGAGCAAGGCTGTTTAACCGCAAACGCAGGAACGCCATGGGGAGCTCTTGGCGAGTGGCCGTCCTAGAGCCCCATGGCGACCCCTCGCCGCCCCCTGTAGGAACTGAGACGAGCGGAGTTGGTGGAGATTATCGTGGAGACCGAGGCGCAAACCGGGGTCAGCGGCTTCAACGTGGCGGGAGGCGGCAAAGAAGGGATCTTCGTCCGCGAGCTGCGCGAGGACTCACCAGCGGCCAGGAGCCTCAGCTTGCAGGAAGGTGGGCGTGGCCTGGGTGTGGCAGGGCGGGGCCGGCGCGCGGGGGCGGAGCTAAGAACCTGCCTAGGAAAACGGAGACCTGGGGGTGTGGCCTGGAGAGGGCGGGGCGGGTCTGGTCTGAGGGGGCGGAGTTAGGAATCTGTTTTGGGGCGGGGCCTAGGGGCCTGGTGGGGCAGAGCTGAGCTGCGCGGGTGTGGTTAGTTAGGTATCTGCCTACAGTCCTGGCAGAAGTGCAATTGAAGCTGTACTTATCTGTGAGGAGGCGGGGTTAAAGGGCCTGTAGCGAGACTTCCCTTGTTCTTCTCCTGAATCTTAGTTCTACTGCTGATTTACGTCTCATTCACTGTTTTAGGGGCTCAGCGAAATTAAGACAGGGCTTCATGGAGCGTAGGCTCACACCGAACTCACTATACAGCTGAGCGTAGCCTGATTCCATCTCCCAGGTGCTAGGATTACAGGCACGAGCCACTATGCCCGGCTTTCCAACTCCTTTTTAAGATTTGCTGTTTTGTTTTTCGAAACAGGGTCTCTCTGTGTAGCCTTGGCTATTCTGGACTAGCTTTGTCGACCAGGCTGGCCTCGAACTCACAGCGATCCTCCTGCCTCTGCCTCCCGAGTGCTGGGATTAAAGGCGTGCGCCACCACGCCTGGCTCCTTTTTAAATTTTTGAGTCTAAGTTCTTTGAGTTGGCCTTGAATTTCCTGTGTAACCCGGGCTGGCTTTAAACTAAAAAAAAAAAAAAAAAAAAAAATTGTTGGTTTGGATGTTTTGCTACAAAGTACATCGGTGTCCCATATTTCTTTGTCACTGTCCCATGTGTCTTTGTACCCTCGGAGGCCAAAAGAGAGCACGGAACCCTCTGTGAGCCATCACATGGTGCTAGGACTCAAACATGGATCCGGTAGAATAGTGGAGAACACTCTTTTTTTGTTGTTTGTTTTTGTTTTTTGAGACAGGGTTTCATTGTGTGGCCTTGGCTGTTCTTTACTGGCTTTGTAGAGCAGGCTGGCCTCGAACTCACAGGGATCCACCTGCCTCTGCCTCCCCAGTGCTGGGATTAAAGGCGTGCGCCACCACTGCCGGGCTACAGAGAGCACTCTTAACTGCTGAGCCATCCTGCCAGCCTTTCTGTCTCAGCCTCCGGGGTAGCTGGGATGACAAGCCTGAGTGACCATGTCCAGCTGTCACCGTGATTATTTGGGGCCAGTTCATTGCCTATGTTGGACTCCCAGAAGCCTCGTGATATTTCCGTGTCTCCGTATTTTCATCTTCAGATGGGAATAATTAGGACTGAGGTCATGAGGTTATTAATGTAGCTTACTTAAGTGAGTCAAGTTTTGCAAACAGCACACAGCTAAGTGTCACACAGTAAGCACTGTGTAAATGCTAATTACAGTCCTACTGGGGCAGAAGAGGTGGAGTTAAGTTGAGGTGGAGAGAGGAGCTTAATTAAATGGAAGACTTTTTTTTTTTGGTTTTGGTTTTGTTTTTTTCGAGACAGGGTTTCTCTGTGTAGCCTTGGCTGTCCTGAACTTACTTTGTAGACCAGGCTGGCTTCGAACTCACAGAGATCCCCCTGCCTCTGCCTCCTGGAGTGCTGAGATTACAGCCGTGTACCCCTGCACGCTGCTCTTGTTTTTGTTGTTGTTTGTTTGTTTGTTTGCTTTGTTTTTTTGGCTTTTAAACTCAAAGGATAATTTCATTACAGACTGGGAGAAAAACACCAAGGCAGATGAGCTGTAAGTCTTAGGAATTGCTGAGTGGAAAGAGAGGAAGAGAGAAAGCCGCCGGGTCTTTAAGTTTAAGAAGTAGTCAGATGGCTAAAGGGGGCGGGGCTCAGAGAAAGAGTTGGAAAACACTCTGTCAAGGAAAGCATGCCCAGGTTCTGAGCAGTATCCAAGAGACAGAAACAGAAAAGAAAGAAGAGGAACAGTTACCAGGCTCCAAAGTGCTACATGATAGAAGCTGGGCAAAAAGTTGCCTAGGCAACTCTCTGGTGTGGTGGTACACACCTGTAATCCCAGCACTCGGGGAGGCAGAGGCAGGTGGATCGCTGTGAGTTCCAGGCCTGCCTGGTCTATAAAGTGAGTCCAGGATGCCCAAGGCTACACAGAGAAACTTTAAAAAAAAAAAAAAAAAAAAAGATTTATTTTTCATTTATTATGTATACAATGCTCTACCTGCATGTACACCACAGGTCAGAAGATCACATTATAGATGGTTGTGAGCCACCGTGTTGCTGGGAATTGAACTCAGGACCTCTGGAGGAGCAGTCAGTGCTCTTAACTGCTGAGCCATCTCTGCAGGCCCCAACCCACATTTTTAAAAAACAATCTTTATTTAGTTTTATTTTATGTGCATAGGTCTTGGAATTGGAGTTACAGACAGCACTGAGCTGCCATGTGGGTGCTAGGAATTGAACCCGGGTCCTATGGAAGAGCAGACAGCGCTCTTGACCATCTCTTCAGCCCCGGCAACCCACTTTCTAAATCCCAGCCCTTAAGCCAAGGCAGGTGCATCTCTGTTCATTTGAAGCCAGTGTGTCTAGACAAAGACAATTTAAGTTCTGAATCTTCTGTCAGTGTGTCTGTCAGTCTTAGCGGTTGAGGTGGAAGCAGACGGGTCAGGGGTTTAAGATCATCCTTGGCATTAAAAAAAAAAAAAAAGATCACTCTTGGCTATTAGTAAACTAGACTACAGGAAACCCGTGTGGGCGCTCACGGATGCTAACATTTGATTCTAACCACAGAAGAAACCCTCTGAATGATTGGGGGGGGGGGCGGGGGGGATGGGAGAGTGGAGAGGCAACCGGAAGTAGCCTGAGTGGATTGGTTCCATCTGGAAAGGGGCGGGGCTAAAGCCAAGGGACCAAGCTTTGCTCTTAGATCCCTTACGTCCGAGGATTCCTCTCTCAAGCCAGAGGCCAGTGACCAAAGAGGGTCAAAAATCTGGGCCTTGGGGGGGGGGGGGCGCGGGGGAGGCGCTGGAGAGGTGGCTCAGAGGTTAAGAGCATTGGCTGTTCCTTCCAAAGGTTCTGAGTTCAATTCCCCGCAACCACATGGTGGCTCACAACCGTCTACCAGGCGTACGTACAGGCAGAACACCTTCTAATAAATAAATAAATCTTAAGGGGGAAAAAGACAAAAACAAAACCAAAAAACGGTCTGCCGGGCAGTGGCAGCAGAGGCAGGGCAGAGGCAGGCAGATCTGTGAGTTCAAGGCCGTCCTAGTCTACAGAGTGAGTTCCAGGACCGCCAAGGCTACACAGAGAAACCCCGTCTTGAAAAACAAAACAAAGCTGGGCAGTGGTGGCGCACGCCTTTAATCCCAGCACTCGGGAGGCAGAGGCAGGTGGATCGCTGTGAGTTCGAGGCCAGCCTGGTCTACAAAGCGAGTCCAGGGCAGCCAGGGCTACACAGAGAGATCCCGGTCCAGTGTGGGTGGAGTCAGGAGACGTTCACTCCCAGCCCTCGTCCGCCTCTCTTGCAGGGGACCAGCTATTGAGTGCGCGCGTGTTCTTTGACAACTTCAAATATGAGGACGCACTTCGCCTTCTGCAATGCGCCGAGCCCTACAAAGTCTCCTTCTGCCTGAAGCGCACTGTGCCCACCGGGGACCTGGCGCTGCGGCCCGGGACGGTGTCTGGCTACGAGATGAAGGGCCCGCGGGCCAAAGTGGCCAAGCTGGTACGCGTGCTTAGCCCAGTCCCGGTCCAGGGCTGCCCCAGCGACCAGGTCTCTGCGCCGTAAATCCTACTCGCTGCCACCATGGCCCACTCTGGCCTCTCTGTCTTGTCACTAACCCAACACTAATCCACCCTCAGCCCCCTTGCTCTCTGCTCCTGAGCGCCGGTTCTATCAGAGGGTGCGCCTATCAGAAGGTGGCTCTTTCCCATCCCCCACCATGGGACCCAGGCTCATTAGGGGTCATGGAGCCCTGGAAGGCCAGATTCTGTTAGGTTACTGAGGGACCCAAGTTTCTTTTCCTCTCTGGGTCTCAATTTCCCCATCTCTACAGTGAGGATGTTGGGGCCTGGAATTTTGGGGGTCCCTATTATTACAGCTCTATCCAGTCACTGTGAGATTCTGCAAGTCATTGCCTTCCTGGGGTGAAGTGACCGGCAGTAAGGTGGATGTGTTTTGGGGTATACTCAACCCCCAATACACCCCCCAACCTGGTATAATACTAGGTGGGTTATTTCTCTGTCCCCTCCCAGCCTCCCACTGTCCCACAGCCTCCTGCCTCTCTCCTCTCTCTTCAGAACATCCAGAGTCTGTCCCCCGTGAAGAAGAAGAAGATGGTAGCAGGGACCCTGGGGACCCCCGCAGATCTGGGCCCTGTTGACGTCGAGTTCTCTTTTCCCAAGTTCTCCCGACTGCGTCGGGGTCTCAAAGCCGAGGCTGCCAAGGGGCCTGTCCCGGCTGCCTCTTCCCGTCGGCGTCTGCAGCTGCCTCGGCTACGTGTCCGAGAAGTGGCCGAAGAGGCCCAGGTTGCCCGAATGGCTGCTGCCGCTCCTCCCCCAAGGAAGGCCAAGGCCGAGGCTGAGGCGACCACAGGAGCTGGCTTCACAGCCCCTCAGATAGAGCTAGTTGGGCCTCGGCTGCCAAGCGCTGAGGTGGGTGTCCCTCAGGCCCTTCACCTGCCGTCCCTTGGGCTAGGGGCCCCAGCCGCCCCAGCTGTGGAGCCCCCAGCCGTAGGAATCCAGATTCCACAGGTAGAGCTCCCCACCTTGCCTTCTCTACCTACTCTTCCCACAATCCCATGCCTCGACACCCAGGAAGGGGCTGTAGTGGTGAAAGTCCCCACGCTGGATGTGGTAGCACCTTCCATGGGGGTGGACTTGGCTTTGCCAGGTGCCGAGGTAGAGAAGGCTCAGGGAGAGGTACCCGAGGTAGCCCTGAAGATGCCCCGCCTCAGTTTCCCTCGCTTTGGGGTAAGAGGGAAGGCAGCGACTGAAGCCAAAGTGGTCAAGGGCAGCCCTGAAACCAAAGCAAAGGGTCCCAGACTTCGAATGCCCACCTTTGGGCTTTCTCTCCTGGAACCCCGGCCCTCTGGCCCTGAAGCTGTCGCTGAGGGCAAGCTGAAGCTACCAACACTCAAGATGCCCTCTTTTGGCATTGGTGTGGCCGGGCCTGAGGTCAAGGCACCCAAAGGGCCCGAAGTGAAGCTCCCTAAGATGCCTGATGTCAAACTTCCGAAAGTGCCCGAGGCAGCCATCCCAGATGTGCAACTCCCTGAGGTACAGCTGCCCAAAATGTCAGAGATGAAACTCCCCAAGATACCTGAGATGGCCGTACCCGACGTTCGCCTTCCGGAAGTACAGCTGCCCAAAGTCCCTGAGGTGAAAGTTCCAGAGATGAAGCTCCCTAAGATGCCCGAGATGGCCGTGCCTGATGTCCACCTTCCTGAGGTACAGCTCCCGAAAGTTCCAGAGATGAAACTCCCTAAGATGCCCGAGATGGCCGTGCCTGACGTTCGACTCCCGGAAGTTCAGCTACCCAAAGTTTCTGAGATGAAGCTCCCTAAGATGCCTGAAATGGCCGTGCCTGACGTTCGACTCCCGGAAGTTCAGCTACCCAAAGTGTCTGAGATGAAGCTCCCTAAGATGCCCGAAATGGCCGTGCCTGACGTTCGACTCCCGGAAGTTCAGCTACCCAAAGTGTCTGAGATGAAGCTCCCTAAGATGCCCGAAATGGCCGTGCCTGATGTTCGACTCCCGGAAGTTCAGCTACCCAAAGTGTCTGAGATGAAGCTCCCTAAGATGCCCGAGATGACCCTGCCTGACGTTCGACTCCCGGAAGTTCAGTTGCCCAAAGTGCCTGACATGAAACTTCCTGAAATGAAGCTCCCAGAAATAAAACTCCCCAAAGTGCCCGAGATGGCCGTGCCTGATGTCCACCTCCCAGAGGTGCAGCTGCCCAAAGTGTCAGACATCCGGCTGCCTGAAATGCAAGTGCCCCAGGTCCCAGAAGTGTGTCTTCCCAAGGTGCCAGAGGTGAGGTTGTCCAAGGCCCCTGAGGTGCAGAGAAAATCTGCAGGAGTGGAGCAAGCAGAAGGCACCGAATTTAGTTTCAAGTTGCCCAAGGTGACCATGCCCAAGTTGGGGAAGGTAGGCAAGCCTGGTGAGGCAGGTATTGAGGTTCCAGACAAACTCATGACACTTCCTTGTCTGCAGCCAGAAGTGGGCACTGAGGCAGCCCGTGTCGGTGGCCCTGTGCTCTCTCTACCCTCTGTTGAACTTGACTTGCCTGGGGCCCTGGGCCTGGAGGGACAAATCCAAGAAACCCTCTCGGGCAAAGTGGAGACACCGGAGGGCCCCAGGGTGGCAGCGGGTGCCGGAGAGGTGGGCTTTCGGATGCCTTCTGTGGAGATTGTCACACCACAGCTGCCCACAGCTGAAGTTGAGGAAGAGCAGCTAGAGTTGGTGGAGGTGAAAGGCAAACCCACTTCCAAGTTCTCTCTGCCCAAATTTGGACTTCCGGGGTCCAAAGTGGTCAAGGCGGAGGCGGAGGGGCCTGGGCGAGCCCCCAAGCTGAAGGTAGCCAAGTTTGGTATCTCACTTCCCAAAGCTCGCGTGGGAAGTGATGCTGAAGGGAAGGGAGCTGGGGAAGTGGGGCTGCTGCCTGCCCTTGATCTGTCCATCCCACAGCTTAGCCTGGATGCTCACCTGCCCTCAGGCAAGGTGGAGGGAGCAGGAGCTGAGAGCAAGCCCAAGGGGTCCAAGTTTGCTCTGCCCAAGTTTGGGGTAAAAGGCCGGGACTCTGAAGCTGACGAACTAGTGGCGGGAGAGGCTGGGCTCGAGGGGAAAGGACGGGGCTGGGATGGGAAGGTGAAGATGCCCAGGCTGAAGATGCCATCTTTTGGGCTGTCCCGAGGGAAGGAAGCGGGAAGTCAGAATGGACGTGTCAGCCCTGTGGAAAAGCTGGAGGCCATAGCCGGGCAGCTTAAGATCCCCGAGGTGGAATTGGTCACACCTGGAGCTCAGGATACAGGGGAGGTCACCAGTGGTGTGAAACCATCAGGCCTGCAGGTGTCCACCACGAGGCAGGTGGTTGCGGAGGGCCAGGAGGGAGTGCTGAGGGTGCCCACACTAGGTGTCTCTCTGCCCCAGGTGGAACTGGCCAGCTTTGGAGAGGCAGGCACTGAGATCACAGCCCCCTCCGCAGAGGGCACAGCAGGCTCTAGGGTCCAGGTGCCCCAGGTGATGCTGCAGTTGCCTGGAACCCAGGTGGCAGGTGGTGATCTGTTAGTGGGCGAGGGCGTCTTCAAGATGCCCACAGTGACAGTGCCCCAGCTAGAGCTGGATGTGGGGCTGAGCCACGAAGCCCAGGCTGGTGAAGCAGCCAAGAGCGAGGGTGGGTTAAAGCTGAAGTTGCCCGTGCTGGGCGCGGGAGGCAAAGGAGAGGATGCTGAGCACCAGGGCGCCGAGGCCCAGCGCGCCTTCCGCCTCTCATTGCCTGACGTGGAACTCGCTTCCCCAGTGAGCAGCCACGCGGAGTACCAAGTGGTCGAGGGTGAAGGGGATGGAGGACACAAGCTCAAGGTTCGGCTGCCCCTGTTTGGTCTGGTGAGGGCTAAGGAAGGAACAGATGTCGGAGAAAAGGCCAAGAGCCCGAAGCTCAGGCTGCCCAAAGTGGGCTTCAGTCAAAGCGAGTCAGTGTCCGGAGAAGGCTCTCCAAGCCCAGAGGAGGAGGAAGGCGGCAGTGGGGAAGGGGTTTCAGGTCGCCGGGGTCGGGTGAGGGTCCGTTTGCCTCGGGTAGGCTTGGCTTCCCCGACTAAAGTCTCTAAGGGACAGGAGGGCGAAGCAACCTCCAAGTCCCCAGTTGGGGAGAAGTCACCCAAATTCCGTTTTCCCAGGGTGTCTCTAAGCCCCAAAGCCCGGAGTGGGAGCAGGGACCGAGAAGAAGGAGGATTCAGGGTCCGACTGCCCAATGTGGGGTTTTCAGAGGCAGCAGCTCCAGGCTCCAACAGGATTGAGGGGACCCAGGCTGCTGGCCTCTGAAGCCCCAAGACAGCTGTGGATCCCCGCTTGCCCCACCCCACCCCCCACCCCCGCCCCCACCCCATCTTCCCATGCCCTGACCCAACTCCTCCTTTTGTGTGTGACATTACTAGCACTAATTCTCAGAGGGCTTGAAATTGAGCAACTGACTGAGGCAGGAGCCAGTGGCAGGTGCCATCTCATTGGCGGAAGTGCCTGTATATCATGCCAAGCTATGTGAATAAAATAATTCAAAAGTTGCCATGTGCCCTGGTTCCTGGTGGTGGTGGTGGTGGTGGTGGTGGTGATGGTGTGTGTGTGTGTGTGTGTGTGTGTGTGTGTGTGTGTAGACAAGGTCTCCTTATGTTCCCCCAACTGGCTTATATTTTTGTTTTTGTCTTTATTTTTGAGACGGAGTCTCTCTGTGTAGCCTTGGCTGTCCTGGACTTAACTTGTAGGCCAGGCTGGCCTCGAACTCACAGAGATCCGCCTGCCTCTGCCTCCCCGAGGGCTGGGATTACAGGTGTGCACTTGCTCTTGCCCTACAGTTTCCAAGGCCTTTGAGGAGAGAGGCCAGCAGAGCACACAGGGATCCTCTGCAGGGAGTGAGCTGTCCTCTGCAAGTAAACTGTTGCCCATCTTCCCTTCCCATAGGCAAGATTTTATATTACTTTTGGTGGTCTAAGGATTACCTTTGTGTATGCAAGGCAAGCATTCTACCCAGAACTACAGCCCTAGCCTTTTAAGAAATGTTTTCTTTTTTTTTTTTTTTAAGATTTATTTATTATTATGTATACAGTGCTCTGCCTGCATGTACACCTGCAGACCAGAAGAGAGCACCAGGTGGCATTATAGATGGTTGTGAGCCACCATGTGGTTGCTGGGAATTGAACTCAAGACCTCTGGAAGAGCAGCCAGTGCTCTTAACCTCTGAGCCATCTCTCCAGCCCCCTTTTTTTTCTAGTTTTTTTAGACAGAGTTTCTCTGTGTAGCCTTGGCTGTCCTCAACTCACTTTGTAGACCAGGCTGGCCTCGAACTTACAGTCATCTGCCTGCCTCTGTGTCCCGAGTGCTGGGATTAAAGGCGTGCACCAACATGCCCAGCTCTGGCTACAAAATTTTAATTTACTATTTTATGTGTATGTGGTCTCAGTGCCTGTGGAGACTAGACATAACAGACTAGAAAGCACCAGACCATGTGAGTGCTAGGTAGGACACGCCCAGGTCCTCTGGAACAGAGGCCAGTGTTCCTAACTACTGAGCTGTTTCTCCCCTCCCCTCCCCTCCCCCCCTTTGGCTTGTTTGTTTTTCTTCTCTTCTTTGAGACAAGAGTTTCATATAGCCCAGACTAGTCTCAAACTAGCCAAAGATGACCTAGATTTTTTGATCCTGCCTCTGCAGCCCAAGAGCTGGGATCAGGATCGGAGATGTGTGCCACCATGCCTGCTTTTATGTGGTGCTACGAATGCAGCTCAGACACCCAAGACTACACAGAGAAATCCTATCTCAAAAAAAAAAAAAAAAAAAAAAAAAAAAAAAAGTTTCAATTTCAAATTTCACCAAGTTTCCCAAGCTGGCCTTTGATTTCACTCTGTAGCACAAGGTCCTTTTCAGTTGTTTCCAATCCTCCTGCCTCAGCCTTCCAGAGACGAGCAAGGATTACACACTTGTGCTATGAAAGCCACCAGGCCAGGTTCCACACGGCCTTTCCTGTCTGTCTGGTTTGACCGCTCTGTGCACTTACGGGCCCCACCCAGGGAGGCTCCTCCTGGCTCCTCCTTCCAGAGTCAAGGGTACTGCGCCTCAGCATCTAATAACTGGCTGTGTCTTAGGACCAGGGCCCAGGGACCCAGAACACCCAACACTGCTGGGTGTCAGCTCCTGGAGACTGTGGGCCAACCTTTCCCTGGTTGTATTTCCACTGGCAGGGATCTAGGCGTCCACTGTCTTCAGTGTGTCTCTCTGTGGCACACACTCCCAGATCAGCCTCAAGTCTTCGACATGGATCACTTCTGCCCTGCTTGCACACACACACACACACACACACACATACACACATACACACTTCCATTATAATAAAATGAGAGCAAGAGCCTCTCTCGCCCACTCCAGCACTCTCTCCCGACTGGTTCCCCATGCAAGTCACTCGTCCTTTGTCTCCACCACACTTAGCAGGAGTCATCTCAGCATTTGGGGTTTCAGCACTGGCAGGGCTTTTTTTTTTTTTTGAGACAGGGTTTTCTCTATGTGTAGCCCCTGGCTGTCCTGGAACTCACTCTGTAGACCAGGCTGTCCTCCAACTCAGAGCTCTGCCTACCTCGACCTCCTGAGTGGTGGGATAATTAAAACTGTGCGCCACTGCCGCCTGGCAAGCCGTCTTATTGTCTATGGTTCCGCACCTCATCTGAGAGCTGACTCAACTCCCTCACATCCCTCCATCTCTACGGGGAGCCATATTGGAGATGTATGGCAGTTTCCATCCTGTCTCTGAGATCTTGAGTTCCCAAAGGAATGACCTAAGTAGAAGTGTTCAGTTTAGTCCCTTGCTGGCTGGTGGTGGCGCACACCTTTAATCTCAGCTCTCCGGAGGCAGATCTCTGTGAGTTCGAGGCCAGCCTGGTCTACGAAGTGAGTCCAGGACAGCCCAGGCTACATAGAGAAACCCTGTCTTGAAACCATCCTCCCCCAAAAGAAAGAAAAACCAAAAAAAAAGAATATTTATTGTTCTTGCAGAAGACCTGGATTGGATTCCCAGCACCCGCATGGCAGCTCACAAGCATCTATAACTCTAGGCCCAGGGAATATGATGTCCTCTTCTGACCTTTGAAGGCACCGGGCATGTGTGCCATACATGCACATGCATGCAGGTGAACATCCAGATGCATAAAAGAATACAACAAAGAGCCGGGCAGTGGTGGCGCATGCCTTTAATCCCAGCACTCGGGAGGCAGAGGCAGGCGGATCGCTGTGAGTTCGAGGCCAGCCTGGTCTACAAAGTGACTCCAGGACAGCCAAGGCTAACACAGAGACACCTTGTCTCAAAAAAACAAAAACAAAACAAAACAAAACGTCAGGTTAAAATAAATAAAATAAAAATAAAAATTGATCAGGTGTCATGGTGCATCCAGTACCTAAGGGAGCAAAGGCACGTAGACCTCTGTGTGCTCCAGGCCAGCCAGGGCTACATCGGGAGACCCTGACTCCAAACACAACAAAATAAAACAATCCACACATTGAGTAGAAAATGCATGGAAAAGAAAAATCAAGACAGGGAAAAATGAAGTGTTTGTTTGTTTAATGTTGACTTCCCTAATCTGATCTCAGTGTCTTTTCCCACCAGCTGTCCCCTGTCTGCGTGCCTTTCTCAGGAACTACCCTAACCCTTGTCCTAGATGGTTTCTTCCTCCCTGGCCTCAGCCTGTCCCTTCTGCCCTATCAAGGGCCTCACACAATCAACTCCTGAACCCTCCACCAGGCTCGTCCACCTGGGCCCTGACTTAGCCTCAGTGGCACTGGAGTTTGGGGCCTCCTTCCCTGCCTATGCACTTGACCTTCCTTCTTGTCTGACTGAGTGGTTAGCCCTTCATGATGGCTCCCCAGGGTCCAGTGCAAACGTGTTAGCCTGCATTGGGTGCCTCTTACAAGCTGGATCTTAACTCTATCCACCCATCCCCTTTATGCCTTACACGCACGCGCGCGTGCACACACACATGCACACACACACACGCACACGCACGCAAAACCTCTAACGTGGGAAGTCTTTCTTCGCTCTCACGTGCCTGTAGGTATGTCCCATTTCCGAATGCCCTGAGTCCAGCCTGTCAGCTTCTCCAGGGTTCCATCAGCGGGTGGGGGAGGGGGCCCCAGCCTGGCACCCCACCCCACCCCACCCCCTCCATTCCAGCCTGAGACTCCAGGGTCTCTAACAACAGAATTTTGTTCCACTCAGCAACGCTGGAACCCATTCAGGGGGGCCTAAGCCCCCTCATCCCAAGCCAGGAGGGCTTTGGGGGGAGGGGTGGAGCCCCTGGGAGACTCACCGTGTGGCCAAGGGGGTCAAAGGGGTACCAGGGAGGCAGGGGCTGACCTCACAGGGAGAGGTACAAGTGTGGTTATCTTCCCTCCGCTGGAAGGGCTGAGGGTGGGGGCGGTGCCGTCGCCAGGGCAGGAGGAGGTCTAGGCAAAGGGGGGGGGGGGGCCAGTGATTCAGATAAAGGCAGGCAAAGCAGCCAGGGCACCATGGCTACCATCCAGTCAGAGACTGACTGTTACGACATCATTGAGGTACTGGGCAAGGGCACTTTCGGAGAGGTGGCCAAGGGCTGGCGTCGGAGTACAGGGGAAATGGTGGCCATCAAGATCCTGAAGAACGACGCTTACCGGAGCCGCATCATCAAGAACGAGCTAAAGCTGCTGCGCTGCGTCCGAGGCCTGGACCCCGACGAGGCCCATGTCATCCGCTTCCTTGAGTTCTTCCACGACGCCCTCAAGTTCTACCTGGTCTTCGAGCTGCTGGAGCAGAACCTCTTCGAGTTTCAGAGGGAGCACAATTTCGCGCCCCTTCCTGCCCGCCACATCCGCACCGTCACACTGCAGGTCCTCAGGGCGCTGGCCCGGCTCAAGGAGCTGGCCATCATCCACGCCGACCTCAAGCCTGAGAACATTATGCTGGTGGACCAGACTCGCTGTCCCTTCCGGGTAAAGGTGAGTGAGGCTGCCCGCCAAACAGCTCCTGCGCTCACACCTGCGTCCCCGACAGGTCAGTCCCATGACGCAGTTCCGAGGAGGGGGGGTTCCCTGATTCCTGAGCTGCCTCTCCTCGCTGATGCCCTGCAACCTGCCCTCCGCATCTCAAGTCTTTTTTTGTTTGGTTTCGTTATTGTGGCACAGGCTGGCCTCGAACTCTCCGTGTAGGTGACAATGACTTGAACTCATGACCTATCTGCCTCCACTGTCCCAGGTGCTAGGTTTGCTGGTATGTGTCACCACAGCCAGCTCGTTTTGAGGTGTTTTGTGGGTTCTTTCTTTCTTTTCTTCTTCTTCTTCTTCTTCTTCTTCTTCTTCTTCTTCTTCTTCTTCTTCTTCTCTTCTTCTTTCTTCTTCTTCTTCTTCTTCTTCTTCTTCTTCTTCTTCTTCTTCTTCTTTTGCTTTTTCGAGACAGGGTTTCTCTATGTAGCCTTGCCTGTCCTGGGCTTCCTTTGTAGACCAGGCTGGTCTTGAACTCACAGCGATCCTCCTGCTTCTGCCTCCCAAGTGCTGGGATTAAAGGTGTGCGCCACCATGCCCGGCTTGTGTTTTGTGGGGTTTGTTGTTGTTGTTTGCTTTGTTTTGTTTTGTTTTGTTTTGATTTGGTTTTTGGTTTTTGAAGACAGGGTTTCTCTGTGTAGCTTTGATTGTCCTGGGCTCAATTTATAGACCAGGCTGGTCTTGAACTCACAGCGCTAGGCTGAGTAAATCTTGAAGGGAGGGGCCGTGGAAGGAGGAGAGATTCCAGGTGGAAGGGTCAGACAGTACAAAGGTCCTGAGGCAGGCTATGTGGCGTGTAAGTATGCTAGCAACACAGGGAAGCTCTGTGGAGCTGACATAGAGTGGATGGACCAAAGAGGCAAGAAATGACATTAAGAAGATGGGGGAGGGCAGAGTGTGGTGGCACACACTTTTAATCCCAGCACTCGGGAGGCAGAGGCAGGCGGATCGCTGTGAGTTCGAGGCCAGCCTGGTCTACAAAGCGAGTCCAGGACGGCCAAGGCTACACAGAGAAACCCTGTCTTGAAAAACCAGAAAACAAACACCAAACAAAGAAGCTGGGGGCAGGGTTGTACAGCTCCTCGTAGGCACAGTCAAGACTGGTTTTACTTTGGAGTTTTTTCTTTTTAAAATATTTATTATGTATACAGTGTTGCACCTGCGTGTGCACCTGCAGGCCAGAAGAGGGCGCCAGCTCTCATTATAGATGGCTGTGAGCCACCATGTGATTGCCAGGAATTGAACTCAGGATCTCTGGAAGGACAGTCAGTGCCCTTAACTGCTGAGCCATCTCTCCAGCCCAGAATCTTTTCTAATACTGGGTCTTCCAATGTATATCCCTGGCTGGCCTTGAACTTCCTGTGTAGACCAGGAGGGCTTCAAACTCTTGGGAGATCCTCCACTGGGTCAAAGGCACACACCAACACATTGGGCTTACAGTGGGATTCAGAGCTGAAGGGTGCGTGCTCTAACTTAGGCGTTCATTCTGGGGGAGGTGGTGGGGGGAGGGGGCCTAGGACCAAGAAGGCAGATGGAGTGATCCAAGTAGGAGGAGTCACAGGAGAAGAGATGCAACTGGGGATAGGGCTGGAGAGATGGCTTGGAGGTTAAGAGCACTGGCTGCTCTTCCAGGGGTCCTGAGTTCAATTCCCAGCAACCACATGGTGGCTCACAACCATCTATAATGTGATCTGATGCCCTCTTCTGGCCTGCACGTGCACTGCATACATAATAATAAATAAATCTTTAAAAAAAAAGAGAGAGAGACAGACGTGCAACTGGGATATGTATGAATTCTGGGCAGATTTTGGAGCTAGTGAGAGAGAGAAGGGGCAGGGCTGGGGAGATGCTGGTGGCACTGGGGGGGGTGCAGGGGGGTACCCATTCAGCAAACAGGAGGAACTCAGTTCAGATCGCTTAGCAGACACATAAAGAGTCAGGTTTGGTTCTGGGCATGGTGATGCACCCCTGGGAGGCAGGCCAGCCTGGTCTACAAAGCCAGGGCTACACACAGAGAAACCCTGTCTTGGGGAGGAGGGAAGGACTATTGCCAAGCAGTGGTGGCGCATGCCTTTTAGTCCCAGCACTCAGGAAGCAGAGGCAGGTGGATCACTGTGAGTTCGAGGCCAGCATGGTCTCCAGAGTTAGTTCCAGGACAGCCAGGGCTACACAAGAAAACCTGTCTTCAACACTCGGGAGGCAGAGGCAGGAGGATTGCTGTGAGTTCAAGGCCAGCCTGGTCTACAAAGCAAGTCCAGGACAGCCAAGGCTACACAGAGAGACCCTGTCTTGAAACCTCCCCGCCCCCCAAAAAAAACCTGTCTTGGAGGAGGGGTAAAGCCAGGTGTGGCAGCACACCTGTAATGTTGGTATAGGGGAGGTAGAGGCAGGAGGCTTCCTGGAGCTTGCTGGCCAGCCAGTCTAGCCAATCAGCAAGCTCCACGTTCAATGAGGGGATCTTGTATCAAAATACAAGGCAAAGAGGAACAGAGAAAGGCATCTGATGCTAGCTACTGACACACACACAAGCATATGCACACAAACAGGCAAAGTTTAGAAAAAGAAGTGTCCAGCAAGCAAGTATATATGCATATTCATACATTAAATAAAGAAGCGTCCAGCGAAATGGCTCAGCCAATCAACGCACTTGCTGCAAAATGGCTCAGCCAATCAGTGCACTTGATGCAAAATGGCTCAGCCAATCAATGCACTTGATGCCAAGCCTAAGGACATGAGTTATCCTCTGACCTCTGCACATCTACCTTAAATTAATTACGTCTGCACCTGCATATTTCTCCCCTTAAATTAATTAAGCTCAAAAAAGAAAAAGTGTGAGGGAGAGCTAGGCGTGGTGGCAGACACCTATAGTTCTAGCATTGCAGAGTTAGAGGTTGGCGGATTAAAAGTTCCAGGTCGTCCTTGGCTGTGTAGCAAGTCCAAGGCCAGTCTACACTACTTGAGACCCTGTTTTTTTTTAATAGTTTTTTGAGATAGGGTTTCCCTGTGTAGCCTTGGCTGTCCTGGACTCGCTTTGTAGACTAGGCTGGCCTCGAACTCACAGCGATCCACCTGCCTCTGCCTCCCGAGTGCTGGGATTAAAGGCGTGCGCCACCACGCCCGGCATTGAGACCCTGTTTTAAAGAATGACTAAATAAATAAAAAGGATGGGCATGGTGGTGTGTGCCTTTAATCCCAGCACTTGGGAGGCAGAGGCAGGCAGATCTCCGGGAGTTCGAGGCCAGCCTGGTCTACAGAGCGAGTCCAGGGCAGCCAAGGCTACACAGGGAAACCCTGTCTCGATAAACAAAACAAAACAAAACAAACAAACAAATAGTGTAAGAGAGGGAGCGAGTACTCAGCTGGGACCAGAGTCTGGTGGCCTAGGCAACTGCAAGCTAAGGTGGTTGTATCCTCTGTTCCTGCCCTGAGTGAGAAGCTAAGGGGTCTCCTCTGCGTCCTGGTCCCACGTCTCCTGCGGAACCTCTGTCTGTGCCTCTTCAACCCTCTGTGCCTCCTCTGCCTGCTTATGTGTCAGCAGGAGTCTGGTAATGCTGACAGCACCCAAGGGCGGGGCTGGACCAAAGCTGCCGTCATTATGTCCCCAGTTTCTCCCAGCAGCTCCACGCTGATTGTTAGAGACATACACAGGAAGACACAGACAGGTATTTCTGCCCTGAGGGATGGAAGGACAGTGAGGCAAGAAGAGAGATCTCTGTGACCTACCAGGGCTTAAACAGCATCTGGGGGTCACTGGCACTGGCAGTGTTTTCAGAACGAAGGGGCCCACACAAAGACTGGCTCAATGCCCCAGTGTCACTCATGTTCTCAGCGGAGGGGGACTAATAAGGATTTCACGATTGACCTTGTGTGCGAGGAAGGTGAGGGGTGGCTGAGTGCAAAGCAGAGAGACCGGGCCTGAGCTGAGTCACGGGGATTCACAGTGAAACTGGCAGAGCGCCACCTGGTGGCAGGGAAAAGAAAACAGTTCGTGCCTATGGCCTGCGGGTTACCAAGTGTCTGTCACAGGCTGAGGGCCTTCAGGGTGTTGACAGTGCCTGCCAGTGAAGACTATAGACAGTTTGGCTTTCAAGGCGGTGCCTTTCCAGTCCATAACACAGAAACAAAGACAGAGACGCTGGGAGATGAAAGATTACCTGAAGGGGCAGTTGGAGGGAGGGAGGGAGGGAGACAGCAACAGAGACAGCCAGCCACTGGGCGCAGTGGCACACACCTTTATTATTTATGTTTGCTTGTTTTTTGGTTTATTTGGTTTGTTTATTTTTTGGATGAACTTACAGCGATCCATACACCTTTAATCCCAGCAGGTGGATCTCTGAGTTTGAGACTAGCCTGGTCTACAGAGTGAGTTCCAGGACAGCCAAGACTAGATAGAGAAACCCTGTCTTGAAAGAGAGAGAGAGAGAGAGACAGAGACAGAGACAGAGACAGAGGGAGGGAGGGAGAGATGAATGGAGGGATGGAGAGAGAGACAGAGAGACAGAGACAGACACAGAGAGAAACAGAGACAGAGAGCCACAGACAGGAGCCAGACCTGGTGATGCAGCCCTATAATCCAGCTACTTAAATTGCTGGCTGAGGATTATGTTTTCAAGGCCTGTGCCAGCATAAAAAGTGAAGGCCCAGCGTGGTGGTACACACCTGTGATCTCAGGACTTTACATGTGAAGTCTGGAGGGTCCGGAGTTCAAAGTCACCCTAGACTACACAAGGAGTAATAAGCCAGTCTGGGATATATGAAACCCCACGACAAAAAATCCTAGTGTTGTGCTCAGCCGGATGGCACATGCCTGTAATCCCAGCATTCAGGAGGCAGAGGCAGGTGGATCACTGTGAGTTTAAGGCCAGCCTGTCTACAGAGTGAGTCCTAGGACAGCCAGTGATATGTAGAGAGGCCCTGTCTCCAACTAAATAAACACACAAAACAAAATTTAACACCTAAACACTAAGTGGCTAACTAACTAAGTTTTTTAAAGGTCCATGAGCTGGCTAGACTGAGGCTCAGTGTTTAACTGCCTAGACTGCTCTTGCAGAGGACCCATGTTTTGTTTCCTAGCAACCTTACTGGACAACCCACAACTACCTGTAAATCCAGCTCCAGGGGTGCTGGGCAGTGGTGGCACATGCCTCTAATCCCAGCACTCAGGAGGCAGAGGCAGGAGGATTGTTGTGAGTTCAAGACCAGCCTAGTCTACAAAGCGAGTCCAGGGCTACACAGAGAGACCCTGTCTCGAAAAACAAAAACAACAACAGAACCCAGCTCCAGGGGCATCTGACTCATCTGGTCTCAGAGGATTGCAACACTCCTGTGTGTGTGCATTCCTGAGGACAACACACACACACACATGCATACACACACACACACACACACACACACACACATAGAACAAAAGTAAACCTAATAACTCTTACAAAACAACAACAACAAAAACAACAACACCAGGCGTGGTGGCATACACCTTTGATCCCAGCACTCGGGAGGCAGAGGCAGGTGGATCGCTGTGAGTTCGAGGCCAGCCTGGTCTACAAAGTGAGTCCAGGACAGTTAAGGCTACACAGAGAAACCCTGTCTCGAAAAACCAAAATAAAATAAAATAAAAACAATAACAGTAGTAGGACTTTTACCCAGTATACATGAGACCTTAAGTTTAGTCTCCGGTACCATGAAAGGCAGACATGCAAATGAAAGAAGGAAAATAACCACTGGTCTCAAACACCTACTTGCTTATTGTCCACTCTTCCCTGGGCCCTACAATGTGCCAGGCACTGTTCCAGGTCTCAAGAGACACAGCCTTGAAAGAAATACAAAGCTCCTTTTCTCATGACTCTGGAATTCTATTTTTTTTTTTTTTTTTCTGAGACATGGTCTCTCTGTGTAGCCCTGGCTGTCCTGAACTCGCTTTGTAGACCAGGCTGGCCTCAAACTCACAACAATCCACCTGCCTCTGCTTCCTGAGTGCCACACCACACCTGGCCCTATTTTTTTTTTTTTAATTTAGTCTGTTTTTTTGTGTGAGTGCCTGCGCATCGATGTATGGTACTCTAGGAAGCCAGAAGAAGCCTTTGGATCCCCTGGAACTAGGTGTGAGCTGTCGCGTGGGTGTTGGGAACCAAACCTAGGTCCTCTGCAAGGGCAGCCGGTGCTCTTAACCACTGAGCCATCTCTCAGTCCCAGTGGGCTAAGTGCTTGCTGCATACACACAGAAGATCGTAAACTCAGGTCGCCAGCACACCCATAAAAGCTCAGTTGCCCAGCTATCTTGCTAAAATAGTGAGTTTCAGGTTCAGTGAGAGACCCTGCCTCAAACAACAGGGTAGGGTGACAGAGGGAAACGCAACATAGACCTCTGACCTCCGCACATGCCCAAGTGGGTGATGACCCCACCCATACATGCCTGTAACCCCCTACCCCAACACACACATATACACACCAAACTATATACACAAGTGAAATATATAGTATGTGAAATGTTAAAATTATAGCCGGCAGCCGGGCGCTGGTGGCGCACGCCTTTAATCCCAGCACTTGAGAGACAGAGGTAGGTGGGTCTCTGTGAGTTCGAGGCCAGCCTGGTCTACAGAGTGAGTCCAGGACAGCCAAGCCTACACAGAGAAACCCTGTCTGGAAAAACAAAAATAAAAACAAAAACAAAACAAAACAAAACAAAAACTAACCAAAAACTAAAGCAGTTATGGGAGGTAACTTGTCTACTATGTTCCTGGCCCTGCAGTGCAGAGGGGGGGGCGGAGAGTCCCAACTGTTACAGGCACAAGTTCAAGTACAGAAAATCAGAGACATAGAGTCAGACCCAACACCTACTCCAGAAAGCAATAGCTAGAGAACAGAGAGGGATATTCACAAAAAAGGCAATCTCAGGGCTGGCAAGATGGCTCAGTGGTTGAGAGCACTGTGGCTGCTCTTCCAGAGGTCCTGAGTTCAATTCCCAGCAACCCACATGGTGGCTCACAACCATCTACAGTGTCACCTGATGCCCTCTGCTGGTGTGCAGGAGTTTATGCAGGTAGAGCACTGTATACATAATAAATAAATAAATATTATAAATAAGCAAATAAATAAAAAGGAAGTCTCGAAGGTACAGAGCTAGGCAGACTCAGGAGAAATGCAGGGGTGAATCCCAGAGGGGGCCCAGTTCGGTCCTTCCCACCACGCCACCCCCACCCAACCCACCCTGTATCCCGTACCCTCGGCCCTCCACAGGTGATCGACTTCGGCTCGGCCAGCATCTTCAGTGAGGTGCGCTACGTCAAGGAGCCGTACATTCAGTCCCGCTTCTACAGGGCCCCAGAGATCCTACTGGGACTTCCCTTCTGTGAGAAGGTGGACGTGTGGTCTCTGGGCTGCGTCATGGCGGAGCTGCACCTGGGCTGGCCCCTCTACCCAGGCAACAACGAGTATGACCAAGTGCGCTACATCTGCGAGACCCAGGGCTTGCCCAAGCCCCACCTGCTGCACGCCGCCCGCAAGGCTCACCACTTCTTCAAGCGCAACCCTCACCCTGATGCCACCAACCCCTGGCAGCTGAAGTCCTCTGCGGACTACCTAGCGGAGACCAAGGTATGAGGGGGAGCCTGCAGAGTGAAGAGAATCCGTGCTGGGGACGCGCGCGCGCGCGTGCGCGCTGGGGGTGGCGCAGGGGTTGGGGCAGCTGCCATATTACAACTAGGTTTAGACCTTGGGGAGGACCAGTAACTTGACAAGTTGCTTGTCAGATTGGGGTAGGCCAATAAATCTGGTGGGACAGCACAACTGAAGGTCACAGCCACGTCTCTGGGCTGGACGGTAGGTCTAGGCGAAGTGTGGAGCCTGGGTTAGGTGACCAGAGCACCAAAGAACAGAATCACGTGGCAGCAGAGGAGCTATGAAATTGGGCATCGAGGATTGGTATGAAAAGTCAACTAAAGCAGCTTCCAGTCAGATCGTGAGGTGGACACAGCAGAATTCAGGGGGAACCCTACTTGGCTTCCACAGCCCCGAGTTTAGGTACATGTCCACCTGGTGACCCCCACCCACACCCCCCACACCCCCGCCCCGTGTCCCACCAGGTACGCCCCCTGGAGCGCCGCAAGTACATGCTCAAATCCTTGGACCAGATCGAGACGGTGAACGGCGGCGGGGCTGTGAGTCGTTTGAGTTTCCCGGACCGCGAGGCACTGGCGGAACACGCAGACCTCAAGTGCATGGTGGAGCTAATGAAACGCATGCTCACGTGGGAGTCTCACGAACGCATCAGTCCCAGCGCCGCGCTGCGACACCCCTTCGTGTCTATGCAGCAGCTGCGCAGCGCCCACGAGGCCACCCGCTACTACCAGCTGTCGCTGCGTAGCTGTCGGCTGTCCCTGCAAGTGGATGGCAAGCCACCCCCACCTGTCATAGCCAGCGCAGAGGACGGGCCTCCCTACTACCGCCTGGCTGAGGAGGAGGAGACTGTAGGCCTGGGTGGTGTAGCGGGCGGTGGGTCCCTCTTCAGGGAGGAGAAGGCTCCGGGAGTGCAGAGAACCATTGATCAGCTCGATGTCCTGAGTCTGCAGGAGGCCAGAAGGGGCCTGTGGAGCGACACCCGGGCCGACATGGTCTCTGACATGTTGGCCCCACTCAAAGTAGCCAATACCAGCCATAGGGTCCCCGATTCGGGCCCGGAGCCCATCCTAGCCTTCTATGGCAGCCGCTTGACTGGCCGCCATAAGGCCCGCAAGGCCCCTGCAGGCTCCAAATCTGACCCCAACTTCAGTAACCTCATCCGGCTGAGCCAGGCCTCAACAGAGGATGCTGGACCTTGTCCGGGAAGTGGCTGGGAGGAAGGAGAAGGCCGAGGGGCCTCCACAGAGCCGTCTGTCATCCCACAACGGGAAGGAGATGGGCCCAGCATCAAAGACAGGATCATGGATACTGAGGTAAGTGGGGTTTAGAGACTGGTACCCAGAGCTTAGTATAGCTGGTACACAGAAAAGAAAGCCCTGTTTCCTGTAACTGAAGCACTTTTGTCATCTCACCCCAGGCCCTAAATTTCAGTAAACACTGACATCCTACACAAGGTAACAAGGCTCGGCTTACACTAATACCCTCGGGACAGGACAAGGCTTATACTAACTCTAAGGCTGGGACAGAAAATAGGTACCTGGTGATGGACCTCGTAAGGAACAGGTAAAGTGATAAGTGGTATGGCTAATTAACTGTCATCCGAGGAAGCTGAGACGGGAGAGTCACCTCAAGGTCAAATCCACTTTTGGCCATCATAAGATCCTATCTCAAAAACAAACAAGCAAGCAAGCAAGCAAATAACAAGCCCCTCCCTACAAAGGGCTGCAGATTTAATTCTGCAGTAGAGTTCCTGTGTACATCCTCCAGTGAGAGGCTGGGGATTCGCTTTCAGTGGCGGCAGGTACAGTGCTTACCTACAGTCCAATGTGACGGTCGGGATGTAATTTAGCAGTAGATTATTTGCCTAGAATCCCCCAGTGAGGGGCTGGGGGCGTGGCTCAGTGGTAGAGCCCCTGCCTAGAATCCCCCAGTGAGGGGCTGGGGGTGTGGCTCAGTGGTAGAGCACCTGCCTAGAATCCCCCAGTGAGGGGCTGGGGGTGTGGCTCAGTGGTAGAGCCCCTGCCTAGGATCCCCCAGTGAGGGGCTGGGGGCGTGGCTCAGTGGTAGAGCCCCTGCCTAGAATCCCCCAGTGAGGGGCTGGGGGTGTGGCTCAGTGGTAGAGCCCCTGCCTAGAAATCCCCAGTGAGGGCTGGGGGCGTGGCTCAGTGGTAGAGCCCCTGCCTAGGATCTCCCAGTGAGGGGCTGGGGGCGTGGCTCAGTGGTAAAGCCCCTGCCTAGAATCCCCCAGTGAGGGGCTGGGGGCGTGGCTCAGTGGTAGATCCCCTGCCTAGACTCCCCCAGTGAGGGGCTGGGGGCGTGGCTCAGTGGTAGATCCCCTGCCTAGAATCCCCCAGTGAGGAGCTGGGGGTGTGGCTCAGTGGTAGATCCCCTGCCTAGAATCCCCCAGTGAGGGGCTGGGGGCGTGGCTCAGTGGTAGAGCTCCTGCCTAGGATCCCCCAGTGAGGGGCTGGGGGTGTGGCTCAGTGGTAGAGCCCCTGCCTAGAATCCCCCAGTGAGAGGCTGGGGGCGTGGCCCAGAGGCCGAGCATTTTCCTGGTCGGCCCTGGCATCCGTCCCTAACACCTATTTCCATGTGGGAAGGCCTGCATGGGGCATGAGTGCCTTCACGCCTGCTTACCCCTCCCCGGAGACAGGCACGCACCTCAGCAGGTACCCATACTTCTTGCCGATGCTCCTCTCTCTTGCCCTCCACAGAGGTCGGGCCCTGAGCTCTTCGATCCTGGCAGCTGTCCTGGGGAGTGGTTGAGTGAGCAAGAACGGACCCTGGAGGGCATCCGGGGGTCCCGAGCTCAAGGGCTCCCAGCTCGCCACGCCCACCCGCACGGGCCACCCAGGACCGCCAGCTTTCTGCAGCATGTTGGAGGGCACCACTGATGGGGGGAGCCCCCTCCCCCTATTATTTCCTGGGGTCTGAGCTAGCAGGACTGGCACTCCCTCTTGATCTGAAAATGGCTCCTTAGAGCCATCCTCTGAACCTACAGATTATTCTTACAGAAAAATAGCTACCCAGAATGTTCCTATTTCCCCTGCCCTACATGTTGGAGGTCTTTAGGGTCCAGCCCAGGGCCGCCTCGCCCCTCGCCCAGACCAGTGAGTCAGGAAGAGGGGTGCACCCCACTGGCCGCTGAGCACGCCTGGGTCTGCCTGCCTCTGTGTATTGCAATAAATAACTGTTCCAAACCGTGGTCCTGCCTGTTACTAGTGGGTGAACCTGCACCACCCATATGGGGGCCCCCTTGGCACCTAGGGCCTCCATCTGTTAGACTGTGACTAGGTAGCCACTGGCCTAAGCCAGAGGCCCAGATACTATGGTACCGGAAGGGAAAAGCTGTGTTGGGCACAGTAAGCTGTTCCCTAAATACACTAAATAAAACCTGGCATGGTAGAGTGGGTTTATAATTCCAAGCACTCAGAAGAAGACTGAGAGCCTGGGGTTGTGGTGGCGCACGCCTTTAATCCCAGCATTCGGGAGGCAGAGGCAGGCGGGTCGCTGTGAGTTGGAGGCCAGCCTGGTCTACAAAGCGAGTCCAGGATAATCAAGGCTACACAGAGAAACCCTGTCTCGAAAAACAAAAAGAAAGGAAAAAAAAAAAAAAAAAAAAAAAAAAAAAAAAAGACTGCAACAGGATAAGAATTACAAGTCTGGGCTTATAGTGAGACCAAGTTTGGCCCCTTGGGACTCTACCCTTAGAATGATCTCTGTGTTGGACACGTGTCCACCTGAGTTTGCCAAGCATTGGTCCTGTATATCTGGGATGGGCTTAGCACGTTTGCTCACCCACCATCAGGGCATCCTAAGTGTAAACACACTGGTAGGAATCAATTCAGACCCTCGCACATGCTCTGTCTCTAACATTTAGGCATGCTCTGATGTTCAGCTATGCCGCCCCGCCCCCATCAGCAGTGGCTCCGCCCATGCTGCAGAGCATGCGCAGTACAATTTATGCTGGTTATAGGTATGCTTGGCCAATACCTGCCAGTGTGGTCACACGCTTCATGCCCAGCCCATGCCAGCCTTGTGTGTATTGCATGCTGTCCCCACAGGAATTCTCTGCCACCCGTCCCCTAACCAACATCCCACCCACCTCACAGCACTCAGTTAAGCACAGGCTGTACAGACAATTGTTTACTCGTTATATTCTTGGCCCCTTTGCGGAGGGGGGGGGTTGGGCCAAAGGTCCGGGCCCAGCATGCACCCCCACTTATTTGGGGCCTGACCCTCCCCCAGGTCTGCTAGGTCCACAAGGACCAGAGTGTCAGGCCAGTGGAGGTAGCGATGTGGGGAGTGTAGTGCAGAGTGTGGAGCCACAATAGGGCAGAGAGAAGCAAGGGTGTGGGGACGGGTGGAGCAGGACGCAGGAGCTGAGTCCCAGGGGGCCTGGAAGGCTTTGGCCTGTCCCGTTGGGCTGGGACTCAAAGCAGGCGACAGGCATTGCCCACGTTATCAGCTGAGGTGTCGAGATTGTGGCTGTAGGAGGACTCCCAGTCTCTCAGGAACACGGACACCAGCTGGCTGTGCAAGCCACCGTGCCCGTTCTGTGTCACCAGCAGGGAGGTGCCCGCTGTCTGCGTGAAGTAGCTCCCAGACCAGTTGGAGGTTCCTGTGGGGATAGGGGCGGAGTAAGAGTCTGATGGGAGGCCAGGCTCTAGTGCCCAACGCCCTCCCTCCTTCGATGTGCCCACCCGATACCGGGGGTAGGGGGGGATGGGAGGCTGGGGGAGGGGGAAGACACGGGGGGGGAGGGGTGCACTCACCAATGTACGTATCTCGTTCAGTCACCATGTACTTGTTGTGGTTGACGCGGGCGTAGGGGATTCGAGCCTGGGCCTCATCCGCAGGGACCACAAACAGTTTCTGCGGGGGAGGTGAGGCTGGTGAGAGGAGGGGCTCAAGGTGCAGTACGGGGGGACAGGGGACGGGGGGAAGCTCTGAGCAGTTCTGAGGCAACGGCAGGGTAGGCATATAAGTGGCTTCTCCATATGGTGCTTGGCTGCTTCCCTGGGGTGGGGTGGATCCTTGGACCAA
Organism: Acomys russatus; assembly: GCF_903995435.1. Taxonomy (NCBI): domain Eukaryota; kingdom Metazoa; phylum Chordata; class Mammalia; order Rodentia; family Muridae; genus Acomys; species Acomys russatus. The sequence continues at coordinate 17,223,851 of NC_067155.1, forward strand.
AATAGGGCCCAGCGCAGCTGGTCCTCAGTAAATACCAGCTGAGGCGGGGTGGGGGTGGGGATACAGACCTACAGTGGCTCTTGTTTCAACCCAAAGCCTCATCTCTGACGTCCTTTTTCTAAAGTCTGTCTCTGCTCAGTCTCTTTCCCTTCTGTTTCATTTTTGTTTTGTTTTGTTTTGATTTTTCAAGACAGGGTCTCTCTGTGTAGCCTTGACTGTCCTGGACTCACTTTGTAGACCAGGCTGGCCTCGGACACACAGCGATCCACCTGCCTCTGCCGCCCGAGTGCTGGGATTAAAGGAGTGCGCCACCACCGCTCAGTTTAAGAAGTCTTTCTTAAACACTAGTATGTGGTAGGTGCCTCCTCCGCGTCAGCCCCAACCCATCGCAACCCCTCAGACCCCAGGCACGATTCACAGTTTCCTCTCGTGGCTGGACACTCGGGTCAGCCTTGTCACAGCTTGTGGTTCATGTTGGCTGTGTCTCCAGCACTATGCGCAGTGGGATGCGTGCTTACCACCTGAACGTCCGCGTGGGTATGGTTGTCACGAAGGGCAGCCAGGGAGAGCAGGAAGGACCGCATGGATGGCTCAGAGTGGCCCCAGCAGCTGACCAGCAAGCGCACTTTGACGCCCCGTTCATAGGCGGCCCGTCGCAGCCCATCGTCGATGGCGGGCCAGAACCTGGGGTGCAGGAGGGAAGGGGGGAAGAGGCACATTTTTCTTTTTAATATTTTGTTTGTTTTATTTTGAGAAAGGTTTCTCTGTGCGGCCCTGGCTGTCCTGGAACTCACTCTGTAGACCAGGGTGCCCTGGAACTCACAGTGATCCTCCTGCCTCTACCACCAGACTTTTTTTTTTTTTAATGTATTTAATTTTATTTTTTGTGCATTGGTATGGAGGTGTCAGATTCCTTGGAACTGGAATTACAGACAATTGTGAGCTGCCATGTGGGTGCTGGGAATTGAACCCAGGTCCTTTGGAAGAGCAGACAGTGCTCTTAATCACTGAGCCATCTCTCCAGCCCGACCAGGCGCTTTTTTTTTTTTGCTTTTCTAAGACAGGGTTTTTCTGTGTTGCCTTGACTGTCCTGGACTCACTTTGTAGATCAGACTGACCTCGAACTCACAACAATCGCTTACCTCTGCTTTTTTAATTTTTAAAAATTATATACTTGCCGGGCATGGTGGCACACACCTTTAATCCCAGCACTGGGAGGCAGAGGCAGGTGGATCTCCATGAGTTCAAGGCCAAAAAGATTTACTTATTGGTTTGTTTTTTTTTTTTTTAAGAATTCGATATTGTTTTAACTGTGTACAGCTGTGTCTGCATGTAGGCGTGTGCATGTGAGGGCTAAGGGCCACAAGAAGACAAAGGCGGGGCTGGAGAGATGGCTCAGTGGTTAAGAGTGCCGCCTGCTCTTCCAAAGGTCCTGAGTTCAATTCCCAGCAACCACATAGTGGCTCATAACCATCTGTAATGTGATATGGCGCCCTCTTCTGGCTTGCAGGTGTACATGCAAGCAGAGCACTGTGTACATAATAATAAATAAATCTTAAAAAAAAAAAAGACAAAGGCATGAGATCACTTGGGGCTACAGTTACAGATGGTTGTGAGCCTCGTGACGTGGGTGCTGGGATTTGAACCCCGGGTCCTTTGGAAGAGCAACAAGTGCTCTTACCACTGAGCCATCTCCCAGGCACAAAAGATGCATTTATTTTCATCTTATGTGTATGCGTGTTTCACCGTCATGTCTATGTGCAGCACCCTAGAAGAGGCACTCACCTTCAGCTTCGGGGCTTTTGGGCTCCCAAACCTCCAGAAGACCCCAGCCCTGGCTCGCCATCCCTCTCCCTCCATATTCCTCAGCCCCCTGTTTCTGGCTACTATTTGGGTACCCCAAAACTCGGCCTCTCATCTTTGTTTTGAGACAGTTTCGCTCTGTAAACAAGGCTGGTCTCCATCCTTCCAAAGGGTGGGATTACCATGCCCGACTTCCTCTCGTGTCATGCATGTGTGCGTGCGCATGCGTGAGTGTGTATTGTGTGTGTGTATGCACACTCACTTCGAATTACAGGCAATTGTGAGCCACTTGACATGGGTGTTAGGAACTAATGTAGGCGCTGGGAACCAAAGGCAGAAAACGTTCTGTTTTGTTTTGTTTTGTTTTGTTTTTCGTTTTTGTCAAGATAGGGCATCTCTGTGTTGCATGAACTCTGGCTGTCCAGGGCTCGCTTTGTAGACCAGGCTGGCCTTGAACCCACTGAAATCCGCCTGCCTCTGCCTCCCCAGATTACAGGTATGTACCAATGAGCCTGCACTTTGCTTTTTTTCCCCCAAGACAGGGTCTCTCTGTGTAGCCTTGGCTGTCCTGGACTCACTTTGTAGACCAGGCTGGCCTCGAACTCACAGAGACCCCCACCTGCCTCTGCCTCCCAAGGGCTGGGATTAAAGGCGTGCGCCACCACCTCCAGGCACCAGGAAACATTCTCAACTGGTGAGCCATCTCCACAGCTCCAATCCACCTTTCTTTTTTAAAAGAGAGGGTCTCTTACTGCATGTGGGAAGTGGAACGTCTCAATTCAGCAGAGATGGCTAGCCAGTGAACCTTCCGGATTCGCTTATCTCTGTGTCCGCCCCCGCCCCCCCCTTGATGTGTGGGTAAACGATGCACGCCGTCATGCCTACCCTTTTTCTGAGGTGCTAGGGATCCAAACACATTCAATCACACACACACCTCGCCCCACCTCTTTTTGGTGACACTAGGGACCGACAGCAAGAGCTCTGTGGCTCTATGGCTGAGTAACACCACTCGCCCTTGTATCTGCTGTCCTTCCTGGGCCTCCTGGCCCCCTTACTCTCAGAGGCCCCTCCCCGTGCTGAGCCCCGCCCCTTCCCGTGGTACCTGCGTGGGTGGGAGAACTCCATAGTGGGCAGGTAGTTCATGACTGCAATGTAGATGAAGCTCCGCGCATTGTCCACCACGTTGAGCAGAGCCTTCAGGTCTGGGGTGCGGCCACTCGGACAGAGTGGCGGGGGTGCACTCTGAAGGTGAGAGGATTAGTCAGCCCCTGTGTCCTGCCAGGCAGAGTGTCACGGTGGGCCCCCAAGTGAGGCTAGTTCACCATGAACCCAGCCCTGTGGAACTCACTAAAAACCAGCCTCCGCGAAAGGGAGGGGTAATTACCGTTATGTTTTGAAGGTGAGGAAACTGGCACAGAAAGGGTAAGCTACTTGCCTAAGGTCACACAGCCAGTCAATCAGTGCAGCCTGCACTGAACTGCTTCGTTCCAGAATTCATACTCTTTTTTTTTTTGTTTTGTTTTGTTTTGTTTTTCGAGACAGGGTTTCTCTGTGTAGCGTTGGCTGTCCTGGCCTCACTTTGTAGACCAGGCTGGCCTCGAACCTACAGCGATCCACCTGCCTCTGCCTCCCGAGTGCTGGGATTAAAGGCGTGTGCCACCACGCCCAGCTCAGAATTCATATTCTTGATTCAGCAGCAATAGTGTCACTTTGTTACTTGGAGAAGACTTGTTTGAAATGCAAATTCTTTCTTTTTTTCTTTTTTTTTTTTGGTTTTTGTTTTTTCGAGACAGGGTTTCTCTGTGTAGCCTTGACTCTCCTGGACTCACTTTGTAGACCAGGCTGGCCTCGAACCTACAGCGATCCACCTGCCTCTGCCTCCCGAGTGCTGGGATTAAAGGCTTGCGCCACCACCGCCCTACTTGATATGGAAAATCTTTTCTTTTTTCTTGGTGTGTGAGTGTGAGATAAATGTGTGCAGCCCATGTGCCACAGTGTGTGAACGGAGGTCAGAGGACACTCTTGGGTGCTGGTCCCTTTGCTGACATTCCTACTGAGGGGCCGGGGTGATGGCCGTGTGGAGTTACAGCTATGCCAGGCTTTCCGTGAGCCCTGGGGATAGGGTTTTAGCGAGGCCGCCAGGCAGCTGTTTGGAGATCTTTCCTCTAGTCACCGTCCTCTGTCACATCCAGTCCCAGCCAGGCAACTTCTCATGTGTCAGGGATCACAATGGTCCCTTTGCTCCGGGTCCCCTCGGAAACTGCAGCTCTAAATGGAGAAGTGGCCGTGAAAGAAGGAAGTAGTCATCTCTGTGGCTTAGGAAGGGTACCAAAGAGCACGCTTCCCTGTATCCCTCATGCGTGACCTTCTACCACAGCACTGGGCTTGATGGCTGGCCCAAGGGGAAATACAGGGAGCCCAAGTGACCTTCCTCAACTGTAAAATGCAGCAACAGCTGAAAACCATGGTGCTTTGTCTCTCATGTGCAGTATTCGCCCCATGGAAGAGTCAGTGCTGGATGGGGGCCAATTTTCCTCTAACTCGTCACTCAGGATGCTGAGACAGGAGGATCGAGAGTTGGGTGTTAAGCTTGGGCTAGGAAGACCCGTTTCAGAAAGAAAAAGAGGTGGGAGCTCTGGTAATGTCGGCATCTGGGAGTGGAGGTAGGAGGACGGGACGTTCAAGGCTAGCCTCGGCTAAGTAGGGAGTCCTTTCACTTAGCGGGAAGATCTTTCACTGAAGCAGAGATTACAGATTTGCATAGGCGGCTGGCCAGAGAACTCCAAAACTCCACCTCCCTGAGGCTGGATTGCTGGCACATGCTATGGTGCTGGTGGTTTTTTTTTTGGGGGGGTTGGTTTTTTTTGTTTGTTTGTTTTGGGTTTTTCGAGACAGGGTCTCTCTGTGTAGCCTTGGCTGTCCTGGACTCACTTTGTAGACCAGGCTGGCCTCAAACTCACAGCAATCCACCTGCCTCTGCCTCCTGAGTGCTGGGATTAAAGGTGTGCACCACTACTGCCTGGCTTTGTTTTGCTTATTTATTTATTTTTTTAAAGATTTATTTATTTATTATGTACACAGTGCTCAGCCTCCATGTACACCTATAGGCCAGAAGAGGGCGCCAGATCTCATTATAGATGGTTGTGAGCCACCATGTGGTTGCTGGGAATTAAACTCAGGACCTTTGGAAGAACAGTCAGTGCTCTTAACCTCTGAGCCATCTCTCCAGCCCGGTTTTTTTTTTTTTTTTTTGGTTTTTCGAGACAGGGTTTCTCTGTGTAGCCTTGGCCATCCTGGACTCACTTTGTAGACCAGGCTGACCTCAACTCACAGTGATCCACCTGCCTCTGCCTCCCGAGTGCTGGGATTAAAGGCGTGTGCCACCACGCCCGGCTCAGCCCCTGTTTTTGCTTTTTTGTTTTTTAATGTGGGTGTTAGGGACCCACAAACAGGTCCTCATGTTTGCGTAGTCAAACAGTCCACTCAGCCCTCTCCCCAGCTTCGGTCTAGTTTTGATTTCTTTAAATAGGAAGATTTGGTGAACAAGCTTCTGCCTAGCATGTGATGCAAGGTCCGGGTTCCGTTTCCCAGGACTAGAATCTAAAAAAGTAGACGGGAACCAGAAATTTGGTCTGGGGATGTTGCTCTGTTGGTGCTTGCTTGCCTAGCCCTGCCTAGAAGAACTAACCACCCGCCATGCACTTGGTGGCGCGTTGCCTGTAAGCCCAGCACTGAGGAGGTCAAAGGTGGTTGGTCAGAAGCTCAGTGCAGCTGGGGGGGGGGGGGGATGGCTCTGTGGATAAGAGTGGCTTGCTGCTTTTCCAGAGGACCCAAGTTCAATTCCTAGCACCCTCATCTGGTGGCTCGCCACTCACAGCTCCAGGGGAATTGGAAACCTCTTCTGGACTCTGTGGGGATCCACTTGTTTGTGCGCGTGTACATGGAGACTCACATACATACACATAAATCGGAAAAGGGTTTTCTGGTTGTTGTTTTTTGTTTGTTTGTTTGTTTGTTTTTTTGCAATAGGGTCTCTCTCTCTATAGACCTGGCTATCCTGGAATTTGCTGTGTAGAACGGGCTAGCCTTGAACTAACAGACATCTGTCTCCTGAGTGTTGGGATTAAAGGTATAGAATACATTAAAGGTGTGGCCGATTAAAAAAAAAAAAAGGTGTGGCCGATAAAATAAATTTGGGAGGGAGGGGGAGGGAAGAAGACTGAGCTTTTAATTTCAGCACTCAGGTGCCAAAGGCAGATAGAGTCCAGGCTGGCCAGGGCTACATGGTGAGAGACCCTGTGTCAAACTAAAAATGAATAAATGAAAAAAGCTACCCGTGACTATATTAGACAGCACCAAGAACTTGGGGTACCTGAGCCCATGTGCACCTCACACAGGTTGGAAATGCCTGGATATCTGTTTTCCACATTGATCAGTGCTGAGGGGAGGTTAAGGCACCGCCCCAAGCTGGGCAGTGGTGGCGCACGCCTTTAATCCCAGCACTCGGGAGGCAGCGGCAGGCGGATCGCTGTGAGTTCGAGGCCAACCTGGTCTACAAAGCGAGTCCAGGACGGCCAAGGCTACACAGAGAAACCCTGTCTCGAAAAAACCAAAACCAAAACAAAAACAAAACCGTAATAAATAAATAAATAGGTAGATAAATAAAAACGAAAGAAAATAAAAGATACCGCCCAGGCTTTTGATGAAGTCGTATGACCAAGGGTGATAATCCAGATTCCCTCCCCAATAAGTAGTAAGCAGGCGAGGTGGAGGCCATAAGAGATGATGTGTGGATGGACAGAAACATGTGAGGCCCTATTCCCGCCCCCCCAACTTACCGCCAGGTAGGCCAGTGCTGGTGTGCCATTGAGGCAGATTTCCATTGGGGTCTCTTGGTTGTAGCGGGTGTCAAAGGGCCGTGGCCAGGTTGACGGAATGGAGCTACCTGCCTGGCCCAGGAACCAGTAGGCCTCAAAAATCTTGGTCAGGTCCCGAGCGAGGCAGCTGCAGTTGTACATGACCACTCCCAGCTCCTTGACCTGTGGGAGAGCAGTGCTGAGCTTGGGGACGGTAGACCCGGTGCCCACAGACGACAGGAACGCTCACGGTCTGTCGGCTTCCTCAGCCGACTCTGTTCTCTGTCACTCAGTCTCTCCTGAGCCTTTAACTCTGAAGAGCTAACATCCTGGAACTTAAAAGCACAGCGATGTGGCTGGAGAGAGGGCTCCAGAGGTTAAGAGCTCTGGCTGCTCTTCCAAAGGTCACGAGTTCAATTCCCAGCAACCGCATGGTGGCTCACAGCCATCTATAAGGAGATCTGATGCCCTCTTCTGGCGTGCAGGCATACACACTGGCAGAGCACTGTATACAAAAGTAAATCTTAAAAAAAAAAAAATGCACAGCTATGAATTTGGCTTATGCTTTGAAGAAACATTGCCATGTTCCAGGTTCTTTTTTTTTTTTTCTTGTGGTACTGGGTATTAAAACTAGGGCCTTATCCATTGGATGCTCCCATTGAGCCGCACCCCAGGCCCTCACCAGGGGATTCTAGAGAGCTTCTTTACCACTCAAGTACAGGCCCTGCCCTTTAAGATTGTTCATTTTTGGTTGTTTGAGACGGAGTTTTTCTGTATAGACCAGGCTATCCTACAACTCTCAGATATCTGCCTGCCTCAGTTTCCCAAGTGCTGGGATTAAAGGTGTGTGCCACCATGCCTGGGTCCCTAAATTTAATTTAATTTTATTTTTTGCGACAAGGTCTCACTAAATTATTATGGCTGGCCTTGAAATTTCACTCATCCTGCCTCAGAGTCTCAAGGGCCAGGTCCTGTGAACTGGGTGTTTCCAGAGACATTGCAAGCCCACCACTTCTACCCTGTACCAGCCTGCTCCTGCTCAGTCTCAGCTGTTGGCTCCTCAGGCTGTGCCAGGTACTCCCCTGGGCCCTCACTAGGACCCTCTGGTGACAAGGCCATTGCCCCACTGGGCGGGAAGACAGGCATACAGGAATACGTGTCTTCAGCATGTCTCTGAATGACGGTTGAGAGTCCGAGTCTAGGGAAGTATTTATTGGGGTTAATTGGAGTCAAGTCGGCCTGAGTCAGTCCCTTTCCTGCTAGACCCTGCCAAGGAGATTAGCCATCTCCTTTGGGGACCCTTCCTGAGGCCTCAGGTTGGATCGGGTGTCTCCTTTGGACTGCTGCACTCGGTCCACTGTGTTCCCTGAGCTCTGCACACACACTCGCGTGCCCGCATACATGCACACATGCACGCACACACACACACACGAGCACACACGTGCATGCACACGCGCGCGAACACACAGGAACACACATGCACATGCGCGCGCGCACAGGCACGTGCACACACGTATGTGCACACATGCGTGCACACACAAGCACAGGTGCACACATACACGCACACACACGCAAACACACAGGAACACACATGCACATGCGCGCGCACACAGGCACGTGCACATATGCATGTGCACACACGTGCGCGCGCACACACATGCACACACACATGAGCACACGTACACGTGCACACACAGGAACACACATGCACATGTGCGCACACACAGGCACGTACACACACGCATGTGCACACACATGCACACACGTGCGTGCACACAAGCACAGGTGCACGCACACACATACACGCACACACACGCAAACACACAGGAACACACATGCACATGCACGCACACACAGGCATGTGCACACACATGCGCACACACAGGCACACACACACACACACACACCTCCACATTCTACCCTTGACACCCCTGCCCTTGCCACCTCCCAACCTCACCTCTAAGCTCCTGCCTCTGCCCTCCCCCGCCCCCCACCTTACAGCTAGCCCCTCTTGTTTTCATCTCCATCCCATCTCAACTTTGACCCTTTATCTGCCTATACCCCGATCCCTGACCAACCCTCTATTTGTAGGGGACCCCCGGACAGCACCTCCACCTCCGTCTCGGCTGCCTCCTCTGCCTGTCCACCCCAACCCCATCCTTAGCCATTCTGCTTGCATCCCAACCACCCCACACTCAAACTCCCCACCTAGGCCCCCCCATTTTGTACCTCACTTTTGCCCGTACCCATACTCTATCCATGACCCTCTGCCTGTACCACCACACGCCCCATCCCCCGATCCTGATACTATCATCTCAAACCCCAGACTTTTGCCTATTTCTTCTCCATTCTGGCCCAGAGCCCTCTGGGGCGTGGCTGCCTGGTGACAGGAAGCTTGCCTGTTACCTCCATGTTCCCAGAGTTCCCCAGGTCAGAGACGGGCTTCAAATACAACACACAAGGGATTGTACAATGAGGCCAGGTAAGTAAGTGGGCAGGGCCTTGAGGACTCTGTGTCCTGCCATCAGGGCTTAAAGGGAGGGGGCTGGAGGGATGGCTCAGTGGTTAAGAACACTGTCTGCTCTTCCAAAGGTCCCGAGTTCAATTCTCAGCAGCCACATAGTGGCTCATAACCATCTATAATGAGATCTGGTGCCTTTTTCTGGCGTGTAGGTGTACATGCAGGCAGAGCACTGTATACATAATAAATACATAAATCATTAGCCGGGTCCTGGTGGCGCACGCCTTTCATCCCAGCACTCGGGAGGCAGAGGCAGGCGGATCCCTGTGAGTTCAAGGCCAGCCTGGTCTACAAAGTGAGTCCAGGACAGCAAGGCTACACAGAAAAGCCCTGTCTTAAAAAACCAAAACATAAAAACAAAAACAAAACAAAACAAAAAACCCCACAAAGGACTCAAAGGGAACCCTGGGCTGCAGCAGGAACAAGGCAGTTGAGGGCTGAACCACAGGGGGTATAGGGAGGTCCAGGGGGAATTCAAGCAAGGTGGGCAGGGCATGTACACACAGACCTGAGTCAGCGAGCGCCAGTCCATGTTGGCACTGCCCAGGTAAAAGTGGGTCTGATCTACCACCCAGAACTTGGTGTGCAGGACGCCATGGGTTAGTTTCTGCATGTCCACCATTCGGACCTGGGCACCTGTGGTCAACAGGGGCAGCAGTCAGGGGCCAGCTTGGGCAACCCCAGGCCCACCACCTCTGCCCCCACTCCTCTCCATGCCCCCTTCCTGGGCTGTTGCCCACTTACCACTCTGTAGCAGGGACTGCAGATCAGCCAGAGGTCCATTGGGTTTGCTCACAGCGATGCGAACCTGCACACCCCGGGGTGCTAGAGCCTGAAGCTTCTGGAGAATCTCTTCACCCTGTGGGAGACAGCTGCTGAGGGGTGGGGCCAGCCACTGGGCTAATGTCACGCTCACAGGTACCCCAAAAGGATGAAATGACCGCCACCGCCGGGCAGTGGTGGTGCACACCTTTAATACCAGCTCTCGGGAGGCAGAGGCAGGCGGATCGCTGTGAGTTCCAGGCCAGCCTGGTCTACAAAGTGAGTCCAAGGACAGTCAAGGCTACACAGAGAGACCCTGTCTCAAAATAAAGTAAAAACTAAATAAAAAGAATGAAATGGCCTCACCTTCCAGTAGAGGACTCACAGATTCCAATACTAAAATCCTTCACTTTTTTTTTTTTCTTTTCTCTCTGTGTGGGTGTGTGGTGCTGCGGATGGAACTCATAGTCCCGCATGTGATAGGCGAGTGTTCTACCACGGAGTTATATATACACTCCCCTTTTTATGAAGTGTGTGTGCATGTGTGTGCACGTGTGTAACACACGCATGTGGATGTCAGAGGACAAACTTTCAGGAGTCAGTTCTCCTAACTGTGGGTTCCTGGGATTGAACTCAGACAGCCAGCCTTGTGTGACGACCAGTTTTACCTGTTGAGCCGTCTTACCAGCCACCGCTGTCCTATTTCAATTTATCATAAAGTCTCCTTAAGTTGGTCCAGCTGACCCACAAACTCGATTTATAGCTGCAGCAGGACTTGAACTTGAGATGCTCCCGCCTCAGCTTCTGAGTAGTGGGGGTGGGGGAGGGTGGGGGGCAGGAGGGGGGACGACTACCATCCTGCAGCACAAGGCCCGGCTTGCACCTGTGCTTCGATGCACATCCGTGGGAGCCTGGAAGAGGTATGAGCTTATATGGTGGGTATGAGCATGCGCCGTGTGTGTGTGTGTGTGTGTGTGTGTGTGTGTGTGTGTGTGTGTGTGTGTGTTCCTGTTTGTAAAAGGCCTCACTGTGTAGCTCAGATTGGCCAGCAACTCTATATCCACCTTTCCTCTCCATTCAGCCTTCAGAATGTTCCAGAACAATCATCTTTCTCTCTCTCTCTCTCTCTCTCTCTCCTCTCTCTCTCTCTCTCTCTCTCTCTCTCGTTTTTGTTTTTTTTGAGACAGGGTTTTGTAGGAACCAGGCCCGACTGGGCTGCCTGCCTGTCTTGCTGTTTCATGTCGTTTCTAGCAGCTTCCATGTCTGTGTTTTTTTTTCTTGGTTAGCTAGTCATGTTTACTGCTCTGAGAACGCGCCCCTCCCTTCCTCCAGACTTGTCCTCCTGTGTGCAATCACCTCTTGAGGGATTTCACCTGGGAGGAGGATTCCTGTTTTGCTGCCTATAAGAAGGCTCTTTGGAACTCTGAGGGGGAGGAGAATAATAAACCGCTACTGCGGCTGCTGCTCTCTTAGCACGAAGGACCCGCTGTGTTATTGTGTGTGTGTGTGTGCGCGCGCGCGCGCGCATGAGTTAAATCCGCAGTCCCTCGCCCTCAACTCGGTACCGCAGTGGTGCGGGCACCACAGGGTTTCACTGTGTAGCCTTGGCCTCTCTTTGTAGACCAGGCTGGCCTTGAACTCACAGTGATCCACCTGCCTCTGCCTTCCCGAGTGCTGGAATTAAAGGTCTGTGCCATCATGCCCAGTTTCTTCTTCTTCTTCTTCTTTTTTTAAGATTTTCTTAGGCAAGGTTTTTCTATGTAGACCTGGCTGCCCTGGAACTCCTATGCCTCCCGAGTGCTGGGGTTAAAGGCCTGTGCCACCATGCCCAGCTTTCTTTTTTTTTAAAGGTTTTCCTAGGCAGGGTTTCTCTGTGTAGCCCTGGCTGCCCTGGAACTCAGAGATCCGCCTGCCTCTGCCTCTCAGGTGTGCTGGGATTAAAGGCATGCGCCACCACCAGCCAGCAACACCCTATCTCAAAAGTAAACAGGCAGAAAGCGCTGAGTCTGCACCAGGCACTGGACTAATTTACACAGATTACCCCTCTGCATCGTCACATGAGCCCAATAGGGACTCAGTACACTGTTTGCAATTTTCAGATAAGATGAGGGAAGCCTGGGATGGGAGGAGACCTGCCTAAGGTCACACACAGCCAGGCTGGGGCTGGGCTGTAACCGGTTCTTTCTTTGCCCCAGGATTCAGGGTGACATCTGCAAGCCGATTCCATTATAACCAAAGTCACCCCTTGACATTCCAAGACCCCCAGGTAACCAGAACACACATACAAAAAAAACCCATCACCCTTAGTTCAGAAGGTTGTGTGACCGGACGACACTAAACACCTGTGTCCAGTCAGCCTGTAAGACACTCCCGCCTGTCTCCAGGGCAGCAGGAAGTCCCTCACCCTCCCTCTCCACTGCCACCCACAGCCAGTGGGGTTGGGAAGGGAGGCTCGCAGGTACCTGCTGGGCAGAGGGCTCTTGCGTGTGGGTGTCATTGTTGGTGAGGGTCCAGTAGAAGGACGCGATGTCCAGGCTGCTGTGAGCACCGGCAAGGAGGCCCAACCAGGCCTGGCTGGTGGAGGGGTTGCTCGTGGTGGCATTGGGGAACTCCAGACCCTCAGGAATGCTCTCCACCAGCACCGCCCTGAAGGGATGGGGGGATGGGGGGGGGGAGAGATACCGGTCAGTCATAGAGGGCCAGAGACAGGTGAGGATAGAAGGGCTATGCTGAGCCAGGCGGTGGTGGCCCACGCCTTTAATCCCAGCACTTGGGAGGCAGAGGCAGGCGGATAGCTGTGGGTTCGAGGCCAGCCTGGTCTACAAAGTGAGTCCAGGACTGCCAAGGCTACACAGAGAAACCCTGTCTCAAAAAACAGAAGGAGGAGGAGGAGGAAGAAGAGGAGGAGGGCTACGCTGGTCTCCAGATGTGGACAGAAAACTCGTGTGTGTGTGTGTGTGTCTCACTGCTCTGTCTAGAAGTGTGGGAGGGTTTGTGTGTGTGTGTGTGTGCGCACGCGCGCGTGCATGTCCTTCCACTGATGTGGATAGAAGACACTGTGCCCAAGTGTTCACAGACCCGTATAAAGGATGATGACGCTGTGGCTGCCATGGAAACAGCAAGGGGGGGCGGGGTGGACTGGGTATAGACTGTGGGGGCACTCACAACCCTCCCTCCCACCCTCACCGGAGTACCGAGTGCACTAGAGAGCAGAGTGCTCTTGCAGATTTCAGCGTCCCTGGGCTGGCGGGACCCCTCCCACCCACCGTCCAGTTCCCCTTCCACTTACTCGCAAGGGTCATAGCAGGGGGCTGGGCGCTGGTTGGGTCCAAACAGATGTAAGTCCCCGTACTCCCACAGAAACAGCTGAGTCATCAGGGCACCGAAGCCCACCACCGCCAGGATGAGGACCAGGAGGACCCAGCGGGCTTTCTACGGGGCGGGGCGGAGGAGGGGAGGAGAGCAGTCAGCCTATGCAAGGTGCTCATCGGCAGCCGTCTGGGAAAGTTCAAGGCTAGTGGCTTCCGCCTTACCTTCTCTGCTGCTTTCCACGCCTCGATTTCATTCACGGCCAGTTCCCTGGCAGGCTCCTCGACAGGGACCTTCAGCTGCGGGGCCAGGGAGAGGGGAAGTGGGAGTAATCGTGTGGTTTGGTGGGTCCCTTACCCTTCAGTACACCCAACCCCTCCCCGCTAGGCAATCCATCCTACCTCCTGGTACATCAGTTTAGGCTTCATCTTGCCCGGCAGCTGGTGGAGGGTGGGGGGCGTGGAGTGGGGGAAGCGACTGCAGATCGGAGGCGGCAAGGTGGGTGTGTCAGGGGCTGGAAACCGAGGTCAACGAAAAGCAGGCGCTGTGTAGGGCGTTCCGGGGTTTCTGAGGGCGTTGCAGAAAGTGGATGTTCTCGGGCTTGTGAGGTCCACTAAAAGCCTCTTTCCTCCCCATAACCACGAGACCCCCTGGTTCTGTGCCTGTCACCCAAAAAGAAGGAAGCTGGTCGCTGGTCAGCAGGGGTGTTGAAATCCCTAGAGGGTTTTTTTTTTTTCCTTGTCTCACTCCAATGCCATCATCCAAGCTGCCTTTCTTTCTTTCTTTTTTTTTTTTTTTCAAGCTGCCTTTCAAAGCGTCCAGCTTGTCCGTCATTCGCACCCACGTTGCTCCCCACCGGCACCCCGTTTTTGTTCCCTGCTGAGCTCGAATCTAGGTTTATTCCCAAAAGACACTCCTAGTTGGGGGGGGCACTAGAGCTCTGAATCCCTGTGCCTGGTTTTGCCCCCAGCATTGGCATGACTCACGGAATGTTCCAGGTGGAGCGTCTGCCTATTCCTCCCAGGTACCTACCTGACCAGACACCTGACGCTCAGACCTCAGGGTCATCTCAGCCTCCCGGTACCCTCCACATCCCACCCCCCCCCCCCCACCCTAATGAGACCCCGGCCTTACTCCGATGGCGGCTGCAACCTCGCTGGGGCCCCAGCTTCTGCCAAAGCAGCTGAGTAGGGGCAGGAGGAAGGAGGAGGAGTGGCCTCCGGGGGTCACGCCCACTGCAGCGGGGAGTCTGCGCAGTGCAAGCGTCTCCCGGCCTCCGGGGAAGAGGATGGCCCTGAGCAACCAGGCTGGTGTGGTGGGGGGGAGAGCACAGTGTTGGGGTGGGGGTGGGGGATGGGCTTCGCTTCCCCCATCCCCCGAGCCGGACCTAGAAGTCACAGAGAATCTCACCCCTTTTCCTGATGTGAATTTATGTACCACAAGGGCACTTAGTGGAAAGCAAATCATAGAGACGGAGTCTTTGAAGACGCTTGGATATAAAAACGGGGAGATCAAAGTTGAATAATGTAGCTGAAGACAGCCCACGCGGTGCTAAGGGAGGACTGCAGCGGAGGTGGTGGGTTTTCTGGTAGAGTCTGTTGGGATGACGGTAGTCCTTTTAAGTCGATCGTTATTTTTAGAGATTAAAATTTTTTTTAAAAACCCGAGACTTCTAGATCCCGTATTCTATCCAAGTAGAATTTAAAATTAAAAAAAAAAAAAAAAAAAAGCTACTTATGAATTCAGGTCTTCTGAGATAGGATCTCACACGGCCCAGGTTGGTGCACGTTTGACTTAAAGCTAGAAAAATAAACAGGCGGCTTCCTCTCACGTCTCACCCCTTAGCTGGATCGCAAACACACAGGAAGTAGACAGCGCCTGCACTGCTATTGAGACGAACGGCCGGTGGTTGCCTTCTAGGGATGGATGGCCCTCTTGGTTCGTGTATGTGTATTCCTGAGCTAGATCCAGGGCTTTGCAAACGCCCTACCGAGGCGCTACGTCCCCAGCCTGTTTTCTTAGTATTAGTGAACTTTTCGGGTGGGAGGCGAGTGATTTTCCATAAGGTCTCAGACGGCGGCCCAAGCTGGTCTGTAACTCACTAGATATATATATCCCAGGCTGGCCTTTTTGCAATCGTCCTGTTATTATAGCCTCGGTTCCTGAATAACCAGGGAGACTGAGGCAGGAAGTCTATGAGGTCCAGGTCAGCCCGGACTGCCGAGTAAGAGACCGTCTCAGAAAAAGAGCAAAAGCCAGGATCCAACAGGCAAGGACAAGTGCCAAGGTAATCTGAGGCTGAGGGGAAGACAGCAGCTTTTGAGTGGGCGAACTACGGGGGGGGGGGGGGGGGTGAAGGAGGAGAAAGAGAGACCAGGTCGGTTTTCATAATTTCTGAAAGCTTTGGTGAGAAGTGTTCTGTTGAATATAAAGTTGGAAATGGGGTTCAGTGGGCACAAGTTGGTCACTGGGGATTCTAGCAAATCATGACTTCAGGTACAAAGAGAGTTTGAGGCAGGCCTGACCTCCAAGAAAAATAAAGCTGGCTAGAGGGATGAGCCAGTGGTGAAGAGTACAGAACTTCCCTTGCCGAGGACCCGAGTTGAGTTCTCAGCCCCCCCACTGGAGAAGCCCACGGAGCCTGGAATGCTAGCTCCTGGGAATCTAATGCCTTTTTATGGTCATGACATATACACACACACACTTATAAGTAAATTATTTTTTGTTTGTTTGTTTTTCTTTCTTTCTTTTTTCTTTTTTTTTTAATTTTTTTATTATTAATTTATTCTTGTTACATCTCAATGGTTATCCCATCCCTTGTGTCCTCCCATTCTTCCCTCCCTCCCCTTTTCCCATTATTCCCCTCCCCTATGACTGTTCCTGAGGGGGATTACCTCCCCCTGTATATGCTCATAGGCTATCAAGTCTCTTCTCGGTAACCTGCTGTCCTTCCTCTGAGTGCCACCAGGTCTCCCCCTCCAGGGGACATGGTCAAATGTGAGGCACCAGAGTACGTGAGAAAGTCATATCCCACTCTCCACTCAAGTGTGGAGACTGTTCTGACCATTGGCTAGATCTGGGTATTGTTTTTGTTTTTCAAGACAGGGTCTCTTTGTGTAGCCTTGGCTATCCTGGACTCACTTTGTAGACCAGGCTAGCCTCGATCCACCTGCCTCTGCCTCTCGAGTGCTGGGATTAAAAGGCATGCGACACCACAGCCTGGCTTTTTTTTTTTTTTTTAAGATAGGGTTTCTCTGTGTAGCTTTGGCTGTCCTGGACTGACTTTGTAGACCAGACTGGCCTCAAAGTCACAGAGATCCCCCTGCCTCTGCCTCCCTAATGCTGGGATTAAAGACATGTGCCACCACTGCCTGATTGTTTGTTTGTTTTTGGAACTAGGATCTTTCTCTGTAGCCCTAGCTGTCCTGGAACTCACTCTGTAGACCAGGCTGGCCTCGAACTCAGAGATTTGCCCACCTCTACCTCCTGAGTATTGGAATTAAAGACGTGTGCCACCACAGCCCGACATAAATAAATCTTTTTTAAAAATTAACTTATCAGGGAATGGTGGCACACACCTGTCATTTTAGCACTCACTAGTTTGAGGCAAGAGGACCGGTGAAATTTGAGGCCAACACAGGCTACATAAATCCTGTTTCACAAAAATAACTGTTAGACGATTTCAAATGCTAGTTTTAATTTCTTTACACTTTTTTTTTTTAATTACATTTATTCTGTGTGTCAAGATACTCATGTGGTGGTCAGGGGGCAAGAGTCACTTCTCCTTTTACCAGGTAGGGCCCCCAGATTGAAATAAGGCCATCAAGCTCACTGACAAATGCCTTTATTCACTGAGCCATCCCGCCAGCCCAAATGTTCATAATTTCTATAGAAACTAAAGTGTAATTTGGCTCAGGCCCCTAGTTAGTGAGTCCCGCCTCCCTATCTTTTTCCTCTGGAGACCTGCACCCTCAGCTGGAGCAGGCATCTGACCTGTCCTGGGGAGGTCAGAAGTTCGAAGTCAGAGGTCAGAGTGTGACTGGGTTGTGCATGGCACAGAAAGCTGGCATCCCTCCATGGCCCATGCCACCTTTATGCAGGCATTCCCAAGGCCCCGGTACCTCCTTCAGGCTCCAGCATGATCAAACCAGTTGATACCCAATTTCATTTTGTAGATGGGGAGCACCTCAGGCAGGAAATGCACCGTCTTCCCATCCACAGACTCTTCCCCCAGTTCCTTGGCCTGCGGTCCTGTCTGTGTTCAGATGTGACAGCACAGCCTGTACACAGAGAGGAAGCAAAACTTGCTGAGCTTTTAAAAAACGTATTTATTGGCCGGGCGGTGGCTGCGCACATCTTTAATCCCAGCATTTGGGAGGCAGAGGCAGGTGGAGTTTTGTGAGTTTGAGGCCAGCCTGGTCTACAGAGCAAGTTCCAGGGCAGCCAAGGCTACACAGAGAGACCCTGTTTTGAAAAACAAAACAAAACAATTGCAGGAGGGTGACTAAGCTACCTCTCCACATGGTTACTTGTCACTACAGACGTTTGACTTTGTTTCCTTTGAGGCAAGGTCTCTCTCTCTTTATATAGTCCTGACTGGCCGAGAACTCCTTATGTAGGCTAGGCTGGCGCTGAACTCCTAAGGATCTAGACATCCCGCAGTCTCCTTAGTGTTGGGATTGAAGATGTGTGCCACCATTTCACAGCTGAGGGCTAACTAAAGTCAGGTTCCTGCATCCTATCTCTGCCTGCATCCCAGCCCCCACATTCTAGAAGTTCACGGAGAACTAGTTCTAAGCTATAGTTTCCCCTACCCAAGTGGCCTCACTGTGGGGCTCAAGGGTCACACAAGCCAACAAGACAAGGAGACTTAAGTATGGAAGCGAGCTTGCTGATAGTTCACAGGGCCCTGTTTCGGGTCCATGACGCTGAAGTTGCAGAGGTGGCTGCCACAGGGAGATCCTAGGGTGGCTGCAGTGGCAGTGTGAGGTCAGTGGACGTATTGACATTATAGGATAATAAAGTTCAGGCCGGGCTCCAGGATAGTGCAACTCATGCGTTGTGTGTGTGTGTGTGTGTGTGTGTGTGTGTGTGTGTGTGTGTGTGTTCACGGGAGAGAATGGTGTGTGCACATGTGTGGAGCCAGAGGTCCATGTCAAGGGTTTTCCTCTATCCTTCACCTATTGTGATTGCTATTATTATTGTTTTTTAGATTTGTTTATTATTTGTATAGTGTTCTGCCTACATATGTGCCTGCAGGCCAGAAGAGGGCGCCAGATCTCATTATAGATGGTTAGCAGCCACCATGTTGTTGCTGGGTCTTGAATTCAGAACCTTTTGGAAGAACAGACAGTGCTCTTAACCTCTGAACTACTGGGGGGGATGGTCTGGTGTATTTTGATGCTAATTACAGCTTGCTGTCTGACCCACCTTTTGCTTAATAAAAAGCCATCCCACCTGGGCAGGGTAGAAGAGGGAGGGGGGGCTTAGAGAGAGAGGAATTCTGGGAAGGAGAATGACCGCCACCAGAAAAGGAGAGAGATCTGAAGTGAAGAGAGCAAGGCCGCCACGGGTTAGCTGTAGGAGACGCACATGGCCGGCGGCGTGGATGGAGAATCCAGCCCACATGAAGAAGAAGAACATGAGCAAGTATTTGGGATTATGGGTGGGAGGTAGCTTGATAGAAGTTATTGGAAGCAGATGGCGTAGGATCGAGGCAGGGATCCCATGCCTGCCCCACTATGGGAGGTAGTTTAGAGGATTGATGTCTGCCCTGCCCGAGGTTAACTAAGGCTATTTTAAAATATAACAAAGTGTCTGTGTCTTAATTGATTGCTAGCCGAGCCTACTGATAATACATGTAACTTTTAAAAACAATACTGAACCATCCCTCCAGCACTATGATTTTGAGATAGGGTCTTACCCAGTAGCTCTGGCTGGCCTGGAGCTCACTATTGCTGTGTAGACCAGGGTGGCTTGGAACTCATAGAAATCTCCCTGCCTCTGTCTGTGTGCCGCCATGCCTGACCATGATTTTTTTTTTTTTTTTTTTTTTGGAGACATTCTCTGTTACTAAACCTGGAGCTCACGGACATGACAGGCCCGGCTGGGTAATAAGACTGAAGAATCTGGTGCTGGAGAGATGGCTTAGTGATTAAAAGTACTGGCTGCTCTTGCCGAGGACCTGGATTCAATTCCCAGTGCTCACATGGCGGATGTGCCGCCACATCTGACTTTTTACCTGAGCGCAGGGGATCCTAACTCACGCTTGCACACCAAGTGCTACCCACAGATCCATCTACCTAGGTCCGTAATGTGCAGCATAGTGATGATGATGGTCACAGGGAGGGCGACATGGTCAGTAACAAAAGTGACAACATCAGCGCAAATGCCACAGTAAATTAATTGTGTTACAAGAACTCGTTAGAGCTGGGCATGGTGGCCAACGCCTATAGGCGGAGGCAAGAGGATCAGGAGTTCAAGACCACCTTTGGCTACCCACGGAATTCAAAGCCTGCCTAAGCTACACGAGACTCAATAAACTAACGGGCAGAGGAACACATACTCAGAATCTTCACGTTTCTTCCTGTTGTGAGTATCCCTATGCGCTGTTGTTGTTCGACAGAGTTCCATGTAACTCAGGCTGACCTCAAACTTGTTACTTATTGGAGAATGACCCTGAAACCCTGAATCTCTTGCTTTACTTCCTAAACACTGGGTCTACAAACAGGCAAACCTGTTGGCTGCTGTGTGCATTTCACAGGTTGGAAAGCGGGCATTGGAAAAAGGCGTGATTTGGTGGCCAGGGCTACCCCACAGGTTTTGGGGTGAAGTTTGGGGCCCTGGCATAGTCTACGCTATAATACTTGGAAATATGTGAAGCGTGTACCCTCGCAGGGGGAAAGCTGTAAGGCTCGGTGGCTCCTTGTGAGGAATGCTGGAGCCATGAGATCCAGAGAGGGCAGCTGTCAGCACCACAGGTGCAGAGGAGAGCCGGAGGCACCAGGGCAAGCTAAGGAGAGATGGAATTGGGGAATACGGGATGAAGAGATTTAGGGGAAATGAGAGTTTCATGAAGGAGAAACAACAAAAGAGATGGCGTGGGTGACTGAGACGACGATAGAAAGTTGGCTTCGGCATACTTGCAATCCCTGTGCTCAGGATGGTGAGCAAAATGGACGAAAAATTCAAGGCCGGTCTGGGTTACAATGGGACCCTGTCACCCAAACCGAAAACTGCACATATACGGCCAATACGGGCTTAAGAGGAACGGGACGGTGCTGAAGAGATGGTTCAGCAGTTAAAAGCACAATGCCGCTCTTCCAGGGGACCTGAGTTGGGAACCGGTCGGGGGTCGGGGTGGGGTGGGGTGTCACAACCATTTGAAACAAACCCAGCGACTCTGACGTATTCTGCTCTCCTCCGGCAACTTCAGTCATAGATCCACAAATCATGGCGACAGAGCGGGGTGGTGACGATTTAAGAGAAGTGGGGGCATCTAAGAGGGCCAAGGACGACACAGGAGAGATGCATTACAGACGAGAGGGTGACAACAGCGAGGGCGGACGAGGCGTCGCGTCCCCTGATCGCACGGTAGCCGCGCTCCACGTCTTCTGCTCCAGAACCTGTCCCCGCCTTCCTGCCCACCTGTGCGCAGGCGCACTCGGGCTAGAGTGGGGGGGGGGGGAGGGCGGGGCCGAACAGAACCTGATCGTTTCTGATTGGCGGAGCTCGGGAGGCTGGCGTGTCGTCACGTGACCGCGACCGCCACACTCTCGCTGGTTGGCGGCTTGGAGGGCTAGAGCGGCCTGTGGGCGGCGGTTCAGCTCGGCTTCCGGTATCAAGGGCCGGACTTCCGGGGCGGGCGGCCCAGGCGGAGGGAGGAGTGTCTGACAGTTGGCGCGACCTGCAGGGCCGGCAGGCGGCTCTGTTGGAGTGTGTGCCGGACTGGGCCAGGTGAGGTGCGGGCCCGGGTGGGGGCACTGAGTCGGAGGAGGTTAGGGATGGCGATACGGGGTGGTGGCCGGGGTTCTGGAGTCCTAGCGCAAGGCCACACTTTACGACCGCATAGGAGATTTCTATTTTTGAGCCTCAGTTTCCTCCTTTGTGCAATGGGAGCCCGAAGCCGACCTTAGCACCTGCTTAGTGGGACGTCGTCTCGTGCACGCCGCGCCTTCTCTCAGCGCACCCCTGGTTACTCTTCCGCCCTTGTTAGCGCTGATTTTATGGGCACCTGCGCGGGAGATGGCGGGGCTAGCAGGCCAGCGGAGTTTGGGTTCTAATCCCAGCTACCCTGGGTAGCCCTGGGCTTGTGTCTTTTACCTCTCCCAAACCCAGTTTCCTCTGTTTAGTGGAAACAGATAGTCTCAGGGCTCACAGTTTCGTCGTCCGGATTGTCTTTAGGACACCAACAGCTCAGTGGATGACTGGGATTGTTGTAGCTGGGATTTCCAACAAAGTAGAGGACAGGGAAGCCCAGAGAAAGCAAGGACAAGGTCGGGAAGACCGACACCCTGCTGTTTGCCTCTTTGCTGAGACCCGAAGAAGAGGTTTAAAATGACGACTGATGGCATGGACCTCGACTTAAAAGGGGAAACTTACATTGTTATCCTATTGGGAAACTACCATTGCTTGCCAGGAGAAGGAAAACTTAACTCGAAAAACAGTAGAAATAGAACAGTCTCTTCGTTTTCAATGAAAGAGACTTGAGAATTGGCTCACTTGTTTGCTTGTTTGTTGTTTGTTTGTTTATGAGACTGAGTCTCTGTAGCTCTGGCTGTCTTGGAACTCACTAGGTAGACCAGGTTGGCTTTGAACTTAAAGAGATCTGCCTGCCTCCACCCTTCCCCCTAATACTGGGATTAAAGGCATGTGGCCACCTTGCCAGGCTGGTTCCCAAATCACATCTGCATGCAACTGACATTAGGTCCACACACTGTCTCACCCTGTCACTAGTTTAAGTAAGATTTAACTTAATGTGGCCGGGCAGTGGTGGTGCACACCTTTAATCCCAGTACTTGGGAGGCAGAGGCAGGCGGATTGCTGTCTACAAAAGTGAGTCCAGGATAGTCAAGGCTACGCAGAGAAACCCTGTCTACAAAAACAAAAACAAAAAAACAAAACAAACAAACAAAAAAAGATTTAACTTAATGCATACTTACTGACTGCCACACATAGTTATAGGAACCTTGAGTTTTTTTCTTTCAATCCCTCTATCACTTACATTTTTTTTTTAAGCCGACGTAGGGGTGCACACCTTTAATCCCACCACTTGAGAGGAAGAGGCTTGTGGTTCTCTGAGTTTGAGGCCAGCCAGGACAACAAGAAAAACCCAAAGAAATAATTATATATTTTGCCGGGCGTGGTGGTGCACGCCTTTAATCCCAGCACTCGGGAGGCAGAGGCAGGCGGATCGCTGTGAGTTCGAGGCCAGCCTGGTCTACAAAGTGAGCCCAGGATGGCCAAGGCTACACAGAGAAACCCTGTCTCGAAAAACCAAAAAAAAAAAAAAAAATATATATATATATATATATATTTTTTTTTTTTTTATACTCTGTGTGTGTGTGTGTGTGTGTGTGTGTGTGTGTGTGTGTGTGTGTAAGGTCAGAGGACAGCTTGGCCTGGTGTACTTTACCTGCTTAGCCTTCTCACTCCCCCTCCCCACCCCCTCACCCCACCCCCACCATCCGCCCCAACACCCTTAAAACTTTAACCCACTGATGGGTGGTGCTCCTGTGCGTGTATTTGTGTGGAGGTTAGGAAAACTCTTGCACTTGTGGGAGTCTCTCATGCGGACGCAGGTTCAGGGGACGGGACTCATGCTGTCTGACTTGGAGGCAGGCCCCTTTGAGTAGGTTGTCTTACCATTTTTTGTAACGCACTGGCAGCGGAACCCATGCAAGCAAGTGCTCTGCTGCTGAGCTGCTTCCCAGCCCGTGGTGTTTTGGGGGTAGGTTCTCTCTACGCAGCAGAACCTGCCTGGAACGCAAGATTCCAGCCTCAGCTTCCCACGTGCTGAGACTGCGGTGACCTGCAGCTGGGATGGGTAGCCAAAGGCTCCGTCTTAACTGGTGGCAAGAAGTGAGTCCCAGAAAAGTAGAGCCACTTGCCCGAGGTCAGGGTTAGGAAGTGGCGAGGCCAGGGCTTGGGGCTAAGTTCCTCGCCCCTGTTTCTTCCTACTTCTTAGCCCCTCTGGCTTTTTGGAGACTGGGCCAGGGTGTTTAGCCTTGGCTGTCTCCAAACTCATGGCGCTTCCACCTCAGCCTCTAGATGCAGGACTCTAAGCCTGTAGGCCCCGTGCTTGGGGTTCAGGGGTGTGGCCTGTGGACTTTAGTGAGTGGCAATTCCTGAGTTTTGAGAGCTTTCATTCTGAAGATGTTAATTTTCAGTATTTAGAAAGTCAGTTCAAGAGATGGACTTTAAAAAAGATTAGTCTCTCTCTCTCTCTCTCTCTCTCTCTCTCTCTCTCTCTCTCTGTGTGTGTGTGTGTGTGTGTGTATGCTCATCAGCAGGTGTGCATGTGGTACATGCCTCCTGTGGACCCCAGAGTCGGATATCTGACTCAGTTGTCCTTTACCTTATGTTTGGAGTCAAGGTCTCTCACTGAACCCAGAGCTCACCCATTCAGGCTGACAGGCTGGCCACTGAGCTCCAGGGAGCCTCCTGTCTTCACCTCCCCAATGCTTGGCTTTATAAAAAGTGGGTGGTGGGGATTTGAACTCGGCTCTTCGTGCATAGTGCTGACTGAGCCATCTCCCCAGCTGAGGGCGATGACCTTTTAAAAAGGAAGGTCCCTTTATTTTTATGTGTCAGTGCAGTTACCCGCCTGTGCATATTTTGTGCCACATGCAAGCTTGATTCACTTGGAGCCCAGGCTGTTGGGTCCCCTGGGATTGGAGTCACAGGTGGTTGTGACGTGCTGTGGGAGTCTGGGTTTTCTACAAGAGCAAGAAATGCTCTCAACCCCAGAGCCATGTCTCCAGCCGGCCGGCACTGGGTTTTTACAGTGGTAGAGGGAATAAGCTGAGCACCTGGGAGGTAGAGGCAGGAAAATGATGAAGGAGAGCCAGTTTCAACAGCAGGACCAAACCAACCAGACACAATGGCGTCAGGGAGCTGAACCTGAGTTCAGCGGTGACTTCACTGCCCTAAGGAATTCCTGTTAGCGTTAACCGAGGCTCTCTGGGGCTAGGCCGCCTGCCTGCTGCAGCAGTCGCTGTTAGTGTTAACCGAGGCTAGGCTGACTCTGCCTGGGGCAGCAGTCGCTGTTAGCGTTAACCAAGGCTCTCCGAGGCTAGGCTGACTCTGCCTGCTGCAGCAGTCGCTGTTAGCGTTAACCAAGGCTCTCCGAGGCTAGGCTGACTCTGCCTGCTGCAGCAGTCGCTCAGTCGCACACACTGGACTACCCTGAGTTCAAGTGCTGGCCCTGCTGCTGCTGTAGCTGCTGCTGTG
Organism: Acomys russatus; assembly: GCF_903995435.1. Classification (NCBI taxonomy): domain Eukaryota; kingdom Metazoa; phylum Chordata; class Mammalia; order Rodentia; family Muridae; genus Acomys; species Acomys russatus. Next base: position 17,248,553 of record NC_067155.1, read on the forward strand.
TGTTCTTGGCCTGTGTGTTTGGCTTTGAGTTTATTTCCTCTTTTTGCTCATCGTCCTTCCTCCCAGGCTCACCATGCAGAGCCACTGAGACGTGCGTGTCCTCAGCTCCTGGTACAGAGTACACACCCGTGAGGACCTGCTCCATGGGCTTCCGAATCAAGGAGAACCTGCTTTTGAATCTCAGAAAGGTCAGTTGCTACTGTTGACACTTGGCAAGTGACTGTTGCTTGCTCAGTCAGATGTATTTTATTTATTTGCTTTTTTTCTTTTCTATTTTTGGATTTTTGAGACATGGTTTCTCTGTGTAACAGTCCTGACTGTCCTGATCTTGCTTTTGTAGACCAGGCTGGCCTCAAACTCACAGCGATCCTCCTCCCTCTGCCTCCCGAGTGCTGGGATTAAAGCGGTGCGCCACTGCACCTGGCTTTTGTTTTGTTTTTCTTTTTAAAGATTTATTTGTTTATTATGTGTACAGTATACATGTATATATGTATACAGTGTGCTGCCTGCATGTGTGCCTGCACTCCAGAAGAGGGCACCAGATCTCATTACAGATGGCTGGGAGCCACCATGTGGTTGCTGGGAATTGAACTCAGGACCTTTGGAAGAGCAGCCAGTGCTCCTAACCTCTGAGCCATCTCTCCAGCCCTATTTTTGTTTTTGTTTTTTGAGGCAGGGTTTCCTCTGTGTTGCCCTGGCTGCCCTGGACTCATCAGGCTGGCCTGGAACTCAGAGATCTTCCTCGCTGAGTGCTGAGCCACCATGCCCAGCTTGGTGTCTTTTTAATTGATGACAGTGGGCCCTGCGAGGCTGTTTTGAGGCATCTTTGTGATACCCTGACTTGGTAGCTATTTGGTGCTTGCCGTGTGACACGTCCTGACTTTCTCAGAGCTCAGAGCTCTCTACTGTACTGTTTGTCGGTGTCAGATCCAGAGCTTGCTCTGTGGCTAAGGGTGGGCTTGACTTCTTTCTGATCATCCTGCCTTTTCCTCCCAGGGCTTGGGACTTCGGGCATGTGCACCTGGTATATATGGTGCTGGGGATGGAACCCGGAGCTTCGAGCACTCCCTCTAGCCCCACCCGCCTGCTGGAGACTGGGTCTCGCTATATATTATAAAGCCCAGTCCAGCCTTGACTGTATTACGTAGCTTGGCGGCCCCACAGTTACACAACCCCTTCTAACAATTGCTCATTGGAGTGAGAGTTGGTTTTCCCCTTTGGAGCCTGTTGGGGTCTGCTACCCTGCCTCTCTCACCCATCCCCTGCCAGCCTGTCTCTTAGACACATCAGAGGAGCTGCTGGCTTAGGGCATTACACTCAGTGTCCCCTTTCACGGAATCTGTGGCGCCCGCGCCACTGCGGTACTGAGTTGAGGGCAAGGGACTGCGGATTTAACTAATACACACACACACACACACACACACACACACACACACACACACGCACGCACACAATAACACAGCGAGTCGTTCGTGCTAAGAGAGCGGTTTATTATTCTCTCCGTTCCCCCTCAGAGTTCCAAAGAGCCTTCTTATAGGCAGCAAAACAGGAATCCTCCTCCCAGGTGAAATCCCTCAAGAGGTGATTGCACACAGGAGGAAAAGTCTCAAGGATGGGAGGGGCGCGTTCTCAGAGCAGTAAACATGACTAACTAACCAAGACAAACACAGACATGGAAGCTGCTAGAAACAGGACATGAAACAGCAAGACAGGCCGGCAGCCCAGTCAGGCCTGGTTCCTACAGGAATCTCCTCCTCTAAAGAACCACACACTCACTCTCCCTCCTCTAGGTGTTCACGTAACATTTCAGTCTCTGCAGATCAGCCTTTTGAAAAGGGCTCCCACCCTTCCCAGCTTGTTACTGTTTTCCCCACAGTACTGGCTTTACAGCTGTTTTGTTTGTTTGCTGCCTGTCCCCACCCCTCTGCACCCAGCTTAGCTTAATGGTTTTGTCCCCTTGGTACCCTTACGTGTCTCCTGCTATGTTTAAGGTTCTTGTTGAATCTGGCTCATTTGTTTGTTTGTTTATTTTGCTAGGGACCAGACCCAGCCTTGCATGTGCTAGGCAAAGCTTCTGCCACTGAGCTACATGCCAACTAAATCTTTTGTTTCCTGTTTTTTTGTTTTGTTTTGTTTTTTGACGAGACAGGGTTTCTCTGTGTAGCCTTGGCTGTTCTGGACTCGCTTTGTAGACCAGGCTGGCCTCGAACTCACAGCGATCCACCTGCCTCTGCCTCCCGAGTGCTGGGATTAAAGGCGTGGGCCACCACACCTGGCTTGTGCTGCACTTTTTGTTTTATTTTTTGAGACAGGATTTCTCTGTGTGGCCTTGGCTGTTATGGGCTCACTTTGTTGACCAGGCTGGCCTCTGCCAAGCTGAGTGCTGGGATTACAGGTGTGCGCCACCAAGCCTGGCCTGTGCTGGTACTTTTATGTCAACTTGCTGTAGTGACATTTTTAAGAATTCTGGATTTTGGTAAACACACACACACACACACACACACACACACACACACACACACACACACAGAGAGAGAGAGAGAGAGAGAGAGAGAGAGAGAGAGAGAGAGAGAGAGAGAGAAATATATTATAAGAATGTGGCTTTGTTTTAATCCCACGTGTAGGGATGCGGGACTGTTTCTGGACTGTCCGTAGCAGCCAATGATGATTTGCCTTGTGCTCTAGCAGAACCATGGTTTTGCTAGCTGTAGATAGTCTCTGTGATTTTGTGACATTTATAATTCTGGGAACTTTTCAGAGGGGACATAAATGCAAGGGCCCCGAGTGCTGGGATCTGTGGTTGTTGGTTGTTTAGGGAGGTTGGTTGCCGTTTGTTAGCAGCCATGGTCAAAGAAGAATCAAAAAGAAAGAAATTCGATTCAGAGATCTCTTTCTCCTCTGTCCTTGCTTCTCTCCCGCGGTGAAACGGGGTCACGGGGATAAAAGCTGGGAAAAAGAAGAACCCACAAAGTAGTTAAAGAACAGCTACAGGTTGCCACAGCCAGGGCCATTTGGGAAGAGGGACGCTCAATTGAGAAAAGTCTGGGGCATTTTCTTCATTGAAGATTAATGTGGGAGGGTCCAGCCCACTGTGGGTGGTGCCACCCTGGGGCAGGTGGCCCTGCTGTTGTAAGAAAGCTGACAGAGCAAGCCAAGGGAGCAAGTCAGTTAGCAGTGCTCCTCCATGGCCTCTGCATCAGCCCCTGCCTCCAGGCTCTTGCCTTGAGTCCCTGCCCTGACTTCCCTCCAAGATGGACTGCAAGCTGTAAGATGAAGTAAGCTCCGTCCCTCGCTGGGACAGCATCTCTGAGCTCCCCTCCTGGCCGAAGTGATGGCTGTGGTGGCAGCGCTGTCCCAGGCTGACGGCCTTGCCAGCTGCTCAGGCTATTCTTGGGTCCTGAGCCCCTAGTCCAGGAATGCTGTTCTGGCAGGCCGGTGGGCGGCAGCCCTGGGCTCGGGCGGCTGATTGGCCTTCTCCCCTTTCTTCTCCAGGCTCCGAGAAGCAGGGTCAAGGCCAGGGAGACGATGGTCTCAGTGACTATGGGTGAGTCTGCTTCCCTGCCATGCCCCTTCTGCCCGCTGCGCCTCCTGGGGTCTGGTCTGGTCTGGAGAGGTAGAGGGGGAGGGTGGCTAACAGGCAGGGACAGCTGGGTTTTACTGGGGTGGGGGCGGGGCTGGAGCCTGCTCTAGGCTGTCTGTTCTGAGTTGGGCCTCCTGAGTTAGGAGTCTGGCCTGGAGAACTTAGTAAAGCCCTTGGGTGAGCGCCCTGCCTGGCCTGCTAGAGCTTCAGCTTTTCTTTCTTTCTTTCTTTTCTTTCTTTCTTTCCTTTCCTCCCCCTCCTCTTCCTCCTCCTTCCCCTCCTCCTCCTCCTCCTTCTTGTGTTTTCAAGACAGGGTTTCTCTGTGTAGCCTTGGCTATCCTAGACTCGCTAGACTCACTCTGTAGACCAGGCTGGCCTTGAACTCACAGTGATCCACCTGCCTCTGCCTCCCAAGTGCTGGGATTAAAGGCGTGCGCCACAGTGCCTGCTGGCTAGTTCTTCCTTCCTTCTTTCTTTCTTTCTTTCTTTCTTTCTTTCTTTCTTTCTTTCTTTCTTTCTTTCTTAAAGATTTATTTATTTTTATGTTCCCTGGGTTTTGCCTGCCTGCGTGTGTGTCTGTGTGAGGTGCCAGATCCTCTAGAACTAGACTTACAGACAGTTGTGAGCTGCCATGTGGGTGCTGGGAATTGAACTCGGGTCCCTGGGAATGCAGCCAGTGCTCTTAACGGCTGAGCTGTCTCTCCAACCCTGGCCTCAGTTTCTCTAGTCGTGAGATGGAGATGGTAACCCTGCAGAAGGATGGAGGAGCCCACCACATGCAGAGCCTCGGGCTTGGGTGTTGAGCTCGCCCTGAGGCAGCTTGAGCTTGTCCCTCCACTCTGTCCAGAGATCCAGCCACACACAGACCCAGCTGACCCGACCTCCGCGGGGCCGAGCACTGCCTTGAGCTCCTCACTTCCCTGTCTCTCCCACCAAGCGCTGGGATCAGAGGGGCCACCATCAGCCTATCTTGTTTGTTCTCTCTCTTGCACTTTGATTTTGGGCTGCGGAAGATGAGGGCTCCCTGTGTGACCAGGCTGCTTTCTGCCTGAAACTCCTTAGTTCTGGGGCTATAGCTGTATGCCACCACACCCAGACCCCAGTTCTCTTTTTAAATTTTTTATTTTATTTTATTTTGTTTATTATTATTATTATTATTAGTAGTAGTAGTAGTAGTAAAGATTTTTTTTTTTAATAGAATGATTTATCTGACTGTACACCTGCCGGCCAGAAGAGGGCGCCAGATCTCACTACAGATGGCTGTGAGCCACCATGTGGTTGCTAGGAATTGAACTCAGGACCTCTAGGAAGAACAGTCAGCGCTCTTAACCACTGAGTCATCTCTCCAGCCGTATACTTGGTTTTTTTGTTTTTTGTTTGTTTGTTTTTTTATTTTTTTAATTACTTGGTTTTTAAAGACAGGGTTTCTCTGTTACACAGAGCCCTGGCTGTCCTGGACTCACTTTGTAAACCATGTTGGCCTCGAACTCACGGAGATCTGCCTGCCTCTGCCTCCCAAGTTCTGGGATTAAAGGTGTGTACCACCACACCCGGCTTAGACCCCCTGGGTCTTGTTAAGTGTCCTTTGGGAATGTCAAGGCTCAGAGACCACATGGTGGCTTAGGAAAATGTTGAGATTGATTGCACCTATAGGAAAATCCATAAACCATATTTATATGGAATCAACAGAAACTAAAAGACAAACACCTAGCAGGGCTCAGGCTTTGAATCTGCATAAACAAACCCCGCAATACATCATCATGTTTTATGGATGGCTTTGTGTAGCTTTATATCTGAGAGCTGCTTGTGGGGCTGAGCTGGACGGTCTATTGTCTTTACTTTTTTTTTTTTCGAGACAGGGTCTCTCTGTGTAGCCTTGGCCATCCTGGACTCACTTTGTAGACCAGGCTGGCCTCGAACTCACAGCGATTTGCCTGCCTCTGCCTCCTGAGTGCTGGGATTAAAGCGTGCGCCACCACGCCCGGCTCTATTGTCTTTACTTTTTAACGCTGTGCTGAGCCCATGCGCTGGCTCCAGGACCCAGGCTCCCACGGGGCCAGGTGCACGGGGTGAGGCATCAGGACAGGGTGAGGCAGAAGAGAACAAGGTCAAGCCATTGGGAACTTGGGAGCATCGGGCCCGGCTTGGTACAAACCTCTTGGGTCCCAGTCAGGGGACCCTGGGCTCACAAGTGCCCAGGACTCTCATCCCATTGGGAGCTGAGAGCTCACAGTGCGGGGGCTCGCATGCACCGGCTGCTGCGCTTTGCCGGGAATGACTCTCTGTCTAACTCCTAGCCACATCTGAGTGGATCCAGTTCTTCAAGGAGGCCGGCATTCCCCCGGGGCCCGCTGTGAACTACGCCGTCATGTTTGTGGATAATCGGTGAGGCGGCCGAGGGGGCAAGGCAACGCGGGCAGCGGGAGGTGGGAGCTTGCTGCGTGGGGGCAAGGCAAAGCGGGCCGCGGGAGGTGGGAGCTTGCTGCGTGGGGCCTCACCAGCATCCTCGCCCGCAGGATCCAGAAGAGCATGCTGCTAGATCTCAACAAGGAAATCATGAACGAGCTGGGCGTGACTGTCGTGGGTGACATCATTGCCATCCTCAAGCACGCCAAGGTGGTACACCGCCAGGTAGGTGCTCTTCTGGGCCACTCACTTCCTGTTCCTGGGGAAAGTGTGTGGCTCTAGGGGGCTGCGGAGGCCAGTAGGAGGCCTGGCAGCAAAGGAAGGTGCAGTGTTCAGTGGCAGCTTTGGCCCTTTGCTGTGTGACATTGGGCATTTGCCTGACTTCTCTGACCTTTGTTTTCTTTGTCTTCCCTGTGCAGTGAAGCAAACCTTAATTTTGTGTTTCTTTTTCCATTTTTCATATATGTGGTATACATACATGGGCACACATGGATGCTGCATGTTCCCATGTGTGTGTGTGTGCACAGAGGCCCGTGGTTGGTGTTAGGAATTATCCTCAACCGCTTTTCCACTTTATTCAGTGAGGCAGGGTCTCTCAGTCAATCCCAGAGCTTGCTGGGAAGGCTACCAGATGCCCTGAGCTCACAGTAACCGCTAGAGACAGGCCTGGAACTATTCCTCGTCCCTGCAGAAAGCACTTTCTCAAGTTAAGAGGCGCAGCTGAGAGTCAGAGAGCAACACATTGTTTTGTTTTGTTTTTTTTAAATTTTTGGATGGAAAATTAAGATATGTATTGGCTGCGTGTGTGGGCATATATGTGTGGAGGTCAGAAGATAGTTTTGGGAGTTGGTTCTCTTTCTACCATCTGAGTCTCAGGGGCTAGCTCAGGCCATCAGGTGGCAGCAAGTGTCTTTACCTGCTGAGCTATTGAGCCAGCCCAGAGCGGAGTATAGCAGAGTTGGGGAGATGGCGCAGAGGTTAAGAGTTCTTGCTGCTCTTCCAGAGGACCCCATCCCCCCACACAGGGAGACACACTTAAAAATAAAATGGGTTATGAGACGAACAAAACCCTCGAGGAGAACAGCTCCAGGTGTCCAGCAGGTGTGTCCTGACCCTCTTGGCTGCTGCTCAGCTCGCTGGCTCTCCTGTTCCCTGCTAACCCTGTTACCTCTCATCTCCAGGACATGTGCAAAGCTGCCACTGAGTCAGTGCCCTGCAGCCCCAGCCCCCTCCAGGGCGAGCTTCGCCGTGGTGCCTCCAGTGGTGAGTTGCATCTGCTCAGTCTCTTCTTGTTCTGCGGCCGCTGAGAGGAGCCCGTCTGGCCACCCCATCTACCTTGTAGTTGGCAAGGTGGAAGGCAGACCGTGAGGCCCTCTGTAAGGGACCGTTTAAGCTAGACAGGGAGCAACTGCTCACATAGCCCTCTCTCATTCCCAGGAGTAATGTTCTGTATGACTTGTGTGTGTGGTGTGTGAGGACGTTAGAGGACATCTTGTGGGGCTCGGTTTTCTCCTGCCACCATGTGTATCTGGGGGATCAAGCTCGGGTCTTCAGGCTGTGAGCGCCTTTATCTGCTAAGTCATCTTTTTCCCCCCCAAGACGGGGTTCCTCTGTGTAGCCCTGGCTGCCCTGGAACTTTCTCTGTTGACCAGGCTGGCCTTGAACTCACTGAGATCCACCTGCCTCTCCCTCTGCCTCTGGAGTGTTGGAGTTAAAGGTGTGCAGCACCCCATCCCAGCCTAATTTGCTTTCTGTTGAAGCGATAAAGCATGGCTAAATGCAACTTGGCAGGAAAGAGTTAATTCAGCTTATCAGCTTATCAGCTTGCACTCCAGCCTTGCAGCCTTCTCTTTATTTTTCTTCTGAAAATAGGGTCTCACTGTGTAGCACTGCTGTGTCTTGAACGTATAGAGATCTGTCTGTCTCTGCCTTCTGGATACTGGGTTACTAGGCATTGTACCAGCACGCCTATCCAGCTGTCTTTCTTACACCTCCCGGGACCAACCACCTGCCAGGAATGGGACTGCCCACAGTGGGGCGCGCCCTCTCACGTCGGTTAGCAGTCAAGACGCGTCCCCAGACTTATCTCCAGGCTGCTTTGATGGAGGCGTTTCTCATCTTCCCCATGCCTCTAGTTTGTGTGAAGACGACAAAGCTAACCGTACATTACATTTATTTATTCTGTGGGTGTCCAGGGAGCACGTGTGTGCCATGGTACAGGGGTTAAATGACAACATGTGGGGGTCAGTCCTCTGCTCCCACCATGTGGGTCCCAGGATCAGGACTGTTACCCACCCTACTGTCTTTCCTCACTGCGCTGTCGCAATGGCCCCGTGTCTTCCTCTTTAAGGACATCTTGTTTACTATATGCTGTCAAGTCATTGGCTGAGCTCGCTGCCAGCACCACCATGACTCATTCTAGAATAAAGCTTGTAAGCCACATACATTCTCCATGAAGCGCATGGTGGCCTGTCCATGCAGTGCAGTGTCACACAGCACCTTAGCACTGGGCTTAGCATCGTTTAAAGCTGCACAGTTACCAAGCAAAAGCAAAAAAAAAAAAAAAAGAGAGAGAGACCAGTTTTTACATTCCTAGCGGTAAGTAGACCATGGAAGGTTACTCACAGGAGCTGACACCAGACAGCTACAGGACCTGTTTGACGTGCGTTGGGTGCTGAGTGCACGTCTGTGAAGCGCTGCAGAAGCACCACATGTGTTGGTGTAGGGGTTGTAATGACGTGTAGTGAGCAGATGGTGTGTACACACGGACTCTGGAAGGTGGTGGCGCACGCCTTTAATCCCAGCACTCGGGAGGCAGAGGCAGGCAGATCGCTGTGAGTTCGAGGCCAGCCTGGTCTACAGAGTGAGTTACAGGACAGCCAAGGCTACACAGAGAAACCCTGTCTTGAAAAACAAATGAAGAAGGCAGGTGTGCTCTCACACAGCTCTAATCCAGCACATGGAGGTAGAGGCAGGTAGGTCTCGGAGTAGTTACAGGCCAGCTTGTCTACAGAGAGAGTGCTGTATCACCAAACAAGCAGTTAGGGAGACGGCACGGCAGGCAAGGTGCGCGCCATGTTAGCTTGAGGACCTGGGTTTGCATCCTCAACACTCATGTAGAGATGGATTCTGTAGTGCACATTGTAATCCCAGGTGACACACGAGGTGGAGGCAGGAAGTTCACAGGCCAGCTGGCCTGGCATGTGTAGTTGCAAATGAAGGAGACCCTGTCTCAGACAAGGCAGAAGGCAAGGACACTTGAGGTCACCCTCTGACCTCTACACATACGTGGGCACTGAAGGGCCTCACACCCAAAGATGAACATCACAGACGTTGACTTCTCAGTCTGATGGACTGACTGGCCTAGGTGCTCTAACGCGGCTCAGTGGGTCTCTGTGGTTCTGTGACATTTTGGGTGAAAGATGGCTTCGTTTACACAACTGATTCCTGGCTTGATGCCAACTGGAATAATAGGTATGACCCAGTGCCTTTTGTCAGGCAGCAGGCTAGCGTAGGCACTTCCTACAGTGGGAGTTACAGGTTCCTAAAACCAGCAGTAGAGGGCAGGCCCCAGCACTGAGGCCTCTGGGGGTCTGCTTTTTTAAGGTCTGCCCTTGTGCTGTTGAGCAAAGCCAAGCCAAAGGCAGAACTTAACAGTCACCGCAGGCAGGACACTCCCAAAGGTGTTGATGCAGGGAGCTTGTAGAAACCAGGCTTCGTTCCTCTAATGACCCACACAACAGATACAGAACAGGGTTTGATGATACTGGCTTTGCTGGCCGGGGCTTTAACTGGCTCTAGAGTGTATTCTTAGCCTGTGAGGCCCGGGGTTCTAGCACCACACTAAATCATTTAAAGGCTCTGCTGAGTAGCGTTCAGTGTAGGATAGCTGATAGACAGCACCCAAAAGCAGAGGCAAGCGTGGCTGTCCTTCCAGAGCCCCTCTCCCCCTTTCCTTGTCACTGTCCTTTCAGGGCACCCACACCCTGGCCGCCAATAGCAATTATGAGTTTTTCCAGTTGGTAATATTTTAAAGATTTATTTATTTATTTATTTATTTAGTGCTCTGCCTGCATGTTAGCTTGCGTGTCAGTAGAGGGCACCAGATCTCAGTATAGGTGGTTGGGAGCCACCATGTGGTTGCTGGGAATTGAACTCAGGACCTTTGGAAGAGCAGACAGTGCTCTTAACCACTGAACCATCTCTCCAGCCCAATAATATTTTAATACTTTTTTTCCCTTGCCTGCCTGCCTGCCTTCCATCATTCCTTTTTTTATTTTCTAGAGAATTTTTTTTTTCTCCTTTGGTTTTTCAAGACAGGATTTCTCGGTGTAGCCTTGGCTGTCCTGGACTCACTTTGTAGACCAGACTGGCCTTGAACCCACAGCGATCCACCTGCCTCTGCCTCCTGAGTGCTGGGATTAAAGGTGTGTGCCGCCACATCCGCGTATATCCCTAACTAGCTTAAAATTCATATATACTAAGCTAGCCCTGACTTTACAGAGTTCTACCTGCCTCTGTCTCCTGAGTGCTGGGATTAAAGGCATGTTTCATTGTGCCTGGCCTAAATACCTTTTATAATTTCAAATAACTTTGAAAAATGAAACCAAAGCTGTGCATGGTGGCTCACGTGTCTAATCCCAACACTCTGGAGGCTGAAGCAGGAGGATTGCCATGATTTAGCCAGCTGGGGTTATGTTGTGTCTTCCAGGCCAGCCTAGCATGAGACTAGGTCTTTAGAAAGAAATTCTGTGCTGTGGATTAAAATGTGTTCTGGGTCAAGGTAGCAAAGTTAAAGGGGGTCCTAGTGGGGTGTTACAGGAGTTTTCTCTGAGGACTCAGATGTGGTAAGCTGGTTTCCGGGAAGGGGAAGCTGACTTCCAGACTCCTAAGCATACCATGGAAAGGACAGAGTAGCCCAGGGCAACAGCAGCTGGTCTTCCTCAGTCAGCCCAGTGCTTGCCTTCGGCCCTCTGGCCCTGACACTGTCAGGTTGAGAACTCACTGTTAGAACCTTCTAGAACCCTCCTCACTGCCATTTCCCAGTCCCCTCTACAGGGCACCCACAGCACGACTGGACTCACTTCCTTCCTCCCACAGCCGCTTCTCGAATGATCACCAACAGCCTGAACCATGACTCCTCACCACACACTCCTCCAAGGCGGTCAGATACCAGCACCTCCAAGATCTCCGTCACCGTGTCTAACAAGATGGCAGCGAAGAGTGCCAAGGCTGCTGGTGAGGGCACTTAGCAGGTGTTGGGCAGAGCTGCAGGGGAAGTGGGGTGTGTGTGTGTGTGTGTGTGTGTGTGTGTGTGTGTGTGTGTGCGCGCTCGCGTGCGTGCGCGCGCGCGCGTGTGCGAGCATGTAAAAATTAGTTGTTGAGTGCAGTGGCTTACACCTATAAGAGCAGTGCCTGGTAGGCTGAGGCAGGAGGACTCCTGTGAGTTTGCACCCAGCCTGGGCTGAAAGCATGAGTCCGTGTCTCATAACAAAAAGACTCTGGGACTAGACTTTAGCTCATTGGTCGAGTGCTTGTCTAGCATGCATGAAACGCTGGGTTCAGTCCCCACCACAGAACCTTATAAACATAAAAGTAGTAAGTGTGGGGCTGGAGACATGGCTCAGAGGTTAAGGGCACCGCCTGCTCTCCCAGAGGTCCTGAGTTCAATTCCAAGCAACCACATAGTGGCACAAAACCATCTAGAATGAGATATGGCGCCCTCTTCTGGCGTGCAGGTGTATATGCAGGCAGAATACTGTATACATAATAAATAAATAAATCTTTAAAAAAAAAAGTGAGTGTAAAAGGCCAGGTAAGGTGGCACACACCTATAAGTCCAGCATTCAGAAAGCAGAGGTACAGGAGTGGGGGGCGATGGTTCACTCCAAATTCTAGGTTTGATTGGTCTATATAGAGCTCCAGGCAAACCAAAAGGAGAAACAATGTTAAAAGCAGTTAATGGAGTGCTGAAACGATGGTGCCCCTGAGAGGAGAGGCTGGTACCTCCGCCCTCTAGCACTGTGGGGAATTGTTCTTTTCAGTTGAAGTATAAAGCAGATGTGTGGCTGGTAACCCTAGCAGTGGCGAGGCTGAGGCAGGGACAGTACAACTTTCAGAGCAGCCTGGGTTACATAGTTAGTCTCTGTCGTAAAAAAGAAGTGTAAGGCCGGGCGTGGTGGCGCACACCTTTAATCCCAGCACTCGGGAGGCAGAGGCAGGCGGATCGCTGTGAGTTCGAGGCCAGCCTGGTCTACAAAGGGAGTCCAGGATGGCCAAGGCTACACAGAGAAACCCTGTCTCGAAAAACCAAAAAAAAAAAAAAAAAAAAAGAAGTGTAATTTAGGGTGGCAACATGGCTCACTGAGTAAATGCTTTTGCTGCCATCTTGATGACCTTAGTTCAATCACTGGGACCCGCACGGCAACGGGAGAGAACCATGTGCACGTGCACACACAATAAATATATATTTTTACATTTTTTACTTATTCGATGTGTATGGTATGGATATTTTGCCTGCATGCATGGCTGTGGATCACTCTAATGCCTGGTGCCAACAGAGGTCACAGAGGACATCTCATGCCTTGGAACTGGACTTACAGACGGTTGTGAGCTGCCATGTGGGTGCTGGGAATTGAACCCAGGTCTTCTGGAAGTACTCTTTAACCACTGAACCATCTTTCCAGCCCCAATACATATATTTTAAAGTATAATTTAATACTGCACAATGCCTAAATGGTAAAGGTAGCTCTTCATTATTTGTTAAAAAGTGAGTGCGTGGGCTGGAGAGATGGCTTATAGGTTAAGAGCACTGACTACCCTTCCAAAGGTCCTGAGTTCAATTCCCAGCAACCATATGGTGGCTCACAACCATCTATGATGAGATCTGTTGCTCTCTTCTGGCATGCAAGCACACATGCAGGCAGAATACTGTATAAATAATAGAAAAATCTTTAAAAAACTAAATTTAAGAAGTGAATGCACAAAAAGAAAAAGCAGCAAGTGCTGACGAGGTCCGAGGATCTGTCTTACCCTGCGGGTTCCGCGTTCTGGCCATTTGAGCTGGGTGTGGTGTACTCCAGTGCGTCTGGGAAGTCAACAACTGTTTTCACATTCCCAGCACACCTGTGGTTTAGTCACATCAGATGGCCAGCATCCTCAGTGGCTCAGTCTGTGCACATGAAAGATCCAGTCACACAAGTAAGGAGAAACACTGGTGTGCAGCTGGGCATGCTGGGAGTTTCTGAGTTGAGCCCAGCCTGGCCTACATAGTGAGACTGTCTCAAAAGAGAGAAGGACAGAGACAGACTGTCCTACCCACAGCTCTGTGTCCCTCCCTCCAACCTCAGGACATCCATCTCTGAGGGGCTGACTCCATGTCTCCTCCCCAGCTCTGGCCCACAGGGAGGAGGAGAGCCTGGTTGTTCCCGCCAAGCGGCGGCGAGTCACAGCTGAGATGGAGGGAAAGTACGTCATCCACATGCCCAAGGGGACCACCCCCCGCACCCGCAAGATCCTGGAGCAGCAGCAGGCGGCAAGAGGTACAGGCTGTGGGGCAGACAGCCCAGTGATGGTCCTGCCCAGTAGGTGGGGGCTCCACTTGGCAAAGGGCACGGTGGCCATGGAGGAGGAGGAGAGCCCCTCACCTCTGCTCTGCCGTCCGTCATTCAGCTCATGAAGCTGGCCTTCTTGTACCTCATGTCCCTGGAGGAGACAGACAAAAAGGCAGTGATGGCTGGCCTGGAAAGTAAGTGACCATACCTGGCCAAGGGCAGGAGCACAGTGCGCACCGAGGTGAAGTCAGCGCTCATCCTGTTGGTGTGGAGGTGGTGGCCTCCTGGTAGTGACATTTTACAAAGTTCTGCTGGTTCTCCTGTATATGTCTGTGTAGACGTATTTGGGTGACAATTACAATGGGACTTTCTTTGGACCTCCAGCTTCTGAATAATGGCACGGAGACTCTTTTTTGTTGTTATTTTATTTTTTTTGTTTTTGTTTTTTAGATTTTAGTTTAGTTTTTTGTTTTGTTTGTTTTTTTGGTTTTTCGAGACAGGGTTTCTCTGTGTAGCCTTGGCTGTCCTGGACTCACTCTGTAGACCAGGCTGACCTCAAACTCACAGCGATCCTCCTGCCTTTGCCTCCTGAGTGCTGGGATTAGAGGCGTGTGCCACCACACCCAGCTTTATTTTGGTTTTTTGAGACAGGGTTTCTCTGTGTAGCCTTGGCTGTCCTAGACTTGCTTTGTAGGCCAGGCTGGCCTCGAACTCACAGTGATTCACCTGCCTCCCAAGTGCTGGGATTAAAGACACGTGCCACCATGCCTGGTCCTGTTTTTGTTTTTTGTTTTTGTTTTTGCTTGTTTGAGACAGGGTTTCTCTGTGTAGCCCTTGATGTAGTCCTTAAACTCTGTGGACCAGGCTGCTGGCCTTGAATGCAGATCCACCTGCCCCTGCCTCCAGAGCGCTGGGATTAACAGTGTGCATTCCCACCGCCCGGCTGAGATGTAGGCTTTATTTAGAGGGGAACTCGTCACCATTCACCACATTCTGCCAGATGCTCACAATTGCAAACATGACAGGAACAAGTGCAGCTCAAGAACTCTGTTAAATCTGGGCGGTGATGCCTCACACCTTTAATCCCAGCACTCGGGAGGCAGAGGCAGGCGGATCACTGTGAGTTTGAGGTCAGCCTGGTCTACAAAGTGAGTCCAGGATGGCCAAGGCTACACAGAGAAACTCTGTCTAAAAAACAAAAAAAACAAACCAAACCAACCAACGTCCAACAAACAAAAAACCTGGGTGTGATAGTACCCAGTTGTAATTTTAGCATTTGGGAGGTGTGGGCAGGTGAATCAGGAGTTCAGGGCCAGCCTCGGGTACATAGTGAGTTGAAAGTTAGCCTAGGCTATGTGAGACCCACTCTCAAAGAAGAAACAAACACCTTCCCTTCCACATCAGCAGAGGCACACTGGATTTTAGGGATCAGTTTTTATTGATTGCTTGGGGTTACTACTGTGATGAAACAACATAATCACAAGCAAGCTGGGGAGGCGAGGCTTTTGGCTGATCCTGCCACATCACTGCTCATCACTGGAGGTCAGGACAGGAGCGGGGCAGGAGCCTGGAGGTCTGGACAGGAGCGGGGCAGGGCCTGGAGGTCAGGACAGGAGCCTGGAGGTCAGGACAGGAGCGAGGCAGGAGCCTGGAGGTCAGGACAGGAGCGGGGCAGGAGCCTGGAGGTCAGGACAGGAGCGAGACAGGGCCTGGGGGTCAGGACAAGAGTGGGGCAGGGCCTGGAAGAGGTCAGGACAGGAGCGGGGCAGGGCCTGGGGGCAGGAGCTGAAGCAGAGACCATGGGGGATGCAGCTCACTGGCTTGTCGCTCTGCTTTCCTGTAGACCCCAGGACCACCAGTCTGGTGGTGGTGGTGGTGGTGGTCCCTAAGAACCATTAAGAAAGTGATTATTAAGATGATTAAAATAATCACTAAAAGGCGCTCTATAGGCGTGGTGGTTCATGCCTTTAATCCCAGCACTTGGGAGGCAGAGGCAGGTGGGCCTCTGTGATTTCCAGGCCAGCCTGGACTACAGAGTGAGTCCAGGACAGTCAGGATCTTTACACAGAGAAACCCTGTCATGAAAAGCCGAGAGGAGACCTTACCCTATAGCCCATGTTATGGAGGCATTTTCTTAATTGAAGTTTCTGTCTTTTAGATAACTAAAGCTTATGTCAGGCTGACATAACCCTAGCCAGCACATTGGTCTTTCCCAGATCCACACTCACCATGTGTTTGTGTAATGAGCAGGACGAGCCAACAGTCTAGTTGCAAATCCTGAGCCAAGCGTATTCTGTCCCTACCAGGACAGAGCTCACTGGCGTGGGGCTGGCATGTCATGCTTGGCATGTGCGCTGCGGTCAGCCTAGGCGTGGGCCTGCTTCATGGTATCACATCTCCCCCAGGTCTCCATAGAACATCCGTGTTTGATCGCCTTGGTGCTGAGACCAAAGCCGACACAACAACAGGCACTAAGGTGAGTATGGCGCTGAGCGGGTGGGCGTGCGCTGGGACTGAGTGTGCCTCCTGACACACGCCTGTGTCCCTGGTGCCCGCGCCATCTTCCTACCTTCTGAGCCCTTTGGCTGTGGTGGATTTCCTGTGTGCCCTTTGTCTGGCCTCACTGATTTCCAGCCCCAGTGCGTTTGGCTGCGGGGTTTCTTTCTTTCTCAGCACCTTCTACCGCAGCAGCCCCTGTCCTGAGCCCCAGCGCAGGGCACCTGCTGTCTGCGCTCCAGTCGGCTGAATGCATTCCAAGTTGGATGCCTCCACCTGTCCTCATCTCCTGGCCTCTGCCTGCAGGCGTGGTTAGGGTCCCACACTGCTGCTGTTAGTCCTCTAGCCCTGTCCCCGCGGTTACAGCCTTGCTGCTGCATGAAGGGGATTTTTTTTTTTTTTTTTTTAGTTTTTGTTTTTTCCTTTGTGACAGAGTCTCATACAGGTCAGGCTGGTCTGAACCTTTGAGCTCCTGACCCTCCTGCACCCACTTCCCAGGTGCTCAGATGTAGGCGTGCACTGCCACACCGGCTGCTTCTTCGAGACAGGGTCTCTCTGTGTAGCCCTGGCTGTCCTGGACTCACTGTGTAGACCAGGCTGCCCTCGAACTCACAGCGATCCACCTGTCTCTGCTTCCCAAGTGCTGCACCACCACGCCTGGCCATGCCTGGCTTCTTTAACACTGTGTTTTGTTTCAGTCAGTGTGGTGTAGCCCAGGCTAGCCTAGACTCGTTGTAGCCCAGGCTGGCCTAGACTCTCTTTGTAGCCTGGAACTCTGATCATTGTGCTTCACCTCAGGAGCACCTGTGCTGCCAAGGCTACTTTTCACGGTGCCAACAACAGAGCCTATTCATACACTGTGACCTGCAGTTCCCTACGCTCCTGACCTGGTGTGCAGTCGGGAGAACGCCCCAGCGCTCACTCTGACTGGCTGTGTGGCCTTGTCCTTGTCATCTTAGCCTTTCCTACCTCAGATCCAGTTCAAGGCTGGCACACGGGGGGCATGGCGAGCACTCTTCAGGTGTCACCCACAGCGAGGCGGAACTACCTGCCTGTCTGCCTCTCGCCTCCAGAACTTACCATGCTGGTGGTGGCAATGCTCAGGGTGGGAGGAGTCGGGGGTCAGCCCTGTGAGGCTTTCCAGGGTGCCCAGGAATGTCACTGTCCTGTCTCATAGTATATGAGCATTTTGCTTAGCTTCCTCGTTTTGGAGGGCCTACCTTCAGGGTTGAGACCTCAGAGGCAACTCAGCTTTCAGGGCTCCAGTGCCTGGGCCCTCTCCTGGCATAGTCAGGTCTCCCTCTGGGCTCCCTAGCCTCTGTTCCTCCCTCATTCGTGCCGTTGCCATTACACAGGATGTCACTGGGCTGCCGGCTCAGAGCAGGCGGGCAGCACGTTGAGTGGCTAGATGACGCACTGTCTTTTTTCTCACCTCTACAGCCCACAGGAGTTTTCAGCCGCTTAGGGGCCACCCCAGAGATGGATGAGGATCTGGCTTGGGACAGTGACTATGACAGCAGCAGCTCTGTCTTGCAGTATGCTGGGGTCCTAAAGAAGCTAGGACGTGGCCCAGCTAAGGCCAGTCCCCAGCCGGCGCTGCCTGTCAAAGCCAAGGCCAGTCCCCAGCCAGCACTGCCTGTCAAAGCCAAGGCCACAAGCTCTGCAGCTATAACAACAGCTACCACTCCAAAGCTGCGGCGCCCAGCACTTCCCTCTCGCCCTGGGCCGGAAAAGAAGCCAGAATCCCTGCCCAAAGTCAGCATCCTTCAGAGACTGGGCAAGGCTGCCGCTGTGTCTGAGGCACAGGACAGCCGAGTCACAAGCACCCTGAGTAAGTCCTCAGCTGCGGTCACGCTCGCCGTTAAGAGGACTCTGGTAGGGCCCCGGGGGAACAGCTCCAGCGAGAGCCTTGGTGCCCAGATGGACCACACAGGCACTGTGAGCGTGTTCAGAAGACTGGGCCGAAGGACCTTCTAGCCGCACGCAGGGTGGGGTGCAGCACGGAATGGCCGGCAGGCCGGCTCCTGCCTCCATCCCTTCCGGCCTTTCTTGAAGGCTCACCTGTCCTCCCTCCCAGCTCTAGATGACACAAGGCTTGGCTTTCTCTGGCGTTCATGCTGGTTCCAAGCATTCAGGGGTCACAGGTGGTTTTCCTGGTCTTCGATGCCCCTGTGGCCTGGTCTTCTTCCCCGTCCTCTGTCCTCTGTGCACTAACTGTGGCCTTGGCAGGTCCCCCTTTTCTACCTCCTCCCCAAAGCCAGGTGCCCGGCCCCTTCATGTTGTCTGTCCCCCCACCCCCATCAGCGGCGTCTGCTGCCTTATGCCCTCTGGTCCTGGCTGCCCCACCACAGAGCTGTCGCCTGGAGGGACTCCCTTCACCACCACCCCTGCGCCCCCCCCCCCCCCGCTGTGGCGTCTCTCTCCCTCTCTTCCCTCTTCTCATTTCTCTTCTGTTTTCTGTCCCTGTGGCAAGGCCCGACCGTCCGCTGCGTCCTGCCTGGCCCTCCTGCACCTCTGGCCTCCCCGCGGCCCCCTCGTCGACGATGGCGTCAAACCTGTAAAGACTGTTAGCCGCCTTCCATTCCCAGGCTGGAGGGGCTCCCCCAGACCCGGCCTGCAGCTGGGGCACCTCCGTTTCCCTGCCTGGCTGTCTTTTTCTTTGGTGGGTAGTGGGCAGAAGACCCTGGCAAGGGGAGGGGTGCTGAGGGAAGATGACAGCTGTGTTAATATGTTTTTGTGACTTTCACACTGTCTCCTTCCCTCTCCTGCAGTGGGAGTCACAGGTCTGTCCTTCACACATGGCGTGGTGGACACTGGGGAAGGGCTGGGCCCAAAGCGGCAGGACCGAGTTAAGGGGATAATGGTGACAGTTTTCTGGGCGAAGCTGTCTCCTACAAGCTGCAGGGGTCTGTCGCTGTGGCTTCCCTCGTCAGTTTCACTGTTCTGCCTGTTTTTAACTAGTTTTTATTTTGAGGTAGGATTTCATAATGTAGCTCTAGCTCACCTGGAACTCAATGTGTAGACCAGGCTGGCCTCAAACTCTCAAGAGACTAGCTTGCCTCTGCCTCCTATGTGCTGGGATTAAAGGCTTGTGCCACCATACCCAGCTGGCTTCCTTTACTTGCTTTTTCTTTCCCTACTTTTCTTTTTAAACCCTAGGTGGCCTAAACTTGCTTTCTAGTTTAGGAAGATTTCGGACATCTCTCTTTAAAAACAACCATGGATAAAATTATTTTATGTGTATGAATGTGCTGTTTCCTTGTATGCTGCGAGCCAGGCTCAAGTCCGCCGTGAGCAACGAATTCTCTTAAACACTGAGCCATCTCCTCTGCCCCTACTTTGAGTTCCTTTCATTTATTCATTCATTCATTCTTTCTTTCTTTCTTTTTTTTTTCTCTTCGAGACAGGGTTTCTCTGTGTAGCCCTGGCTGTCCTGGACTCACTCTGTAGACTAGACTGGCCTCGAACTCACAGCGATCCACCTGCCTCTACCTCCCGAGTGCTGGGATTAAAGGCGTGCGCCACCACCACCCAGCCTTCTTCCAGTTTCTAATCTTTTGTTTATTTATTTATTTATTTATTTAATGTAATTAATTTATTCAGATGACAACTCAATTGTTATCCCACAGTGGTGGTGCATGCCGGTAGGATTTGCTGAAGGAGTTTCTAATCTTTAATCTCCCTTGACACTATAGGCGGTTGCCACTATGCCAGCGTGTTGTGTGGTACAGGAGACTTGGGCCCAGGGCTTTACGTGAATGCTCCGTCAGTAGCCTTCTCTCTCTTGAGACAGCATGTTACTGTGTGGTACAGGTGGCCTGGAGCTCTGGGTTCTCTTGCAACTTTGTCTGGGATGCTGTGTGAGCCAGCTTCTGGCAGCCCTCAGCTGTCTTGAGATAGTACTACCTAAAGGAATGGGGTGTGGGGGGCATTGGCCAGGACCATTTCAGTTGTATGGTAAGGTTTTGAGGTGACAAACCAGGTTGGGTTTCACCCAGGTTGGGTGAATTGGGAATAAGAAGAGGCACTTTTTTTTTAAAGAGTTAAGGAGAGGAAGCAATCAAGAGCACACTGGCTGTTCTTCCAGAGGTCCTGAGTTCAATTCCCAGCAATGCATGGTGGCTCAAACATCTATAATGGAATCTGATTCCCTCTTACACATGCAAACAGAGCACTCATACATAAAGTAAATGAATAAATCTTTAAAAAAAAACACAAGTGCTGGGCGGTGGTGGCGCACGCCTTTATTCCTAGCACTCGGGAGGCAGAGGCAGGTGGATCTCTGAGTTCGAGGCCAGCCTGGTCTAAAAAGGGAGTCCAGGACAGCCAGGGCTACACAGAGAAACCCAGTCTTGAAAAACACCAAAAACCATCCCAAAACAAAAACCCCCACACATATCATGCTTACATAACATAAAACATTTGTTTATTTATTATGTCTGTTATGTATACCCTCAGGCCAGAAGAGGGTATCAGATCACATTATAGATGGCTGTGAGCCACCATGTGGTTGCTGGGAATTGAACTCAGGACCTCTGGAAGAGCAGCCACTGCTCTTAACCTCTGAGCCATCTCTCCAGCCCCATAACTGCGTTTTTTAAAGAAACCAAACTTTGCACTCCACTCCACCCGTGCTTGGTGAGCTCCTGTAACCTCAGCGCTTGGGCGGCAGAGGCAGGCGGATCGCTCTGAGTTTGAGACCATCCCGGCCGACATAGTGAGTCCCAGGACAGCCAAGGCTAAGTAGTGAGAGCCTGCCTCTAAAAACACAAAGGGCGGGGCCATGGTGGTGCCGCCTTTCATCAAAGCGCTCGGGAGGCAGAGGCAGGAGGAAGCTGCTTTTGTCCTCAGACTGAGTTTCAGGACAGCTAGGGCTGCACAAAGAAACCCGATCTCAAGAGTGGGAGAAGTGGATGGTTAAGAGCGCTGCCAGGGGCCGGGGGTGGGGGGGCTGTGGTGGCACACACCTTTAATCCCAGCACTCGGGAGGCAGAGGCAGGTGGGTCGATGTGAGTTCGAGGCCAGCCTGGTCAACAAAGTCAGGACAGCCAAGGCTACACAGAGAAACCCTGTCTCAAAGAACAAAAACAAAAAAGCACTGCCTGGTTGCTTATCCAGAGGACCTCCGTTCAGTTCCCAGCACCCACATGGTGACTCACAACCATCTGTAACTAATTCTAGGGGATCTGGTGGCTCTTTTGGCTTCTGAGGACACAAGGCCTAGACATGGTGCCTAGACATTTGTGTAGACAAAACACCCATGCACATAAGCAATTTTTTTGGCTTGTTTGTTTTTTTCTTTTTAAAACAAGGTTTTTCTCTGTGTAGCTGCCTTGGAACTTGCTTTGTAGACTAGGCTGGCCCTGAACTCTGGCCTGCCTTTAACAAACAATTTTAAAAAATAATTTATTAATTTTATTTCATATGCATTGGTGTTTTGCCTGCATGCATGTCTGTGGGTGTCAGCGCTTAAAGTTACAGACAGTTGTGAACTGCCATGTAGTGCCGGGAATTGAACCAGGGTCCTCTGGAAGAGCAGTCAGTGCTCTTAAGTACTCAGAAGGAATCTCCCCCCCTTTTAAAATTCTCATACATTACTTCCTGACCTCCACCCCCTACCCTCTCCCCCAGATTCACTCCTCTATTTCCCTTAAAACAGAACAATAGAAGGGTAGGCCTCCTAGGGAGAGCAACCAAGCATGGCGGTGTAACAAATTACAATAAGACAAACCCTCATAGCAAGGCTGGCCAAGGCAGCCCAGTAGGGGGAAATGGGTCCTAAGTACAGGCAAAAGAGTCCGATCCCCGCCCCCCCCAATGTTAGGAGCCCCACAAGAGCACCAAGCTATGCAAGCATAGGTATAGGTATATACAGGGTCCACATTTGTCGCTTGAGTCTCTATGAGTCCTGCTTGCTTGATTCTGTGGCCTGTGTTCTCAACCCCTCTGGCTCCTTCCTCTCTCCCTCTGCAGGGCCCCATGGCTCTGCCTAGTGTTTGGCTGAGGGTCTCTGCTTCTGCTCCCATCCCTTGCTGGATGACGCCTCTCTGGTGACAGTTGGGCTAAGCACTGATGTATAGTAGAGCAGATCATCAGGAATCATTTCACTGACTCCCACGCCACCCCTTGCTTCTATCCTAGATCCCTGAGCTATTCTGCCTCTGTTTCCTGGCCGTCCAGCCTGGGCTAGAGCCCTCTTTCTCCCTCTCTCTTTCTCCCTCTCCCTTCCTCTTTCCCTCTCTCTCCCACCCCCTCCCTCTCTCTGGATATCTCTGTGTAACAGCTCTGGCTGTCCTGGATTTGTTTTCTGTATTCCAGGCTGGCCTGGCACTCAGAGAGATCCACCTGCCTCTGCCTCCCAAGTACTGGGATTAGGTGGATCTTTGTGAGTTTGAGGCCAGCCTGGTCCATAAAGTGAGTCTAAGACAGCCAGGGCTGTCACACAGAAACCCATCTCGAAAAAGCAAACAAACAAAAAACCCGTTCCCTCACAGGTGTACCCAGCCTCTTGGTTTTTAGTTACTTCCGATTGTAATCGAGTTGATAAGCAAGACCAGCCATTACACTGGCCGAGGCTAGCCTTGAACTCCTGTTCTTCCTGCGTCCACGCCCCAAGTGCTGGGGTTGCAGAATGTGTATCAACGTGCCTGGCTTAAAATTTCAGCGTTTTCCCTGTGGTACTAGGGTTTGAGCTCATACATGCTAAGCAAGCGTATATTCTTTGATCAAGGATGGCCATGACATGTTAACCCAGCCTTTGCAGAACAGCCTGGGACTTGCTGCTGAAGCCACTGTGGCACGGAGAAGGGGAAGCACTGTGGTTTGCGGTCCCAGCTCATGGGAAATGCTGGTCTGTTGGCTCAGCTGAGGATCACTTTGATTTGTCGCCTTCTAAACAGGAACTCATGTCAAGCTAGGGGAGTCCTCAGGACTGGCTAAAAACTGCGTACATGCAAATCCTTTGGCGCGCTGTTACATTTGGTCGAGTATGGTAACACTGTTGACTGAACCGCAGCCATGACTGTGAGAGTACCAGTCACATTGCTGACAGGGGTGCACCTGACTTCAGCCTCCGTCGGTTACAGACCGCCCAGCCAACAAGGTCAGGGAGGATTCGCATCACTTTGTACTCCTCATCCTTTTTGTTGCTCTTCTCAGTTTCTGCGTCTCCACTTTTGGAGCTCAATGATGCTATCTCCAGGGTAACCCTGACGAGTCTGGCCTCTTCCTCCTGGCTGCTGGGGACTCCCAAGCCAAGCCTGGCACCTGGAGCTGGGTGCTCTGTAGGCTCAAACTACAGCAGCTCCCCAGGTTCCAGTCTCAGACTGCAGCACTTCCTGTAATCCCCAAGCTCCCTACTAGGCCCGTCTCTGGCCTTTCAAGTGCCCAAGCCGAGCCCTGACCCCTGACTGCCCGGAGTCCCTGCTGCTGAAAGTGGGATCTTCCTCAATGCCACATTTACAGGCCATTATGCCTGGCGTTACTTTTCTTTTTTCTTTTAAAGCAAAGTTGGACTTTATTAGAAAAAGTGTTTGGCTCCTGAAAGAAATTTACAATTTATCAAACCGCCTTACAGCGTCAGCTCAGGCAACTGTGGGTCAGTGGTGGTGTGCAGGACCACACCGTGGTCCGACTGTTTAGTTATACATAGCTCTTGCCTTCTCTTTAAACTTTACCCTCATTTCAGGATCTGGAAGATGGACTTTGTTCCTTTCTTTCCTTTCTCTCCCCCACCCCACACCCACCGCCCCCTTTCTCTGTAAACCAGGCCAGCCTCGAACTCAAAGAAATCGGCCTGCGTCTGCCTCCCAAGTGCTGAGATTAAAGCTGTGTGCCACCGCAACCCTGTTTGGCTGTTTTCAAGACAGGTTTCCTCTGTGTAGCCTTGGCTGTCCTGGGCACACTTGGTATTATTTATCATATGTACACAGTGCTCTGCCTGCACATACACCCTCACACCAGAAGAGGGCGCCAGATCTCATTATAGATGGCTGTGAGCCACCATGTGGTTGCTGGGAATTGAACTCAGGCCCTTTGGAAGAATAGACAGTGCTTTTAACCTCTGAGCCATCTCTCAAGGCCTCCCCCTTTTTATTTTAATTTTTATTTTGAGACACTGTTTCTCTGTGTGACCCTGGCTAGCCTGGAACTCAGAGACCCGCCTGCCTCTGGCTTTAATCCTGAGTGCTGGGGTCAAAGGTGTGTACTACCATTTCTGTCCACTGCTTTGTTCCTTTCTCAGCATGGCCATCTTGACTAAATCTCCTTTTGCTGCTAGACAGATAGTTCAGTTGGGAAAGTAGTTGCAGCCCAAGCAGGAGGACCTGAGTTCAAAGCCCCAGCACGCACATAAAACCCCAGTGAGGCTACTGCTTGTTATCCCAGCACTAAGAGGAGAGGGCTCGCTGACCAGCCCGCCTAGCCGCATCAGCGAGCCCCAACTCCCTGTGTCAAGAGGGACACTCTGTGCTCGTGCACATCTAAATGCCACATGTACACAAATGAAACCCACCTGGATGGTTCCTGAGAAGCACCTGACATTGACCTCTGGCCTCTACGTACACACACCCTGCACACTCACCCTTCCACACACACCTTTTTAAAGCTAGTTTAGTGCACACCTATGGGCGGACCACCTTGCGTTCTAGGTCAGACTGCCCTATACAGAGCAAGTGAGACAGCCTTTTTTTTTAAGCCAAAGATAAAATACAGAAAGATTTAAATAGCTTCAGCATGAACATTAAAACAAAGAGACAGAGCCAGGCGTGCTGGTGCACACCTTGAATCCCAACACTTGGGAGGCAGAGGCAGGTGGATCTCTGAGTTTGAGGCCAGCCTAGTCTATAAAGCAAGTCCAGGACAGCCAAGGCTACATGGAGAGACCCTGTCTTGATAAACCACAGAAAAACAAAAACAATAACAAAAAAACCCAACAAGACAAACAGGTGCTTGGGAAGAGGGTGGCTTATGCCCCACATGTGGGTGTGGGGTCTCAAGGGTCATTTTTTACTTTGAGGCTGGCTCTTACTAAGTTGCTAAGGCTGCCCTTGACCTTCCCATCACCTCCCTTCAGCTGAGACTGTACCATCGCGCCTGGCTTGTTTGTTTTTGTTGAGTTCTGGGATGCTCCCACCTCCAGCATCCATCCATCCATCTAGGTCTCGTCTGTCATTTCTGGAGCTATTGCGTGTCAGGTAGTTCTCTCAGCACTTGGCCTCCCTTCCCTTGACATAGCTGGTTAGAGGATCAGTTAAATTTGAATCTCGAAGGCTGGCAGACCGGTGACCTCAGCTTCCTGGGGACACCTTTTCACATTTGTGGGTTTCCTTTTAGTCAACTTGTAGTGGGCAGCTAGGAGAGACCTTGTCTCAAACACCCCAACTAGGTGAGCGATTTCATGCTTATAGTCCCAGCACTTGGGAAACACACCGTGGGGCTGCTCTGAGTTTGGGACCAGCTGGGGCTACAGTGTGACGCCCTGTTTCTTTATTTTTTAAAGAATAGTTTTAAATTTATTTATTACGTGTAGTGTTCTGCCTGCATGTGTGCCTGCATGCCAGAAGAGGGCACCAGATCTCATTATAGATGAATTGCACTCAGGACCTTTGGAAAAGTGACCGGTACTCATAACCCCTGAGCCATCTCTCCAGCCGGAGATCCTGTTTCAAACAACAACAAACATGAAGTAGCGTTATGTCACCTTCTCTGGGGAGATAGGGTTGCAGAGCAGATCAAAGTATCATTCCACCAAAATCCAAATTAACGAACCAAGAAGTTTATTGGGGTTTCTTATAGGAACGTAGGTGACCCAAAGGCAGCTGCATCAACAAAAATACACCTCACTCAGCATGGGTGATGACTCACAAAATCCCCATTTCTGGAGTTCTTTGTACTAACAGATACCTCAGCTGGTGTCTCTTTTCGTTAGTCTGAACTGCTTATCTAACTGGCAAGTGGCCTTGTGAGTTCTATCAGTTTCAGGAATTTCCTGAGATGAATTGTGTTTATTTTCTCTTAGTTGGGTGCAAATGGCTAGACAGATCAATTCAGAGAGACGGGGAGCTGGAGTAGCTCTGCATGTGTGTGTCTGTGGCAGGGCCACGCGCGCGTGTGTGTGTGTGTGTGTGTGTGTGTGTGTGTGTGTCTGTGGCAGGGCCACGCGCGCGTGTGTGTGTGTGTGTGTGAGTGTGTGTGTGTCTGTGGCAGGGCCACGTGCGTGTGTGTGTGTGTGTGTGTGTGTGTGGCAGGGCCACGTGTGTGTCTGTGGCAGGGCACGTGTGTGTGTGTGTGTGTGTGTGTGTGTCTGTGGCAGGGCCAGGTGTGTGTGTCTGTGGCAGGGCCACGTGTGTGTCTGTGGCAGGGCACGTGTGTGTGTGTGTGTGTGTGTGTGTGTGTGTGGCAGGGCACTTGTGTAGCAGGCACAAGGACAATGCCCAGCATTGCAAAATAAAACCAGGATCTGAGGTAATTTTTTCTTTTTAAGAGTTTTAAAAATAATTTATTTTTATTTTATGTGCATTGATGTTTTTCCTGCATATATGTCTGTGGATGTCAGATCTTGGAGTTACAGACAGTTGTGAGCTGCCATGTGGGTGCTAGGAAGTGAACCTGAGTTCTCGGAAACTCAGTGCTCGTAACCACTGAGCCATCTCTCTAGGCCCCAGTGTTTGTGTGTGTGTGTGTGTGTGTGTGTGTGTGTGTGTGTGTGTGTGTGTTTGTTTATTTGGATTTTCTTTTTGGTTTTTCCAGACAGGGTTTCTGTGGGTAGCTTTGGCTGTCCTGGAACTCACTCTGTAGACCAGGCTGGCCCAAACTCAGAGATCCACCTGCCTCTGCCTCCTGAGTTCTGGAAATAAAGGTAGTTTCTTAATGTGTGTAATAGGAATGCTATAAAAACATGTTCATAGTCACAAAAGGTCAAGTCCTGTCACTGCAGGAGGGTCACTTTGAGTTGTAGCCAGACTGCCCTACAGAGTGAGACAGTCTAAAAAAAACAAAACCAAAATATAGAAAGGTTTAAAAGGGTTCAACCCGAGCAGCAAAGCACATAAGTACTTGGTTCTCAACCTGTGCGTCGCGGCCCCGTGGGGATCGCCAAAGGGTCCTTTCATAGGACTCACCCAAGACCCATTGGAAAATACAAGCTACATTACAATTCATAACAGCAAAATTATAGTTACAAAGCAACAATGAAAAGGTTGGGACACACAACATGAAGAACTCTACTAAAGGGTCGCGGGATAGAGAAGGTTGAGAATTCCTGTTAAAGCCGGGCAGTGGTGGCACACGCCTTAATCCCAGCACTCCGGAGGCAGAGGCAGGTGGATCGCTGTGAGTTCAAGGCCACCTGGTCTACAAAGTGAGTCCAGGATGGCCAAGGCTACACAGAGAAACCCTGTCTCGAAAAACCAAAAAAAAAAAAAAAAAAAAAAGAGAGAGAGAGAGAGAGAGAGAATTCCTGTTAGAGAGGCGCAGAGCAGGGTGCGACCTTTCAACCCCTACCCCCGTTCAGCATTATAGCTTTCTTTAAAACAAACAAAAAACAGGGTCTCAAGACTCCCAGAACTTCTACTTTCCCTATCAGCAGAGAACAGCTTCGAGCTCCGTGATCCTCCTCCTGCCACCTTCCGAGTGGTTGGGATTGTAGGCAGGCACCATCCCAGCTGGCTTCTGTGAAGCTGGGCATCACCCCAGGCCTTCACACATGTAGGTATGCATCCTGCCAGCGGCGCTACAACCCCAGCCTTCCATTTGGGATCTGAAACTTGCCAAGGGGCCAGGGAAGGGCAGCGTCCTAGGCCAATGTTTCTATTGTTTTTCTTTGGGTTATTTCTTCTTCCTCCTCTTCCTCTTCCTCCCTTTTTTATGTGTGCCCGTCCCCAGTCGTTGATAACGAGAGTTACTTCCTCCCGCATTGTTTCCTAACCCCACAGCAGCCCCAGTGTCAGTTCCTGTGCTCCTAAGGGAGAATTCCCACACACACACACGGAGCCAACAGGCAGTCAGGTTTATTCGTTTTAAGTAGGTGAGTAAGCAGAAACAGTGTGCTCCAGAACTGAGGGCCAACTGAGCAGAGCCACAGTCGCCAGGCCTGCCTCAGGTATTCGGCCTTGAAGGTCTGGGCCCACCATTTCTCTCCCCTTGCACTAGACCTGCCCTTCCTTACCCACTATTCAGTCCGTTAGAATTGAGTAGCGCTGGGCAGTGGTGGCGCACGCCTTTAATCCCAGCACTCGGGAGGCAGAGTCAGGCGGGTCGCTGTGAGTTCGAGGCCAGCCTGGTCTACAGAGAGAGTCCAGGACAGCCAAGGCTACACAGAGAGACCCTCGAAAACTAAAAAAGAATTGAATGCAAGACGTATATACAAAGATAGAAATATAAAGGCGAGAAGTTCATGGGGGAAGGGCAATGGTGCTTGGCATGAGGGCCCGCTGTCGGGGTAGTTGCTTGAGGGCTGGCCAGAGGAGCCTGCTGATGTGGGCTTTGCCCTTTGTTTCAAGTCCTGTCCTCCTCATCTGCCAAGCTTGATTCCTCCTCACTAGTGACCTTGATGCTTTTAATCCTGCTCTAGCCCTGATACCCACTGCACCATCACCCTGCCCCTACATAATTTGCGTTTTTTTGTTGGTTTAAATTTTAACTATTTAGCCAGGCAGTGATGGTACATACCTTTAATCCCAGTACTGGAGAGGCAGAGACAGGTTAATCTCCTGAGTTTGAGACCAGCCTGGTCTACAAAGTGAGTTACAGGACAGCCAGGGCTGTTACACAGAGAAACCCTGTTTCAAAAAAAAAAAAAAAAAGTTTAGTTTAGTTTTATGTGTGTGTGTGGTGCACATACATTGTGTCTGTACCTGACTGTGTCCAATGCTAGAATTAAAGACAGATACTACCATACCTAGTTAACTTGTTTTGTTTTTTGCTTGTTTGTTTGTTTTTTCCAAGACAGGGTTTCTCTGTGTACCCTTGACTGTCCTGGACTCCCCTTTGTAGACCAGGCTGGCCTCGAACTCACATTGATCCGCCTGTCTCTGCCTCCAAAGTGCTGGGATTAAAAGCGTGTGCCACCACACCCAGGTCTAATTTTTTATTTTTAGAGGTTTATTACCTACTACATGTATGTGTGTGCATATCTGTGGGTACCTGTGGCAGTCATAAGGACGTCTTATCCCCTGAAGGTGGGGTACAGCTGGTTGTGAACTGCCATGTGGGTCCTGGGAAGCAAACTTGGGTCCTCTGTAAGAGCAAGAAATGCTCTTAACCCCTGAGCTACACCCCCAAACCCTTAGTTTTGTTTTTAAAGATCTATTTATTTATCATATATACACAGTGTTCTAAGCCTGCATATACACCACAGATGGTTGTGAGCCACCATGTGGTTGCTGGGAATTGAACTCAGGACCTTTGGAAGAGCAGCCAGTGCTCTTAACCTCTGAGCTATCTCTCCAGCCCTTGTGTTGGTATTTTTGAAATGGGCATCTCGTCGTGTAAAATACAGGCTGGCCTTGAACCTGCCTTTCTGTCTCATTTTACTAAGGCCTGGGATTACAGTTTTGTGCCACCATACTCAGCTGAGTAGTCTGAATTCCCAAAAAGTAGCCAGGCTAGCACAGTGTCACCTTGTCTCTCACGCTTCATTTTCCCCTTGCTAACATCTTTAACTACCAGCAGTTACAGTATCAGTTACAATGTAGCAGTGTCTTAAAGCCCACAGTTTATTCCAATGGCTTGCTGTCGGCTGATGTCCACATCTGTGTCTTCCGTAGAGGTTCAGGTATGGCAGGTAAGCCTTAGAATTTGCTGTGCAGTCACAGTTGGCCTTCAACTCTGATCCTTTTCCTCTACTTTGCAAATACTAGGAATCTGGGTGTGTGCCCATACCCGACTTGCTTGGTTCTAGCCAGTACCGTGATGCATTTGTGTTGTCCAGTTGGGGCAGACAGGATCGGCAAGTTTGTTGGCTCGTCGGCCTGTTCCTCTAGTCTGTAACCTTTTTCTGACTTTTCCTTGATGACCTTTAGAAGTGTTTTTGTTTTGTTTGAGACAAGTTTCAATGTAGCCCTGGCTGGTCTTGAACTTTTGATCCTCTTGCCTCTTTTCCCTAAACGCTGAGATTATGGCTTTGGCCAGCAAACTCAGTTTATGTAATAGGACTGGGCATAAACTCAGGCATGCTAGGCAAGCACTTTACCAACTGAGCTAGATCACAAACCTGGAGAGGGGTGTGTGTGTGTGTGTGTGTGTGTGTGTGTGTCTGTCTGTCTGAGACAGGCTGCCATTGTCCATTTCACATAAATCACTCAGATATCATATAAGGACTTTCATGCAGCAACTGTCCAGAGCAATACCATACATTTCCCTAGAAAAAGTAGTAGGGATGATCAGTTTATATGGCGCCATCTTGTGGTAAAAGCTGAAATATAACTAATACGTCTTATTGGGTAAGTAGTGAATTCTTTTTAGGGGGAGGGGCAGAGTTTGCAACAGGCTCTCAGCATGAAAAAAGAAAAACTTTTCAATATATTTTTAGAACCTGGATGTAGTGGTCCAGAACTTGAGTTGCTGGGGTAGGAGGGCCTTCAGAAGTTAGCGGCCGGGCCGCGGTCCAGGTCGGCGAATTCAGGGACAGCTAGGGTTCCACAGTGGAACCAAAAACGAAAGAGTCTAGGACAGTGGTTCTCAGCCGTCCTAATGCTGGGACCCCCTAGTACAGCTCCTCGTGCTGTGCTCACCACCTACCATAAAATTTCCTTGCTATTTCGTAACTGCGATTTTGCTACTGTTATGAGCCGTAGTGTAAGTTATCTGTGATGATGCGACCCCCGTGAAAGGGTCGTTCGACTCCCAAGCTGACAACCGTCGGCGTAGGGACTAGGAGCCTAAGCAAGAGTAAAACAAGATCAAAGCGTTCTTGGACTGCCGGGAAATAATCACTCGGGCTTCGGGGAAAGCCAACTTATTGGTGTCCCACTGCGCGTGCGTAACGTTCTCCCTCCAACGCGGAACGAGGCTCTTTTAAAAAAAAGAGAGAAAAGAAAAAAGAGAATTACCACCACAGGCGTTGTCTGGTGTGCGCAGGCGCGCTGCTCTGAGCCCACCTCCTCCTTGCCCCCGCGCTTGCGGTCTGATGTTTTCTGAGGCCATTCCCTTGGTCTTCCTACGTCAGTTCCTGTTTGTGGCTGTGGGGGGGGGGGCGAAGGCGGTATTTCCGGCCGACGGGGGGGAGGGGGCGGTGAGCGGGGGCTGGGGGGAGGGGGGGGGGGGGCCGCGCCGCGCGAGCCGTTGGGCCTGGGCGCTGAGAAGGCGTCGCCGCCGCCGCCGCCGCCGCCGTTGCCGCCGCCTGTTTAGGACGAGGAGCGGGAAGGAGCGCAGCGTGGCGATGGGCGGGGGTAGAGCCCGGCCGGAGAGGCTGGGCGGCCGCCGGTGACAGGTGAGTACGCCAGCGCGTGTCCCCAAGCGCCCTCCCCTCCGCGATGGTCGCGTCCTGGCCCCCCGCGGGGCCTCGCTGGGCCGTACCACCCGTGCCCGCGGGCGGGGACCACGGGCCTGGTGCCCACCCCCACCCCCCTTTCCGGAACTGAGTCCGGGTGGCTGGTCCGCGGCTCCGGGATGGAGGGGCGGTGGTCCGTCCCACTGCGGCGGGGGGCTGCCCTGGGGGACGTCCGGGGAGACGGCTCCTGCCGTGCGGGGCCCGCCGTGTCAAGTGTAGGGGGTTGTGCCGCTCGGGCGCTTTGGGCGCCGCTGCTGTAGGGCGCTTAGGTTGGGAGCTCCTGGAGAGAGAGGGGTCTGTACCAAGGGTGGCCGCGATGGGGCCGTCAGGGCAGTGCCACCTAAGCACAAGAGCCCCTCGCGTGCCTACAGGAGAGCGGGGCTGGGAGGAGGAGGAGGAGGAGGAGGGCTGCGATGTTTATCATATTTGAGGCACGGAGTGCTGGGAGGCCCGAGTGAGTGTTAAGGGGCGTACTTTTAGGGGTGTGATGCCGAGTGGGCGAGGAGCGCTCTCTGCTTCCTGTAATGTGCAGCGGTGGGCGTTTACACTCAGCTCACCCTTTATTGAACTTCTTAATGACTTTAGGGAGAACGGGCTCGTTACTGGGGTGCTTTTTTTTTTTTTTTTTTTTTTTGGTTATCACGGAGTTGCCTGCTCTCCACGCCAGAACTTTCACAGATTATTTCTCTTTAAGGTGTGTGGGACATCCTTTTGGCAAGTTCTTTCCTTCCGGGGGTGGAGATGTGTCTCAGAAGTCACTGAAGTTCTCTGATCTCTGGTCTGGCTCCCTATTAGGAAAGGGAGGGACTATCGGGCTTGGGTTTAAGGAGCTGTGCGGACCTTTTGGGGAGGAAGGTGTGTTTTGAGGGCCAGCTCTTCTCCAGAGCAAGTTGGGGGTGGGAGGGCGCGTCTTTATTCTCAGAATTTGGGGGTCCTATCCCTCTCATTTGGAGACTTTTTGGGGGGCTGATGACAGGCCTCTGCTAGAAAAACACAACAGAGTTTTCAGATCAGGCCGATTCTCAGCTTGTTTACACCTCAGTTCCTGGAGAAGTTGAGAGTTGAGGTGCTGCCTGCTGTCGTGTGCGTGGATGTACAGGGCCTCCTGGGCCAGTCCAGACCACAGTTTCCCTGTCCCTGGCCACGTGGCAGCTTGTGCCTCTCTGCCAGCAGCTCAGTCTCCTGTCCTGTTGACGCTCCTACTAGTTGAGTGACAGCAGTTGGCCTCTTGCTGAGGTTGAGTGATGTCTGCCCAGCTGTTCCTCTCGGAGAGGCCAAGGGGACTTGGAGGGGAGTTCACCTTACCCAGTTTGGTCTGGCCTAGGGAGGATGGCTACTTAACAGTGCTTGGGACTGGTAGGTTCCCCACAGACCTAGCTGCTTCTCACTGTGGTCCCTAAGCAGAGAACCCCAGAAGTGCGTGGCCAGTGTCCTTGTTCCTTAGGCCAGTTGTGACCTTGGCTTGCCCTGTAACCTTTGCCCTAGGTTAGATTTCCTGGAGGGTTGGCCGCAGCCCCTGATTGACCTAGCTGACCAGTCTGGTGATGTGGTCAAGGGGACAGACAGCAGCCATTGGTCAACAGTAGCGTTGGTGTCTATGCTGACAGGTGTTCATGCGTCATGGGTCCCAGAGAGAAAGGTCCAGGCGTGGTTTGAGGCTGTGGGTGTTCTCTGGGGTTTTTCTCCACTAGGGATGTACTTCTCTGCTTCTTTCCTAGTAGCTTCTAGAGGCTTTGCCCGGTAGAGTTAACAGGAGCAATAAAAGTAATGACCGTGAAATTGATGGCAGACCTTCACTCACTGAGACCAGTGTGCCACACACTGTGCAGGATGCCTTGTATTCTAGAGTAGCGGGGCTTGGTGTCACACTCTCCTTCCTTCCCTCCCCACAGGGTTCCTCTGTGTAGCCTTGGCTGTCCTGAGACTTGCTCTGTAGACCAGGCTGGCCTCGAACTCACAGCGACCCACCTGCCTCTGCCTCCCCCAGTGCTGGGACTACAGGCGTGCGCCACCACCGCCCGGCTAAGTTGGAATGTGCATGTGTTCTCCTTTTTATTCTATTTATTTATTTTTTGGTAACAAAAACAATCTCACAGCATTTATTATCACTGGATAAGGGGCACGAAACAAGACAGATAAACATTTCAGGCCATTCTAGGAGCAGAAGACACCTTTAAAACCACTGAACTGCCTTCTCAGCTTCTCCGGTGCATGACCATTTCTAGTTGGAAACACTCTGGAGCAGAGCAATGTTATCTCCCTTTAGCATGATCCAACCCAGTTGTTTTCTTGACTTGGTTTTCGGACGAATCTCTTCTGCATCATCTAACACGAGGTTCGTGTGCTCATCAAAGCCAGTAATGGAACCCTCCACCTGCTCATGTAGCTGCACCTGAACCCGAGAGCTAAAGATGAGGCTGATGAGCTGCGGCATCACCCTCGGCGCCGTGGTGGGAGGCACAGGGACCACGCCAGTAAGAAGCGCGCTCTCCTTTTTAATGGAGTCACGGGGGCTAGTGGGTAGCATGGGCTGATGAGAGAAGTCAGTCCCATCACGCTGGGCATGTGGCAGGCCGTTGTGCACCTACAGCTGTATTTACTTTATAGAGTCCTAAGAGTGGGGTAGAACTGTTTCCTTGTTGTTGTTTTATTTCTTTTTTATTATTTATTTGTTTTTGTTTTTGTTTTGTTTTGTTTTGTTTTGAGACAGGGTTTCTCTGTGTAGCCCTGGACTCACTTTGTAGACCAGGCTGGCCTCGAACTCACAGAGATACGCCTCCCAAGTGCTGGAATTAAAGGCGTGCACCGCCGCCACCGCCACCCGGCTTTATTTTTTATTTTTATTTTGTTTTGAGACAGGGTTTCTCTGTGTAGCCTTGGCCATCCTGGACTCACTTTGTAGACCAGGCTGGCCTCGAACTCACAGCGATCCGCCTGCCTCTGCCTCCTGAGTGCTGGGATTAAAGGCGTGCGCCACCACGCCCGGCTCTTTATTTTTATTTTTAGTAAAGTCAGAAATTGAAGCCTGAAGGAGGACGGGCTTACTTCCAGGTCTGTATCAGATCTCCTGGAGGCCAGGCTGGGTACCATCCTCTTAGTAGCTCAAGAGGTCCCAGGCTGTAGTGGGTCTCGGCCATCTTGATTCTTGTCCTGGGGACCTGCTTCCCGCTCCAAGCTGAGGTGAGGTGAGTGTTCCTGTCCTTGGCAGTTTCAGCATTTCTGATTTTGCTGGAAACACTTGGGGACAGAACTGAATTATGAATTAGACTGGGCACAGGAGGAGCTAGCAGGAGAGCCATTCGGGAAGGTGCCAATTGCTGCTGTGGACCCATGGGCAAGGCAGGATGAGGATGAGCTCTTCCGGCCGTGTGACGGGGGCCGCAGCACTCATGCCGTGCAGCAGACTCCTGAATGCCCTCTCCTCCAGTGAGTTCCCTGACAGAAAGCTTCTGCCGTGGTGCCACACCGCGGAAGTCTCAGTGGACACTCAGAACGGTTAGGGAGCTGAGGCCCCTGCCCTGTTCATCCTCTGCTTCTGATTCCTTCAGGTGTTTAGGGATCCAACTCTGTCTAGTTTCCATCCAGACATCCAGTGTCCTGGTCCCAGCTTCTGTAAAGAGTTGTGTTGGGAGCCGGGCGGTGATAGCACACGCCTTTAATCCCAGCACTCAGGAGGCGGAGGCAGGCGGATCGCTGTGAGTTCGAGGCCAGCCTGGTCTACAAAGGAGTTCAATCCTTAGAACCCACATCAAAGTGGAAGGTGAGAACCAACTCCACAGAGTTGGCCTCTGCCCTCCACACGCATGTCACAGCGTGACCCACCCCCCAATTATGCCCACGCACAAACACATTATTCAGTTTTCAAAAAGGCCGTGGTGCTGTTCTAAGCACAGAGTTCAAATCCAGCCTTCCAGGTGCTGGGCGTGTGGCTCTGAGCAGATGCTGCAGCCTTCTAGAAGCCTTTCCTTAGCTGAGCCCAGGCAGGATAATTCCCTCCTCAGATGGCAGCAGGGAAGCGCAGGTGCTGCTGCTGTTTGACACAAGTGATAGACAGCTGTGTGCTAAGCGTGGCGTAGCAAATTGTAATCCCCACCCCTCCCCAGGATCCTAAGGATCCCAGCCAGGTTGTGGAAGCTTGTCAGGGGACTTCAGGAGGAAAGTAGGGCTGACATTAACCTCTTTTCATTCGCCGCAAGGTGGCCTGCGGGCAGGTAAGCTAACAGGTGCAGCTCCTTAGCCTCCGTCCTCTCATGTAGTTAGTGCCTCCCATGGTGCAAGTGCCGGATCCTTCCCAGACCCAGGTTTGGTGCTTACCTTTGTTTTGGGTGCTTTTCTTGAATCCTTTCCACAGCCATGGGGTGGTGGGGAGACTGGCAGTACTGGGGTACCGACAAAGTCCTATTCTGTCAGATGTGGGGTGGCAGGTCTTTGACCCCAGCACTCAGGAGGCAGATGCTGGTGGGTCTCTGTGGGTTCCAGGTCAGCCTGAGCTCTGTAGTATGTTCCAGGCTAACCAAGGCTATATAGTGAGACCCTGTCTACACAACAGAAGTTCTTTGTGGAGCCGAAGGAGACCAACAGAAGGGTAAGCGAGGAGTGGGTTAGCTGCTAGGTGGTGAGTTTAGATGAGGCAACAGGACCATCAGTAGCTTCTTCAGGCTTCGCGACAGGGAAGGGCTGTGAAGTAGGGTAAGGCAGGACAAGCGTGTGGGTAAGAGGAGGGCAGCCCGGGAGCAGCAGGCAGACCACGGCGTGGAGTGTGGTGGGAGGGTGAGCAGGGAGAGAGGCCTGTGTGATCGGGTGAGCGCCCGTGGCCAGGGAAAGGGGTGTGGGCTGCCTCCTCAGCCTGGGAAGGAACTTGGAGTGTGAGGATTTATTCAGCTGGGTGGTGACTTTGGCCTTGGATGTCTTCAAGCTTCTGCCTGGGCCTGGGCACTGTTGCACACGCCTCCCACTTCCCCCGTGAGAGAATGACTGCCTCACAACTGCTCTGCTGGAGACCTACTGGTTGTCTCCCTCTTCTGTGGTTTCACACTGTGTTCCCCAGGGCCATGATGTGACTGTTACATTTAGGGATCAAGGTGGGGACTCAATGGACTGACTTGTCTATGCATCCCCGACTAGCCTAGCTAGCCGCTGTTGCTAAGTAACAGTGCGGCTAGCTGTCATACTGACAGGAAGGGTCATGCCGGGCTTAGTGGCTTAAGTGAAGGTGTCTTCTAGTCTGGCCAGTGAGCTTCATCCCTAAGGCTGGGTGCCGTAAGCAGGAGCCCTGGTGTGTGTTTTCCAAGGCTTGCTCTGGAGAGAGCAGAGTGAACCTCTTGAGGGTCTACTCAGATCCCAGGGATGGGGGGATGGGAAGAGGCGTCTTCTGTGGTTGATCTCAGTCAGGCCTCTGGAGAACCCAGGGCCGCCCTTCCGTGGGCCTCTCCAGCTTCCCAGAGCTCTGTGCAGAGGCCCTCAGCCACCAGGCCTCTGGGCTGCATGGTGGGGTGGTTCCGTGGCAGACTCTTCTGGACAGCCAGCCAAGCAGCGAGAGGCCCAGCTCGGGGAGACAGCCTAGGAGCAGGACCAAGAGGGAGGGAGGACGCTAGTGTGGGAGGGCTGCAGGGTGGGGTCTCAGCCTAGTCTCTTGGGGTAGGACCCACTGCCAGCTCGGCACCCACAGCAGGGCTTGTGCTCTGGGTGAGCTGTGCACGAACAGCAAGCCAGGCTGGCCTAGGAGAGACTCCATGTCAGAGGGCCCTTCGGCACGTTGCTGGGATCCAGCTGCCTTCGCCGGGAAGTGCATCTACCGATGTGGTTTCTGAGGGTGAGGCCAGAAAACCAAGCCTTTGACCGTTTGCCACCTGGATGGCCTTCCTGGACACAGTGGGGCAGCCGTGCGCTTCTTCTTGTCCCAGGACCTGCTCTTTGGCTCCTCGCTCTCTGCTGGTGGTTGAATTTGGGGGTGGCGTTAGCATTTTGAGGTTGCTGTGGAGCCCTGAGCTCCTGGGTTCAGTCTCTGAGGTGAAGTTTGTTCAGCTAAGCGTGCCAGTGTCCCTGCAGGGTCATGGGAGGCTTCAGGAGGCTAACACAGAAGAAAGCACCAGCCTGCTGAGAGGGTACTTGATTGATCGAGCTGCTGCTGCTGGAGTTGGCGGCACCTGAGAGCAGAGAAGGACTGTAGAGTGGGCAGCTGTGCCTGTGATTGGAGGAATGGGTTGACGTTTGAGTGTGTGGGGCCCGATGAGCTGTGACGCTGGCTTACACTGTGCTCCTGTGTGTGCCCTGTGCACTGGCACTGTACCCATGCGTGGCATCGTGGGGTGTGGGAAGGGCTCTTCCCCCCAGTTAGTAGATGAGACACTGGGGCAGACGGTGACACATGCCAAGCTTTGCTTATTTTGCTGGTGAGTGGCGTATTCACTTGAGTTTATGGGTTAGCGTACCCTCGTCGGGTCTTCTGGAGTTTGTTGCCTGGCTGCCTTGAGAGAAGCTCTCACTGAGGCTGAAGCTTCCTGACAAGGTTGTCTTGTCTCTACCCTGCAGTGCTAGGGTTTCGAGCTTAAAATTTATGTATATGAGTGTTTTGCCTGCATATAAGTCTGTGTGCCACATGCGAGCCTGGGCAGCCCTGGCTGGTCTTCCGAAATGTGATACTGCAGTTGTATTCCACCACACCTGGCAGAGACAATTACAGAACAGGCTGCTGCCAGGGGTGGTGGCGCACGCCTTTGATCCCAGCATTTAGGGAGGCAGAGGCAGGTGGATCGCTGTGAGTTCGAGGCCAGCCTAGTCTACATAGTGAGTCCCAGACATTCAGGGCTACACAGATAAACCCTGTCTCAAAAAAAATCAACAAAACAAAACAGGCTTTAAAAAAAAAAGGATTTATTTATTACATATACAGTGTTCTGTCTGCATATATGCCTCCACACCAGAAGAGGGCATTAAATCACAGATAGTTGTAAGCCACCATGTGGTTTCTGGGAATTGAACTCAGGACCTCTGGAAGAGCAGTCAGTTCTCTCAACCTCTGAGCCATCTATCTCTCCAGCCCCCCAAAACAGGCTATTTTGAAATTGTCTGTCTGTCTGTCTGTCTGTCTGTCTGTCTGTCTGTCTATCTATCTATCTATCTATCTGAGGCAGGATCTCATTATGTAGTCCTGGCTGTCCTGACTCATAGGCATCTACCTGCCTCTGCCCCCTGAGAGCTGGGATTAAAGGTGTGCATTATGATGCCTAGTTGGTTCATTTTTTTTGAAGTATTTATTAATACGAATACAGTGCTCTGCCTGCATGTACACCTGCAGCCCAGAAGAGGGCATCAGATCACATTATAGATGGTTGTGAGCCACCACGTGGTTGCTGGGAATTGAACTCAGGACCTCTGGAAGAGCAGACAGTGCTCTTAACTGCTGAGCCATCTCTCCAGCCCTAGTTGGTTCATTTTTATATTCTGTGCTCTCAATAAATTTTTATTGAGTCCTTCTTATGTCTTGTATGCTTGCCTAGGATAGCACCCAGTCTAAGCAGAGGAGCAGAGATGACCTGTTACCTTATGTGAGTGGCCTGGGAAGGGGACAGCGAGTGGCCTGGGAAGGGGACAGCGAGTGGCCTGGGAAGGAGACAGCGAGTGGCCTGGGAAGGGGACAGCGAGTGGCCTGGGAAGGGGACAGTGAGTGGCCTGGGAGGAGGGGACAGTGAGTGGCCTGGGAGGAGGGGACAGTGAGTGGCCTGGGAGAAGGGGACAGTGAGTGGCCTGGGAAGGGGACAGTGAGTGGCCTGGGAGGAGGGGACAGTGAGTGGCCTGGGAGAAGGGGACAGTGAGTGGCTTGGGAAGGGGACAGTGAGTGGCCTGGGAAGGGGACAGTGAGGGGCTTGGGAAGCTCCTGAGGGGAAAGCAGGCTGTAAGGGAGTCAGGAGTGGGTGGGCAAGGTTGGGAGGTTGAGCCCAGCAGAGTTGGCTGGGGTGGCTGGGCCTGAGGGAGTAGGAAAGGACAAATGGCAGGAGCTTGGGAGTGCAGAGTTGGGCCTTCACCCCCCGTCAGAGAAGGCCCGGGAAGCGGGTTCATGAAGTGGCCTGAGTGGGTGGGAGATGGGTGGACACGGAGCCAGCCATCGTCTGCTTTGTGGAGGGGCTCACTCAGGGCCCAGCTTTTCAAACTGGCACCCATGTACCTTGGAGTGGGGCCTGGGGTAGTCTGTGCTTCAGCTGTGCTTCTCCCTTAGATGGTATTTCATTTTACAAAGTGTAGCTGGGTGTGGTGGTGCACGCCTTTAATCCTAGCACTTGGGAGGCAGAGACAAGGAAATCTCTGTGAGTTCAAGGCCAGCCTGCTCTACAGAGTGAGTTCTAGGATAGCCAGGGATATTATACAGAGAAACCCTGTCTAAATAAATAAATAAATAAAGTGAATACAGGCATGTTCCAAGTCATTTTTGTTACCCCATCCCAACCCTGGTCACTACGTTAATAAGCCATTTCAATGGCCTTGGCCGGGGTTCTGGATGGTGCTGGGTTTCCGAGTTTGCCTTTCTGTAAGAGCTGCCATCATCCCCCAGGCTTGTCACGTCCCCAGTTGTACCCTGAGCATACCTCAGTGGATTCCCATGGCAACGTAGGGTCGTAAAAACTATCATCTTCTGTCTCTCTCTCTCAAGACAGAGTCTCACTGAATAGCCCTGGCTAGCCTGAAACTCCCTGAATAGACCAGGCTAGTCTTGAACTCACAGAGATCCCCCTGCTTCAGTCTCTTGACCGATACCATACCCGGTCTAAAAAGTAGCCATTTGAGGTAGCATACGGACATTGTCAGTCCTCTCTGTGCTTAGGCCTGTCTCACAGCAAGGAAGCAGATGTCTAGAGGAGCCCCAGGCAGCTTCTGGGAAGGGGCAGCAGGATTCTGCGGTCACTCAGCCTGCCACCTAGCATGCCTGTTTCCAGGGAGGGATGGGCACGGATGGGGCGCTGCACCTGCAGCATGACAGCTGCCTGTTATGCGCTAAGCGATTACCGCTAAAGAAGAGGGAGAATGTGGTTCTTCAGCACGCCAGCGTTAGTTCAGGTGCTCAGCGCCCACGGTCTGCCCGTGCGTCAGGCTCTGCATGGGAGACCAGGGGGGGCAGTGATGCCGATGACGCTGTCAGCCAGTGAGAACAACGTGAGAAGTCTCTGGAAGTGGGAAGCTTAGGAGTCCAATGGCACAAGTTTAGTCCCTTCCACTGTATGTGTTTAGCCTCCGCTGTTGGATACTCTAAACACTTTCCATCCTCTTTCCTATCAGGGGTGGTTCCTGTGGTCCCCAAGTGAGGCAGGAGCAGTGCAAAGGAAGGCTGTGATGGGGCCTCTCCCTGAGGCCTGCACGCCTGCACTAGAGGCAGAATGGTCCGTGGGCAGCCCCTCACCCTGCTGTGTCAGGCCCAGGGGTCTCCATCTCTTTCCCAGAGATGCCGGGCCTGGCTTCCTGGTTCTTTTCTCACTCCAGAACCTTCTGTCCTCTGAGGAATGCTTCCAGCTTTCCACGTGGCTTTTGTAGTTCACATTTTTGCTCAGATGTCACCATCTCCAGGAGCCGTTCTGTGCCCTCCCCTTGGTTTTATGTATGCTGTCTTTCTCCGTGACACTGGGTACCTTGAATGTGCTGTATAGTTTGCGTATATGTTTTGCCCTCTCCTCCCACAGCGGGGGTTCTGTTTGGTCACCCTTGGCCGTCTGTTGCGTGCTTGGTGCCAGTGCTGACACCACATTAGGGATGTAGTGAATGCGGAGTGTTTTCTTTACCTTCACTTGGGGATCTGGAGCCCAGAAGCCGTGGTTCTAGTTATTAGCCCTCCTGGAATTAATTAACGTTCTAGGCAGGGCTGGCCCTGTGACATCTGGTACTCAGGGCTGGAAACAGTGAGACCCAGGGCAGACACTGCTTCTACCTTGTGGGGCTCCTGGGCAGGGGAGGGGCAGGCTGAGCTGTAAGTGTCAAGTATCCTTGTCCTGGGAAGAGAGATTCAGGGAAAGTTTCTCTGAAGAGTGAGGACTGGGCTGAGCAAGTGCAGTGCACAGCCCCCTAGCTAGGGAAAGCAGCGTGTGCGCGGAGGGCCTGGGTGAGAGCAGCTTCATCAGGGGCCCGGAGAAGGGAGGGAGGGCTGCATGTGTTGGTCTGATGAGGCTGCAGTTGAGAGGCGGGGCTGAGGCAGGTGTCCCCGATGGCCTCTGTAGGGCCTTGGCTGTGTCCCATGTGTGCCTGGGAGAGGCCCTGTGTACTGTCAGCTGTGCTTGGAGAAGCCCACCAAGAGCAGCTGCTGCTCCTGCTTTGTTTGGAGCCCATGGCCAGGCAGACTGGGATACTTGACATGATTTCTGGGGTGCAGTGAGGGGAAGGGGTGTGTGTTGTGGAGGTGGTGGAGAAGACAAGGAAATCTGTTCTGGGCTTATTCTTGTCCCAGGCTCTGGCAGCTGCCCACACCTTCACGCTGCCTTCAATCCTGCCTCCTTCAGGAGACAGATGGGTGGGTGGGGGATGTGTGCTGAAGAAGAAATTAATCTTTTTAAATGGCAACATCTCACCAAGGAGGTGGAGTAGGTGAAAATGTACATGTTCAGAAATACCCTCTGTCCCCACCCACTAGAGGGAGTGACAATAACACCTGATCACTGCAGCTGTCGCAGCTGTCCTGAGGCCACCTTGAGTCCTGCACCTGGAACTCTTGTTAGCACAGTTCCTTCTGATTCCTGTTTCTGTGTGTGTGACGCTTAAGCGCCCCCCTCCTCGGGCACTGACGCTCAGGACAGGACCTCTGCATGACAGGAGAGCCATACTGACCGGCACCCGCTTTTCTAAAAGGCCGCCACTAAATTAAGATGTTGAGACTAGTTCAGCTTACTTAATATTAAAGAGACCTTGTCCTAAAAGTACATGAAAACACTGTATGTAGCAATCTCTCTCTCTCTCCCTTTCTTTATCGTGCTGGGATGGGATCCAGGGCCCACACATGCTAGGGGAGCATGCTGCCACTGAGCCATTCGCCTGAACCCTCTCGAGAGTTTTCGTTTTGAGTCCGGATCTCACTAAGTTCAAGACAGGCCTTGAGCTCTCTAGCACGGGAGGGCCCTGAGCTTGTGATCCACTGGCGACGGCCTTAGCGATCTGGCATTATGGCTTTGACACAGTATTTCTGGTGTGTGTGCACGTGTGCATGTTTACGCCTGCACACACATATGTGTGCTGTGCTATGCACATGGGGTTCAGCAGGCAGCTGGAGGGAGTTGGCTTCCTCTGCCGTGTGGGTCCTGGGAGTGGGATGCAGGTTATCTAGCTTGGCGGCCAGTCCTTCGTCTACTAAACCATCTTTTTAAAAAAATATATATATTTTAATAATTTATTCAGATTACATCTCAATTGTTATCCCCTCCCTTGTATCCTCCCATTCCTCCCTCCCTCCCATTCTCCCCTTACTCCCCTCCCCTATGTCTGTGACTGAGGGGGACCTCCTCCCCCTGTGTATGCTCATAGGGTATCAAGTCTCTTCTTGGTTACTAAACCTTCCTAACTGAGAAACGAGTACCTTTCTGGCCCTGCCCACAAGAGGATGGATAAACAAACTAGTGAAAATGTCCAAATACCGTGGTGCTAAAACAGAGGAGACAAAGGACAGGAGACCCAGAAAAAGAAACCAAACAAGAAGTAACTGTGGGGGCAGGCCGCCGCTTCGTGCTGTTTAGGGCTGCCCCTGTGCGGCTGCAGTGAGATCAAGGGAGGACTGTGAAGGCAGGAGCGGCTGCCCTGGGGAAGACAGTAGGAGACGCATGCGAGCTGGCGGTGCTGCCTTGTGTCCACGCGGCTCTGCTTTACCTTGGTGCTTTTGCTGCATTTGAGAATGTGTCTTTCTCTGCACTCCATCACAGAAAATCGCCGTACAGAATAATTCTGGGTGGGGAGTTGAGGTGGCATGGAGGAGCCCAACTTGGGTCTCTGATCTGCCGAAGCGGGAGTCGCCTACATCTCCAGCAAGGTGCTCCCTTCAGCTTCCCCTTAGGACGGCCTGACCTCCAAAGCCCCGAGGGCCTAGGCTTCAGTTCCAGCTCCGCTGTACCCTGGCCATAGGAGTGAAAGGACATGTGTGGTCAGCTCTGGGCACAGAGGAGAGGTGATTAGAGATGGTCCCCAAGGGGCTCTGACCACAGTTGGTGAGACTGATTCTGTTCAAGCAGTGGCTGAGAGGCAAGCATGGGTGCACACAGCTGGAACCCCAGCATCTGGAAGGCTAAGGCAGGCGAACTGCCTGGGGTTTGGGCCAGGCTGGACTACATAGTAAGTTAGAGCCCAGCCTGGGCTCTACATAGTGTAAGGCCCTGTTTTTACACACACACACACACACACACACACACACACACACACACACACACACACACACATGCTGCTGAGTGGACAGGGATCATAGACTGATCTTAAATATCCAATACTCAGTGACATTGTTTGAACTGTCTTTAGGGCTAGGCATGTGGTTCAGTTAGTAAAATACAGGACCCAGAGTCCAATCCCCAGACCTGTGGAAAAGCTGGGCTTGGGGCCTAGAGACGGGCAGATCCTTGCGGCTCACTGTTCTCCGTGAACTCCAGTCCAGGGAGAAAGGTAGACAGTGCCTGAAGACTGTACCCAAGGGTGTCCGCTGGCCCCTACACACAGTGTGCACGTGCACCTGCACAGAACCACACACACGAAGATGCACACACATACACAAAATTGTCTTTAAGACATCGTGTTTCCGTCTGTCTAGCTCAGGCACTGTCCTTAGCAGTATTCAGAGGTCTCCTTAGAAGCCACATATCACGACTCTGGGTTCAGATAGATGACCCTGAGGACCTGAGCTGGCATAGTTCATGGGCTGAGGAGCAGAAAACCGCCCCCCTTGTCCTAGCTGGGCAGCCTGGACAGCAAGCTAAGCTTGCCAAAACAAGGCTCCCCAGCTCAGGATGCCAGGCGCACATAGATCCCAGCACCCCGCCAGGCGCACATAGATCCCAGCACCCCGCCAGGCGCACATAGATCCCAGCACCCTGCCAGGCGCACATAGATCCCAGCACCCTGCCAGGCGCACATAGATCCCAGCACCCCGCCAGGCGCACATAGATCCTAGCACCCCGTCCACACCCTCCCCCCACTTTGCGATGTGTGACTACTGAAGCCAGAGCCCTTCCATCCTCAGCCCAGACCCTCATGTGAGGCCTGTACCAGCCCCTTCGTTTCCCCAGAGGCTCTCCATTCCAGTGACACACCAGAGCACCTCAGTGGCCCCAAACCCCTGCTCCTTAAGGGAAGTGAGCCACAGGGCACAGTGAGGCTCTGCTCAAAGCAGGGCCTCTTGCCTGTCCCAGTTATTCCCAGATCCCTACGACTTTGCTGGGTTGGGCACATGGTGGGCACTTGGTAAAAGTGTGGAATGCTGTAATTCCA
Organism: Acomys russatus; assembly: GCF_903995435.1. NCBI lineage: Eukaryota > Metazoa > Chordata > Mammalia > Rodentia > Muridae > Acomys > Acomys russatus. The sequence goes on from NC_067155.1 coordinate 17,293,512, forward strand.
GAGAACTGTAACCCCAGCCAAGGCGGAGGCAAGCCAAGTGCAAACGCAAACCCTCTTTAGGTATAGAGTGAGTTCTAAGCCGGCGCAGGTAACGCGGGCCCAGCCTTTGAAAGTTAACAATAGGGTTTGGTGTATAACCCATTGGTAGAGGGCTTGCTTAGTATGCACGAGACCCTAGCTTGAATTCCCATTTCTGGAAGGAAAAAAAAAAAAAACCCATGAAATGGGCATATAGAGAGTAAAGCCTGGGCTGGGCGTGGTGGCGCACGCCTTTAATCCCAGCACTTGGGAGGCAGAGGCAGGCGGATCACTGTAAGTTCGAGGCCAGCCTGGTCTACAAAGTGAGTCCAGGACGGCCAAGGCTACACAGAGAAACCCTGTCTCGAAAAACCAGAAAAAAAAAAAAAAAAAAAAAAAAAGAGAGTAAAGCCTGGCACCAGAAACAGCTCAAAACAGGCTCAGTTGCCCTCTGCAGCTGGCTGTGGCCTCTCACCCCCTCAGTGGCCTGCTTTTCCTGCCAGACTCACAGATGGGCCCTGAGAGGCAAGAGGGCGGCAGGGAGCTGCACTTCCCAATGGCTGCATTGGCCGGGAGTTCCTTCTGACACTTCAGATTCACGGTGAAAGCCCCCAGCCCGTTTTGTTCCAAAGCCTGTCACCTACTGCAGCTCCAGCCTTACCTCTCTTTTAGAGGCGGAACTGCTCAGAAGGAGAATTTAGAGGCAGTAGCCTGCTGTTGACAGGCAGTATCTGCTTGTGAGATTCAGGAACGCGGGGACCTATTTCTCAATAGCTGCTGTTGCTGTCAGCCGATCCACCGATTACAAGAGCATTTTGATAAAAGTCGATGCTATAGAAAATGTCCACGTGAGCCACACGTGGTGGTGCACATCTGTGATCCCAGCACTCGGGAGGCAGAGGCAGGAGGATCTCTGTGAATCCAAAGCCAGCCTGGTCTACACAGTGAGTCCAGGACAGCCAAGGCTACAAAAAGAAACCCTATCTCAAAAAACCAAAAAGAAAAAATGTCCATGTTCAAAGGAACATGTGCCAGAGAAGTCCTGCAGAAGGCTGGTTACTGCGAAAGTCCTGGGTTTGGATAGCCACATATTGAGTGTTTATGATAATTTTCATGAAGGCCTCACCATTTTGCGTTCCTGAGTAGGCCAAACTTAGCACTGCGAGTTTTTGAGGCTTCGTCTCCCAGGCAGGTGGTATTAATTAGTCTCTATCTCCTCATCACCACTGAGCTCTGTGTGTTTCTTGTTGAGGCATCCTTTCCTGTGAGGGCTGTGTTCTGTTCACCTGGCCTCCTTGCTGGCTCGTGTTTTGTCACAGCTGCAGGCCCAGCCCTGGCCCTCAGCACCTCAGCTGTGGACAGTGTGGGAGGCAGCAGCTAGTGTGTGACAGAGACACACGGGCTCCCGCTGGTGTGCACTGCAGAAAAGCAATCAGGATGGGTCTCCACAGGCAGATCTCTGTCCCGCTTCCGAGTGTCCTCAGTGAGCAGGCCATGCGCTTGGCTGTGCTGCCTGGAATTTCATCACCACAGGCCTGCGTCACAGACACCTCGGCTGAGGCGCCACCCTTAGTGGGAGGACGCAGGGGATCTTCCAATTCCTCCCCCTGCCCTTGCCTGCCTGAGCTGCTGCTGACTCCTTAGTTGCTGAAACGAGGCAGTAAAAAGTGGCTCTGGCGTGTGGAGCTGAGGCCAGGGCCCCTTCCACTCAGCAGGGAGACCCAAGGTAAACAGCTTCCCTTCGCTGAGCCTCTGTCCTCACTTGGGCATGTTAAAGCCCCTCTGGTAGGGTATGGGGAGTCCCAGGGCCCTGCCTAAGGCCACTGGGTTGGCAGTGGCCCTCAGACTCCGAAACCCTGAGCATTCCTGGCCATACCTGGCTGCCTTCTTGTAGCTTTGAAGAGCAGCAGCTGTGGGAGGGCTGTGCGTCAGGCACCAGCAGAGGCTCGCGCTAGGCGCTTTAGCACTGTCGCTGCTGGGTCTTGGGCTTCCAGAGGCGACACTGCTTTGGGCTCTTAGGTCTCTACCCCAGCTCACTAGGAAGTATTCATGACTGACCCACAGCCAGGGACACGTTAGGTTTTGGGTGTAGGGGCCCCGATCTCGGCCTGAGCAGTGTCTCTGGCTTCCTCTGCGCTCTACTCCTGCCGGACATTCTTTCCATGCGCTGCGCTGCTCACTCCCTTGGTTACGGAGGCTTTGTTCACATGCAGCCTTCACTGTGCAGCTACACAGCCCCAGTCCTGCTCTTCTCTCAGCACCTCTCCACCCCGTAGCATCGGGGTGTGTGTGTGTGTGTGTATGTGTGTGTGTGCGCGCGTGCTTCTTCCCTCTTCAGATTGTGAATTTTGTGAGTCCCATCACTGTGTCTCTGTGATGTTCTCTAGTGTCTGTACCTGGGACACACTTGGAAGATGGTAACATGGCAGAGCTCAGGTGTTTGTACTGCTCGGCCTGTTGGGGAGACCCAGCCCATTGGTTGCTTGGCAATGTCAGTGCGACACCCACTTTAGTAGTATTGGTGGTTGTGCGGGGGTTGGCTAAAAGGCCCCTAGCTGTACCCAGTGCAGCTTTAAGGTTGAGACCTGAGAGTGTACTGCTCCACGGAGGCCCCAGGAGAGGACCCAGCAGGTGTGAGCAGGAGGGTGGAAGGGCTGAGCAGCCACTGTCACGATGCTGTGCCCTTGCTTTCTTGGTTCAGGAAGCACTCACGTGGTCCCACTGGTATAGGAACGACTCTGTTGTGTTTCTAAGCACACTGGGGGAGCTGTCAAGGGTTTGGACGTGCAAGGACAAGGTCAGATGCAGATGGGGCATGAAGGGGGCTTGATGGATGGAGAGGAGTCAGGGTGCAGGACTCCAGGCTGAGCAGGGCGGGGGAGCAGCTCTGCACGGCCTTGCATGCCAGTCTGAGGACTCAGCCATTTTTGCCAGCGACATGGGGTCCATGGAGGATTTTGAGCAGAGGAAGGACAGAATGTTTGTTTGTTTGGGTGTCCTGGCACCCACTCTGTATCCCAGGCTGGCCTCCAACTCAGAGACATCTGTCTGCCTCTGCCTCCTGAGTACTGGGATTAAAGGGGTGTGTCGCCACCATACTTGGCTTAAGACTAAGTCATTTTTAAGGGTGTCTTTGGCCACTGAGTTGGGGCACAGAGGTAAGACCCCAGGAGGATGTGGAATCCCGTCATGCAGAATTAGAGGAGAGGGGAGCTGGACATTGATGCCATGTTCGGAGCTGAGGGCCCCTGAGCTCCTCTGTGTTGGGGGCTGCAAGTGGGGGGCAGCTAGTTGCTGTTTTGGCCCCACACTCTGTCATTGCCTTTGCAGCTTGGAGTCCAGTTTGTGACTTCACACCGCCTTGTCCTCCCTGTCGGTGGCCTGCTTCTTTTTCCTTTGCTTCCTCCCACTTACCTCCCTTCCTTTTGACCAGGGTCTGGGCAGCCTGCCACTGTCACATGCCAGGCAGGACTGTGTCCAGCCCACCAGCTCCCCTGGGGCACGAGAGAAAGCTGATGCCCATGCTGTCCCTAGAGCCAGCTGCCACTTCTCCAGGGGCCTCTGTAGCTCCTGACCTGCTGTCCGCAAATAACCCTGGGCTGGGAGAGGCAGGCACATGGCCCCTGGCCAGGCCCCCGGCTTCCAGGTAAGGGCCCAGCTGGTGGCTGCCCACAGGCGTCCTCCTCCCCTCTGCTCCGGGAACTTGAAACTCAGCAGCAGCGTCGGCGTCCGTCAGTCTGTTGGCTGTTAGTCCCTGAGGGCAGATGCAGAGGTCTTGGAGAAGGGACCAGGACCTTGGTCAAACCCCAGAGCTGGCCTCTCGGCCCCAGACAAGGGTGTGTGCAGTCGGTCCCCTCAGATGCCGGGCCTTTGAGACGTGTATTTCCCTCATTCTGCTGTAGGGACAAAGAGGAAACTGAAGTTGGGGTGATGACAGGAATCGCCCTGTACTGGGGGAGCAGTACTTAGTTTAAGGGGGCAGGTTGAGTTGAAAAGAAATGAGTGTGTGCGTGAGTCTGTCTGTCTTGGGGGCAGGCGGAGGCTGGTGGGTCTGAGCACACCCTAGGTGCCCAGGGCTGTCTGATTCATTCAGGGTTACCTCAGTGCTGGGGCGTTGGGGTAAGCCAGGGGTGGGGCTGTGGCTACTTTGCTTTTCTTCCTGTCCAGCCATAGGCGAGAGGGAAGAAGAGCTTTGGAGCAGAGCCTGTGCACATGTGGCTCTTTTGGGACCCCATGCTTCTCCCTCAGTACTGGGCCCCAAGGGAAGAGCTCTCCCCAGCTCCCTGCCTACACCCATTGTCTGCCGGCTACAGAGCCAAAGGGCCTCAGAGCCAGGATGGGGCTGGGTGCATCCCTCCCACCCTCACAGCCTCTCTCTTGTTTCTTGTAGACTGTACTGTGTCCGAGGCACCTCCTGCATGTCCTGCTGCCCTGAGCTGTCCCAAGCTAGGTGACAGCGTGTTAGCGCTGCCACCATGAATGAGGTATCTGTCATCAAAGAAGGCTGGCTCCACAAACGTGGTAAGGGTTTACTTTTGCTCAGCAGATGTGTGTCTCCCTCTTACATCCTGCTCTCCTCAGGCGCCTGGAGCCCCAACTCAAGCAACCATTGCCCTGTCCGCTAGCTGGACACCCTACATGTGCCCAGATCAAGCTCTGCCTCTTTGTGGGTGCTCTCAGTCATGCCCCCATTTTATAGGTCAAGACACTGAGACCTGGAGAGGGTATTCACATAAAACTCAAGTAACACAGCCAAGTGTAGTCAGCGTTTATCAGCTGGTCATTGACTGCAAGATTCTGGGACTTGTGGGGGCTGTGACCCATCGGGAGTGGTAATAAACACACACAGTGTTGGGGGGTAAGAAGTGCCCTGGGAATCAGGGGTCAAGGAGTTAGGCAGAGTCAGGCTCATGGGGACGCACTCTGAGGAGGTGACAGTGAGCAGAGCCTGGAGAAAGGGGTGCCAGGTACCAGAGCTACAAAACTGCTTGGAAAAGGTGTCCCACGGGAGGGCAGAGAGGACCAAAGCTCTGAGACTTGTCTGTGTGAGGTGGAGGCTGGCCCGAGCAGACTCAGCACGCCTCACCAGCAACTGTCCTTTACAGGTGGCTGGAAGCCTGGGATGCGGAGACCAGGCGGGACTCGGTGGGGTGAAAGGAAGCTGAGACCCTGCTGAGGGCATAGATAAAGAGGAGACTAGACCCTGAGAGCATAGGTCCTCTGTGCCTTGCACCAGATGCCATGTGACACTGGGAGGTAGATAAGGAAGCAGCGTGTGCAGAGAGCTGGCCTGGCCACTGCTGGCCTTCAGGGACCGTTTCCTGGGGAGGAAGGGCGCCAGGCCTGAGGAGGCTGGGCCAGACACTTCCATTCACTTTCTGCTTAATTCATGGAGCAGCTCCCGTGTGCCGAGAGCTGTTCTAGATCCTGGAGACACCGTGGTGAGCTGGCCAGGCAGGAACCCCCTCTCTGTGGTGACATGTGACATCTCGGAGATGAGGTGTCCAGCGGTGGCCTTTGCTGTGGTGTCAGATCACACAACGTGAGGAAGGTGGATGTGAGGCGTAGGGCAGAGAGCCATGCTGCGTTGGTGCTTGGGTGACTTCCTAGCAGAGCAGGAGAGCCCCATGGCTCACAGGAAACAGCATGTTGGTTAGACGGGACAGCCCGGGGCAGCCTGAGGGGCTAGAGAGGGGCACCTTTGAACAACAGATTGCTCGTGAGAGACTCTCCTGCCATCCCTGGCCACAGACACCAGCAGTCACAAGAACAGAATGTTTCTTTCTTTCTTTTTTTTTTTTTTTTTTTTTTGAGACAGGGTTTCTCTGTGTAGCCTTGGTCATCCTGGACTCACTTTGTAGACCAGGCTGGCCTCGAACTCAGAGCGATCCGCCTGCCTCTGCCTCCCGAGTGCTGGGATTAAAGGTGTGGAACAGAATGTTTCTTAGGGCCAGCAGAGCAGTAGAGGGAACCCCATTTCCTGCTGCCTTCACAGCAGGGTGGCATTCAGGGCACCCCAGCCCTCAGACCGAGGAGCCAGCCAAACATTGACCCCCTGACAGGTTCTGACCTTGGCTCTGCCACTTCCTCTTGATGTGACAGTGGGTAAGCTGTGTAACCTCTTTGGTCTGTTTTGATTTGTTTTGTTTTGTTTTGAAACAGGATCTTTTGGTACCTCAGGCTGATGTCAGGACTGTAGTAATCCTCCTGCCTCAGCCTCCCTAGTGCTAGGATTATAGGTATGTGCTACCTCCTACCATGCTTGGTTCTGAGGCTGTAAGACGAATTAGCAGTCCAGGTGTGTGATGTCAGCCCCGTTAGGTAGGGTTTTCATGTGGTCTCTCGATTGCCTCTAGAAAGGATTGACATGTACTAGGTGCTCAGCAAACAGCTGCAGAATGGCTGGCTGGGACTGTGGGTAGCAGCGACCGTGCCAGGCTGTTGGACTCTTGTCCTTAAGCGGGACTGTCCCTAGGCTCGCTGGGTTAAGGTGTTAGGAGGTGGGGAAGTGCCCAGACTTGGCTGGCCAAGTGACTCTTGGCTCTGGCTCCTTTTAGGGCTTCGTGTCTGTGTGTTTGTAAGGGCGCAGGTGAACTGGCAGCTCACCTGCCCCAAGTATACAATTCCTGTGTCCAGCACCTGTGGCTGGTAGAAGCCGGGCTGCTGCCTCCTGACAGCGGGGCGTCTGTGCTCATGCGTCCCCACTCCTGGTGCTTAAAGTGATCATTGTGCTGGTTCACGCGCAGTCTGTCAGGTCCCAGGCGCTGCCTCCGGGCAAGCCTGTGCTGCCGAGTTTTCACGGATGCCCTTTCAGGGGAGACTAGCAGCAAAAGTGATTGCCCAAGGCCTTGGCACAGGCTGCAGAGCTAAAGTGGGACGTTGGCCCTCCGATGCTAACCCTGACTGTGCTCACGGCCTGCGTGCACACTGCTTCATCCTCAGCAGCGCTTGAGGGCATGCACCCACCACTCTGTCTCCCTGCTGGCATGGAGGCGGGCAGTGTAGTGGTCGGGATGAGCTCGCTTGCCACGGAAGGGAGCCTCCCGGACTCAGTTCTCCACTTGACTGTGAGAGTTAGATCGTGAGACTGGTTTTTTTTCCTTTCCCTGTTGTTAAAGTATAAAACACCACAGGTAAGTACCTGAGTCACTAGCTCACCTATGCCAGTGTCAGATAAAGGAACATCAAGACAGCCGGGCGGTGGTGGCGCACGCCTTTAGCCCCGGCACTCTGGAGGCAGTGCAGGAGGATCTCTGAACGTCTGAGGCTAGCCTGGTCTATGGAGCGAGTTCCAGGACGGCCAGCTCTACAAGGAGAAACTCTGGGAAAAAAAATAAACATAAAAAAGAAACAGCAAGACAGCCTTGAGCACCACATGCGCACCCAAGCTGTAGCTGCTGCTTTTTAGGGTATTTCGTTGTTGCTGTTTGTTTTTAAATAATGCATGTTGCAGATCCCATTCCCAGCAAGTGCTCTGAGCTGCAGCCCCAGCTTGAGGTTTTCTAACGCGCTTTATTTTTTTCAATACAGGTGAAATTCCCATAATGTGAAATCAGCCTTTTTAACTTGTTTGATTGAGTGACCTTTAGTGCGACCTTTATTACTTCTTTAAAGTTCCCAAGCACTCATCACCCACAAGAAAACCCCGAACCCGCTAAGTAGACCCTGAGTTCCCCTCTCCCTCCCACACCTGGCAGCCACTGTGCTTCCACCTTCACGGGCTCCCCTGCTCCAGACACTGCCCAGCCCCGACTCGGCCCCGTGTGGCTTTTATGATGGGCCTGCCACTCAGCACAGTGACGCTGTGGTGGTTCTGTGGCACCTGGTCAATGCTGCTTTCTTTCTTTCTTTTTTTTTAAGATGTATTTTTCATTTATGTGTATTTGTCTGTCTGCATGCGTGCGTGTATATGTGGGTACCCGTGGAGGCCAGGGGAGGGTGTCAGATCTTGAGAGCTGCAGTTATCGGAGGTTGTGAGCTGCCCAGTGTGGGTGCTAGGAGCCCTGCCTGCGTCCTCTGCAGGAATGGGAAGCCATCTCTCCAGCCCTGCAGTCCTTTTTATAGCCAAAGAAGTGTATGAGTGTCTGTCTGAGGGTTTTATTGCTCTGAGGAGACATCACGGCCATGAAGCTATCAAGAAGGAAAACGTTTAGTTGGGGCCGGCAGACAGGTTCAGAGGGTTAGTCCGTCATCGCGGCAGGGGACATGGCAGTGTGCAGGCAGGCATGGTGGCGGAGGAGCTGAGAGGTCTGTATCTTGAGCCACAGGCAGCAGAAGGGGACTGTCTCACTGTGTACCTTGAACGTATGTGAAACCTCAAAGCCCGCCCCACAGTGACACACTTCCTCCAACAAGGTCACACCTTCTCATAGTGACACTCCTTACGGCCAAGAATTCAAACATGTGAATCCGTGGGGGCCACTCCTGTTCAAACCAGCACAGTGTAGGGCATTTTAAAAAATCCATCCTTTGAATATGCATTGGGCTATTTATTTATTTATTTTTTTCTTCTTTTTTTGGTCAGTTGTGAGTTGGTGTCACTCTGAACAAAGTGTATACTATTTTAATACCTGCTTTCCAATCCTTTGTTTTTGAGACAGTCGCATTTAGCCCAGGATGACCTTGGACTCCTGATTCTCCTGCCTTTTCCTAACTGCTGGGATCCTTGCCTCCCACACCTTATTTTTTGTTGGTTTGCTTGTTTGGTTTGTTTTTTTGAGACAGGATTTCTCTGTGGCACAAGAGCCCTGTCTGTTCTGGACTCACTTTGTAGACCAAGCTGGCCTTGAACTTACAGAGATCCTCGGCCTCTGCCTCTGCCTCCCGAGTGCTGGCTTGTTTGTGTGTTTTATCATAGTTTCGGTTGCATTTTCTCAGTGCCTGAGTGTGGAGATTCTTGCTGGGCTTGGCCTGTCTGGCTGTGGCACGAAGCCGTCCTTGACCTCTTTACAGCGCGGCTCATTGCTCTTGTTGAATTATAAGAGTTGTTTTATATGTTTTGGTTACTAAATTCATACATGAAATAATAAACATAAATAAAAATTAAAAACCCACACACAAAAATAACTGGTAAATAATTTTTGCCTATTTTTGGGCTGTCTTTTCACCCTCTTGTTAATAGCCTTTCATGCAGAAAATTTGGTGCTTCGATGGCTGTGCTTTATTCTTAGCTTTTGGTGCCACGACTAAATCCGAGGTGGTGAAGATTGAATCCTATGTATTCTACCAAGTATTGATTTAAAATAGAATTTTGTAGCGAGGCATGGTAGTGCACGCCTTTAATCCCAGCACTCGGGAGGCAGAGGCAGGTGAGGCCAGCCTGATTTACAGAGCGAGTCCTGGACAGCCAAGGGTACACAGAGAAACTGTGTCTCAAAAAAAAAAAAAAAAAAAATCTCGTGTGTGTGTGTGTGTGTGTGTGTGTGTGTGTGTGTGTGTGTGTGTTGCGTAGTGTGAGGTGCAGTCCGGCTGTCTTAGCGTCCTCCTCACTGGCTCTGCTCTGGCCCTCCTGTGAGTCCGTTGGGCAGAACTATCAGAACCAGGAGCTTCTGGCTCGGTTCTTGTCTGCTGTGTTGCAGTGCATGTCTGGTTATGCCATGATGTGTCAGGCACTGCAGCGCTGTGAGTCGTTCTAAAATTGAGAAATGTGGCCTTTCAAAAAATGACCTCAGTTGGGTTCTGGGCTCTGGGGTCCCTTGCCATTCCTTACTTACTGGCTTTTCACTGGGTGTGGTAGTACACACAAATAAAATACATAGGAATAATACATATTTACTTCAGCCAAGGAAGTAAAACATTGTCCAAAGAAGGCCAAGACAGGGCTCACTGGGTAAACGACGTGCCATACAGACATGAGGACCCTCAGAAGCCACATAAAGGTGGAAGAGGGCAACCACCTTCCAAACAGTTGTTCTCTGGCCTCTCCATGTGTGCCTCAGCATATGCACCCAAACACACACACACACACACAAATACACATACACACCTCCCACACCACTCCCACACTAAACCCCCAACACACACATACCCCCCACACCACCACCACCACCACACACACACACACACACACAAATGATTTTTAAATTGACAGAAGAAATTAAACACTTAAATGCAATGGCACCCTATATTCTCAGATTGGAAGACTTTACCCTATCACATACTAGGTGCAGGTGCTAGGAAGTCTCTACAGGGTTTCTCTGTGTAGCCTTGGCTGTCCTGGAACTCACTCTGTAGACCAGGCTGACCTCGAACTCAGAGGTCTGCCTGCTTCTGCCTCCTGAGCCCTGGGATTAAAGGTGTGCGCCACCACTGTCTGGCCATTCAACCTACATCTTCTTTTTTTATGCAGCCCAGGGCTGCACACCCCGTGGTGTGGCCTCCCACATCAGTCATTAGCTAACAATATGACCCATAGACTTGATGGGGCATTTTCTCAGTTGCGGTTCGGTCTTCCCAGATGACTCTAACTTGTGTCAGACTTACAGGAAACTAACCAGTGCAGAGGTTTCCGTTATTCTTTTATTTTTTAAAAATATTTTTATTCAGCCAGGTGTGGTGGCACACACCTTTAATCTCAGCAGTTAGAAGGCAGAGGCTGGCACATTTCTGAGTTTGAGTCCAGCCTGGTTTATAAATTAACTTTCAGGATAGGCAGGGCTACACAGAGAAACCTCGTCTCAGAAAGAAAAAAACGATCTTATTCATATTTTGTGTGTGCTTTGGCTACATGCATATCTGTACACCATGTACATGCAGCGCCCACAGACCCCGGAACTGGAATTTCCCACCATTGTAACATGCCATTTGGTTGTTGGGAATCCAGCCTGGGGTCTCTGGAAGAACAGCCAGTGACCCTAATTGCAGAGCCATCTCTCCAGCCCTCTAAATTTTTATATCTATGTCTATAGCTATATACAGTTTTATTTTCTCTGAGTGTTTGGAAGTGTACCGTGTGTGCCTAGTGGCCACAGAAGCCAATCGAGTGTCCTTTGTCTCAAGGCCTGGAGTGACAGCCAGTTGTGTTTCTCCATTTGGACACTGGGACGGAACCCAAGTCCTGCAAGAGCAGTTCGTGCTGTTAACCACCGAGCCATCTCTCTAGCCCCAGAACTGTTTCCTTAATTTCCTTTTTGCTTGGTTTGTTGTATGGAAATATAACTGACCTGTATGGTCTTAACAGAATCTATTAGTTCTGGCAATTAATTTGGGGATTTTTTTTTAAAAAGACAAGATCCCTCAAAGTGCAGTCCGGGATGGCCTTGAACTCCAGCTTTGTTTGCTTTTGAAATAAGCCCTAGTTATATAGCCCTAGTTATATAGCCCTAGCTATATAGCCCTAGTTATATAGCCCTAGTTATATAGCCCTAGTCATATAGCCCTAGTTATATAGCCCTAGTTATATAGCCCTAGTTATATAGCCCTAGTTATATAGCCCTAGTTATATAGCCCTAGTTATATAGCCCTAGTCATATAGCCCTAGTTATATAGCCCTAGTTATATAGCCCTAGTCATATAGCCCTAGTCATATAGCCCTAGTTATATAGCCCTAGTTATATAGCCCTAGTCATATAGCCCTAGTCATATAGCCCTAGTTATATAGCCCTAGTCATATAGCCCTAGTTATATAGCCCTAGTCATATAGCCCTAGTTATATAGCCCTAGTTATATAGCCCTAGTTCTATAGCCCTAGTCATATGCCTAGTTATATAGCCCTAGTTATATAGCCCTAGTCATATAGCCCTAGTCATATAGCCCTAGTTATATAGCCCTAGTTATATAGCCCTAGTCATATAGCCCTAGTCATAGCCCTAGTTATATAGCCCTAGTCATATAGCCCTAGTTATATAGCCCTAGTCATATAGCCCTAGTTATATAGCCCTAGTTATATAGCCCTAGTTATATAGCCCTAGTTATATAGCCCTAGTCATATAGCCCTAGTTATATAGCCCTAGTCATATAGCCCTAGTCATATAGCCCTAGTTATATAGCCCTAGTTATATAGCCCTAGTTATATAGCCCTAGCTATATAGCCCTAGTTATATAGCCCTAGTTATATAGCCCTAGTCATATAGCCTAGTTATATAGCCCTAGTTAATATAGCCCTAGTTATATAGCCCTAGTTATATAGCCCTAGTTATATAGCCCTAGTTATATAGCCCTAGTTATATAGCCCTAGTTATATAGCCCTAGTTATATAGCCCTAGTTATATAGCCCTAGTTATATAGCCCTAGTTATATAGCCCTAGCTATATAGCCCTAGTCTATATAGCCCTAGTTATATAGCCCTAGCTATATAGCCCTAGTTTATATAGCCCTAGTTATATAGCCCTAGTCCCTATATAGCCCTAGTTTATAGCCCTAGTTATATAGCCCTAGTTATATAGCCCTAGCTATATAGCCCTAGTTATATAGCCCTAGTATATAGCCCTAGTCATATAGCCCTAGTTATATAGCCCTAGTTATATAGCCCTAGTTATATAGCCCTAGTTATATAGCCCTAGTTATATAGCCCTAGTTATAGCCCTAGTATATAGTTATATAGCCCTAGCTATATAGCCCTAGTTATATAGCCCTAGTTATATAGCCCTAGTCATATAGCCCTAGTTATATAGCCCTAGTTATATAGCCCTAGTTATATAGCCCTAGCTATATAGCCCTAGTCATATAGCCCTAGTCATATAGCCCTAGTTATATAGCCCTAGTTATATAGCCTAGCTATATAGCCCTAGTCATATAGCCCTAGTCATATAGCCCTAGTTATATAGCCCTAGTTATATAGCCCTAGTTATATAGCCCCTAGTTATATAGCCCTAGCATATAGCCTAGTTATATAGCCCTAGTTATATAGCCCTAGTCATATAGCCCTAGTTATATAGCCCTAGTCTATATAGCCCTAGTCATATAGCCCTAGTCATATAGCCCTAGTCATATAGCCCTAGTTATATAGCCCTAGTTATATAGCCCTAGTTATATAGCCCTAGCTATATAGCCCTAGTTATATAGCCCTAGTTATATAGCCCTAGTTATATAGCCCTAGTTATATAGCCCTAGCTATAGCCCTAGTCATATAGCCCTAGTCATATAGCCCTAGTATATAGCCCTAGTCATATAGCCCTAGTCATATAGCCCTAGTCATATAGCCCTAGTCATATAGCCCTAGTTAATAGCCCTAGTTATAGCCCTAGTCATATAGCCCTAGTCATATAGCCCTAGTCATATAGCCCTAGTCATATAGCCCTAGTCATATAGCCCTAGTCATATAGCCCTAGTCATATAGCCCTAGTTATATAGCCCTAGTCATATAGCCCTAGTCATATAGCCCTAGTTATATAGCCCTAGTTATATAGCCCTAGTTATATAGCCCTAGTTATATAGCCCTAGCTATATAGCCCTAGTCATATAGCCCTAGTCATATAGCCCTAGTTATATAGCCCTAGTCATATAGCCCTAGTCATATAGCCCTAGTCATATAGCCCTAGTCATATAGCCCTAGTTATATAGCCCTAGTTATATAGCCCTAGCTATATAGCCCTAGTTATAGCCCTAGTTATATAGCCCTAGTCATATAGCCCTAGTCATATAGCCCTAGTTATATAGCCCTAGTTATATAGCCCTAGTTATATAGCCCTAGCTATATAGCCCTAGTTATATAGCCCTAGTTATATAGCCCTAGTCATATAGCCCTAGTCATATAGCCCTAGTTATATAGCCCTAGCTATATAGCCCTAGTTATATAGCCCTAGTTATATAGCCCTAGTCATATAGCCCTAGTTATATAGCCCTAGTTATATAGCCCTAGTTATATAGCCCTAGTTATATAGCCCTAGTTATATAGCCCTAGTTATATAGCCCTAGTCATATAGCCCTAGTTATATAGCCCTAGTTATATAGCCCTAGTTATATAGCCCTAGTTATATAGCCCTAGTTATATAGCCCTAGTCATATAGCCCTAGTTATATAGCCCTAGTCATATAGCCCTAGTCATATAGCCCTAGTTATATAGCCCTAGCTATATAGCCCTAGTCATATAGCCCTAGTCATATAGCCCTAGTTATATAGCCCTAGTTATATAGCCCTAGCTATATAGCCCTAGTCATATAGCCCTAGTCATATAGCCCTAGTTATATAGCCCTAGTCATATAGCCCTAGTCATATAGCCCTAGTTATATAGCCCTAGTTATATAGCCCTAGTCATATAGCCCTAGTCATATAGCCCTAGTTATATAGCCCTAGTTATATAGCCCTAGTTATATAGCCCTAGCTATATAGCCCTAGTTATATAGCCCTAGTTATATAGCCCTAGTCATATAGCCCTAGTCATATAGCCCTAGTTATATAGCCCTAGCTATATAGCCCTAGTTATATAGCCCTAGTCATATAGCCCTAGTCATATAGCCCTAGTCATATAGCCCTAGTTATATAGCCCTAGCTATATAGCCCTAGTATATAGCCCTAGTTATATAGCCCTAGTCATATAGCCCTAGTTATATAGCCCTAGTTATATAGCCCTAGTTATATAGCCCTAGCTATATAGCCCTAGTTATATAGCCCTAGTCATATAGCCCTAGCTATATAGCCCTAGTTATATAGCCCTAGCTATATAGCCCTAGTCATATAGCCCTAGTTATATAGCCCTAGCTATATAGCCCTAGTTATATAGCCCTAGCTATATAGCCCTAGTTATATAGCCCTAGTTATATAGCCCTAGTTATATAGCCCTAGTCATATAGCCCTAGTCATATAGCCCTAGTTATATAGCCCTAGCTATATAGCCCTAGTTATATAGCCCTAGTCATATAGCCCTAGTCATATAGCCCTAGTTATATAGCCCTAGCTATATAGCCCTAGTTATATAGCCCTAGTTATATAGCCCTAGTCATATAGCCCTAGTTATATAGCCCTAGCTATATAGCCCTAGTTATATAGCCCTAGTTATATAGCCCTAGTCATATAGCCCTAGTTATATAGCCCTAGTTATATAGCCCTAGTTAATAGCCCTAGTCATATAGCCCTAGTCATATAGCCCTAGTTATAGCCCTAGTTATATAGCCCTAGTTATATAGCCCTAGCTATATAGCCCTAGTTATATAGCCCTAGTTATATAGCCCTAGTCATATAGCCCTAGTCATATAGCCCTAGTTATATAGCCCTAGTTATATAGCCCTAGTTATATAGCCCTAGCTATATAGCCCTAGTTATATAGCCCTAGTTATATAGCCCTAGTCATATAGCCCTAGTTATATAGCCCTAGTTATATAGCCCTAGTTATATAGCCCTAGTTATATAGCCCTAGTTATAAGCCCTAGTCATATAGCCCTAGTTATATAGCCCTAGTTATATAGCCCTAGTCATATAGCCCGTTATATAGCCCTAGCTATATAGCCCTAGTCATAGGCCCTAGTCATATAGCCCTAGTTATATAGCCCTAGTTATATAGCCCTAGCTATATAGCCCTAGTCATATAGCCCTAGTCATATAGCCCTAGTTATAGCCCTAGTCATATAGCCCTAGTCATATAGCCCTAGTTATATAGCCCTAGTTATATAGCCCTAGTCATATAGCCCTAGTCATATAGCCCTAGTTATATAGCCCTAGTTATAGCCCTAGTTATATAGCCCTAGTTATAGCCCTAGTTATATAGCCCTAGTCATATAGCCCTAGTCATATAGCCCTAGTTATATAGCCCTAGTTATATAGCCCTAGTTATATAGCCCTAGTTATATAGCCCTAGTCATATAGCCCTAGTCATATAGCCCTAGTTATATAGCCCTAGTCATATAGCCCTAGTCATATAGCCCTAGTTATATAGCCCTAGTTATATAGCCCTAGTCATATAGCCCTAGTCATATGCCCTAGTTATATAGCCCTAGTTATATAGCCCTAGTTATATAGCCCTAGTTATAGCCCTAGTTATATAGCCCTAGTCATATAGCCCTAGCTATATAGCCCTAGTTATATAGCCCTAGTCATATAGCCCTAGTCATATAGCCCTAGTCATATAGCCCTAGTTATATAGTCCTAGCTATATAGCCCTAGTTATATAGCCCTAGTTATATAGCCCTAGTCATATAGCCCTAGTTATATAGCCCTAGTTATATAGCCCTAGTTATATAGCCCTAGCTATATAGCCCTAGTTATATAGCCCTAGTCATATAGCCCTAGCTATATAGCCCTAGTTATATAGCCCTAGTTATATAGCCCTAGCTATATAGCCCTAGTTATATAGCCCTAGTCATATAGCCCTAGCTATATAGCCCTAGTCATATAGCCCTAGCTATATAGCCCTAGTCATATAGCCCTAGTTATATAGCCCTAGCTATATAGCCCTAGTTATATAGCCCTAGCTATATAGCCCTAGTTATATAGCCCTAGTTTATAGCCCTAGTTTATAGCCCTAGTCATATAGCCCTAGTCATATAGCCCTAGTTATAGCCCTAGCTATATAGCCCTAGTTATATAGCCCTAGTCATATAGCCCAGTCATATACCCTAGTTATATAGCCCTAGCTATATAGCCCTAGTTATATAGCCCTAGTTATATAGCCCTAGTCATATAGCCCTAGTTATATAGCCCTAGCTATATAGCCCTAGTTAATAGCCCTAGTTATATAGCCCTAGTCATATAGCCCTAGTTAATAGCCCTAGTTATATAGCCCTAGTTATATAGCCCTAGCTATATAGCCCTAGTCATATAGCCCTAGTTTATATAGCCCTAGTTATATAGCCCTAGTTATATAGCCCTAGTTATATAGCCCTAGTCATATAGCCCTAGTCATATAGCCCTAGTTATAGCCCTAGTCATATAGCCCTAGTCATATAGCCCTAGTCATATAGCCCTAGTCATATAGCCCTAGTTATATAGCCCTAGTCATATAGCCCTAGTTATATAGCCCTAGTCATATAGCCCTAGTCATAGCCCTAGTTATAGCCCTAGTCATATAGCCCTAGTCATATAGCCCTAGTTATATCCCTAGTCATATAGCCCTAGTTATATAGCCCTAGTCATAGCCCTAGTTATATAGCCCTAGTCATATAGCCCTAGTCATATAGCCCTAGTTTATAGCCCTAGTCATATAGCCCTAGTCATATAGCCCTAGTCATATAGCCCTAGTTATATAGCCCTAGTTTATATAGCCCTAGTCATATAGCCCTAGTTATATAGCCCTAGTTATATAGCCCTAGTCATATAGCCCTAGTTATATAGCCCTAGTCATAGCCCTAGTTATAGCCCTAGTTATATAGCCCTAGTTATATAGCCCTAGTTATATAGCCCTAGTCATATAGCCCTAGTCATATAGCCCTAGTTATATAGCCCTAGTCATATAGCCCTAGTTATATAGCCCTAGTCATATAGCCCTAGTTAT
Organism: Acomys russatus; assembly: GCF_903995435.1. Classification (NCBI taxonomy): domain Eukaryota; kingdom Metazoa; phylum Chordata; class Mammalia; order Rodentia; family Muridae; genus Acomys; species Acomys russatus. The sequence continues at coordinate 17,310,892 of NC_067155.1, forward strand.
ATAGCCCTAGTCATATAGCCCTAGTTATATAGCCCTAGTTATATAGCCCTAGTTATATAGCCCTAGTTATATAGCCCAGTCATATAGCCCTAGTCATATAGCCCTAGTTCTATAGCCCTAGTCATATAGCCCTAGTTATATAGCCCTAGTCATATAGCCCTAGTCATATAGCCCTAGTCATATAGCCCTAGTTATATAGCCCTAGTTAGATAGCCCTAGCTATAGCCCTAGCTATATAGCCCTAGTTATATAGCCCTAGTCATATAGCCCTAGTTATATAGCCCTGTCATATAGCCCTATTATATAGCCCTAGTTATATAGCCCTAGCTATATAGCCCTAGTCTATAGCCCTAGTCATATAGCCCTAGTTATATAGCCCTAGTATATAGCCCTAGTCATATAGCCCTAGTTAGATAGCCCTAGTATATAGCCCTAGTTATATAGCCCTAGTCATATAGCCCTAGTCATATAGCCCTAGTCATATAGCCCTAGTTATATAGCCCTAGTTATAGCCCTAGTCATATAGCCCTAGTCATATAGCCCTAGTTATATAGCCCTAGTCATATAGCCCTAGTCATATAGCCCTAGTCATATAGCCCTAGTTATATAGCCCTAGTCATATAGCCCTAGTCATATAGCCCTAGTCATATAGCCCTAGTTATATAGCCCTAGCTATATAGCCCTAGTCATATAGCCCTAGTCATATAGCCCTAGTTATATAGCCCTAGTTATATAGCCCTAGTCATATAGCCCTAGTTATATAGCCCTAGTTATATAGCCCTAGTCATATAGCCCTAGTTATATAGCCCTAGTTATATAGCCCTAGTCATATAGCCCTAGTTATATAGCCCTAGCTATATAGCCCTAGTCATATAGCCCTAGTCATATAGCCCTAGTTAATAGCCCTAGTTATATAGCCCTAGTCCATATAGCCCTAGTTATATAGCCCTAGCTATATAGCCCGAGTCATATAGCCCTAGTCATATAGCCCTAGTTATATAGCCCTAGTTATATAGCCCTAGTCATATAGCCCTAGTCATATAGCCCCTAGTTATATAGCCCTAGTTATATAGCCCTAGTCTATAGCCCTAGTTATATAGCCCTAGTTATATAGCCCTAGTCATATAGCCCTAGTCTATAGCCAGTCATATAGCCCTAGTCATATAGCCCTAGCTATATAGCCCTAGTTATATAGCCCTAGTCATATAGCCCTAGTTATATAGCCCTAGTCATATAGCCCTAGTTATATAGCCCTAGTTATATAGCCCTAGTTATATAGCCCTAGTCATATAGCCCTAGTTATATAGCCCTAGTTATATAGCCCTAGTCATATAGCCCTAGTCATATAGCCCTAGTTATATAGCCCTATATAGCCCTAGTCATATAGCCCTAGTAATAGCCCTAGTTATATAGCCCTAGTCATATAGCCGAGTTATATAGCCCTAGTTATATAGCCCTAGCTATATAGCCCTATTATATAGCCCTAGTTATAGCCCTAGTCATATAGCCCTAGTCATATAGCCCTAGTCATATAGCCCTAGTCATATAGCCCTAGCTATATAGCCCTAGTTATATAGCCCTAGTCATATAGCCCTAGTTATATAGCCCTAGTCATATAGCCCTAGTTATATAGCCCTAGTTTATATAGCCCTAGTATATAGCCCTAGTCATATAGCCCTAGTTATATAGCCCTAGTTATATAGCCCTAGTTATATAGCCCTAGTCATATAGCCCTAGTTATATAGCCCTAGTTATATAGCCCTAGTCATATAGCCCTAGTCATATAGCCCTAGTTATATAGCCCTAGTTATATAGCCCTAGTCATATAGCCCTAGTCATATAGCCCTAGTTATATAGCCCTAGTTATATAGCCCTAGTCATATAGCCCTAGTCATATAGCCCTAGTCATATAGCCCTAGTTATAGCCCTAGCTATATAGCCCTAGTTTATATAGCCCTAGTCATATAGCCCTAGTTATATAGCCCTAGTCATATAGCCCTAGTTATATAGCCCTAGTTATATAGCCCTAGTCATATAGCCCTAGTTATATAGCCCTAGTCATATAGCCCTAGTCATATAGCCCTAGCTATATAGCCCTAGTTATATAGCCCTAGTCATATAGCCCTAGTTATATAGCCCTAGTCATATAGCCCTAGTTATATAGCCCTAGTTATATAGCCCTAGTTATATAGCCCTAGTTATATAGCCCTAGTTATATAGCCCTAGTTATATAGCCCTAGTCATATAGCCCTACTTATATAGCCCTAGTTATATAGCCCTAGTCATATAGCCCTAGTTATATAGCCCTAGCTATATAGCCCTAGTCATATAGCCCTAGCTATATAGCCCTAGTTATATAGCCCTAGTTATATAGCCCTAGTCATATAGCCCTAGTTATATAGCCCTAGTTATATAGCCCTAGTTATATAGCCCTAGTTATATAGCCCTAGTTATATAGCCCTAGTTATATAGCCCTAGTCATATAGCCCTAGTTATATAGCCCTAGTTATATAGCCCTAGTTATATAGCCCTAGTTAGTTATATAGCCCTAGTTATATAGCCCTAGTTATATAGCCCTAGCTATATAGCCCTAGTTATATAGCCCTAGCTATATAGCCCTAGTCATATAGCCCTAGTTATATAGCCCTAGCTATATAGCCCTAGTCATATAGCCCTAGCTATATAGCCCTAGTTATATAGCCCTAGTTATATAGCCCTAGTCATATAGCCCTAGTTATATAGCCCTAGTTATATAGCCCTAGTTATATAGCCCTAGTTATATAGCCCTAGTTATATAGCCCTAGTTATATAGCCCTAGTCATATAGCCCTAGTTATATAGCCCTAGTTATATAGCCCTAGTTATATAGCCCTAGTTAGTTATATAGCCCTAGTTATATAGCCCTAGTTATATAGCCCTAGCTATAGCCCTAGTTATATAGCCCTAGCTATATAGCCCTAGTCATATAGCCCTAGTTATATAGCCCTAGTCATATAGCCCTAGTTATATAGCCCTAGTTATATAGCCCTAGTTATATAGCCCTAGTTATATAGCCCTAGTCATATAGCCCTAGTCATATAGCCCTAGTCATATAGCCCTAGTTATATAGCCCTAGTTATATAGCCCTAGTTATATAGCCCTAGTTATATAGCCCTAGCTATATAGCCCTAGTTATATAGCCCTAGTCATATAGCCCTAGCTATATAGCCCTAGTCATATAGCCCTAGTTATAGCCCTAGTCATATAGCCCTAGTTATATAGCCCTAGTCATATAGCCCTAGTCATATAGCCCTAGTCATATAGCCCTAGTTATATAGCCCTAGTTATATAGCCCTAGCTATATAGCCCTAGTTATATAGCCCTAGTCATATAGCCCTAGTTATATAGCCCTAGTTATATAGCCCTAGTTATAGCCCTAGTTATATAGCCCTAGCTATATAGCCCTAGTCATATAGCCCTAGTTATAGCCCTAGTCATATAGCCCTAGTTATATAGCCCTAGTCAATAGCCCTAGTCATATAGCCCTAGTCATAGCCCTAGTTATAGCCCTAGTTATATAGCCCTAGCTATATAGCCCTAGTTATATAGCCCTAGTCATATAGCCCTAGTTATATAGCCCTAGTTATAGCCCTAGCTATATAGCCCTAGCTATATAGCCCTAGTCATATAGCCCTAGTTATATAGCCCTAGTCATATAGCCAGTTATTAGCCCTAGTCATATAGCCCTAGTCATATAGCCCTAGTTATATAGCCCTAGTTATATAGCCCTAGTTATATAGCCCTAGTTATATAGCCCTAGTTATATAGCCCTAGTCATATAGCCCTAGTTATATAGCCCTAGTCATATAGCCCTAGTTATATAGCCCTAGTCATATAGCCCTAGTCATATAGCCCTAGTCATATAGCCCTAGTTATATAGCCCTAGTTATATAGCCCTAGCTATATAGCCCTAGTTATATAGCCCTAGTCATATAGCCCTAGTTATATAGCCCTAGTTATATAGCCCTAGTTATATAGCCCTAGTTATATAGCCCTAGCTATATAGCCCTAGTCATATAGCCCTAGTATAATAGCCCTAGTTATATAGCCCTAGTTATATAGCCCTAGTTATATAGCCCTAGTTATATAGCCCTAGTTATATAGCCCTAGCTATATAGCCCTAGTATATAGCCCTAGTTATATAGCCCTAGTTTATATAGCCCTAGTTATATAGCCTAGTTATAGCCCTAGCTATATACCCTAGTTATATAGCCCTAGTTATATAGCCCTAGTATATAGCCCTAGTTATATAGCCCTAGTTAATAGCCCTAGTCATATAGCCCTAGTCATATAGCCCTAGTTATATAGCCCTAGTTATATAGCCCTAGTTTTATAGCCCTAGTTATATAGCCCTAGTTATATAGCCCTAGTTATATAGCCCTAGTTATATAGCCCTAGCTATATAGCCCTAGTTATATAGCCCTAGTTATATAGCCCTAGTTAGTTATATAGCCCTAGTTATATAGCCCTAGTTTATAGCCCTAGCTATATAGCCCTAGTTATATAGCCCTAGCTATATAGCCCTAGTCATATAGCCCTAGTATATAGCCCTAGCTATATAGCCCTAGTCATATAGCCCTAGCTAATAGCCCTAGTTATATAGCCCTAGTCATATAGCCCTAGTTATATAGCCCTAGTTATATAGCCCTAGTCATATAGCCCTAGTCATATAGCCCTAGTTATATAGCCCTAGCTATATAGCCCTAGTCATATAGCCCTAGTTATATAGCCCTAGCTATATAGCCCTAGTCATATAGCCCTAGCTATATAGCCCTAGTTATATAGCCCTAGTTATATAGCCCTAGTTATATAGCCCTAGTTATATAGCCCTAGTCATATAGCCCTAGTTATATAGCCCTAGTTATATAGCCCTAGTTATAGCCCGTTATATAGCCCTAGTTATATAGCCCTAGTTATATAGCCCTAGTCATATAGCCCTAGTTATATAGCCCTAGTTATATAGCCCTAGTTATATAGCCCTAGTTAGTTATATAGCCCTAGTTATATAGCCCTAGTTATATAGCCCTAGCTATATAGCCCTAGTTATATAGCCCTAGCTATATAGCCCTAGTCATATAGCCCTAGTTATATAGCCCTAGTCATATAGCCCTAGTTATATAGCCCTAGTTATATAGCCCTAGTTATATAGCCCTAGTTATATAGCCCTAGTCATAGCCCTAGTCATATAGCCCTAGTCATATAGCCCTAGTTATATAGCCCTAGTTATATAGCCCTAGTTATATAGCCCTAGTTATATAGCCCTAGCTATATAGCCCTAGTTATATAGCCCTAGTCATATAGCCCTAGCTATATAGCCCTAGTCATATAGCCCTAGTTATATAGCCCTAGTCATATAGCCCTAGTTATATAGCCCTAGTCATATAGCCCTAGTCATATAGCCCTAGTCATATAGCCCTAGTTATTATAGCCCTAGTTATATAGCCCTAGCTATATAGCCCTAGTTATATAGCCCTAGTCATATAGCCCTAGTTATATAGCCCTAGTTTATAGCCCTAGTTATATAGCCCTAGTATATAGCCCTAGCTATATAGCCCTAGTCATATAGCCCTAGTTATATAGCCCGTCATATAGCCCTAGTTATATAGCCCTAGTCATATAGCCCTAGTCATATAGCCCTAGTCATATAGCCCTAGTTAATAGCCCTAGTTATATAGCCCTAGCTATATAGCCCTAGTTATATAGCCCTAGTCATATAGCCCTAGTTTATAGCCCTAGTTATATAGCCCTAGCTATATAGCCCTAGCTATAGCCCTAGTCATATAGCCCTAGTTATATAGCCCTAGTCATATAGCCCTAGTTATATAGCCCTAGTCATATAGCCCTAGTCATATAGCCCTAGTCATATAGCCCTAGTTATATAGCCCTAGTTATATAGCCCTAGCTATATAGCCCTAGTTATATAGCCCTAGTCATATAGCCCTAGTTATATAGCCCTAGTCATATAGCCCTAGTTATATAGCCCTAGTCATATAGCCCTAGTCCATATAGCCCCTAGTCATATAGCCCTAGTTATATAGCCCTAGTTATATAGCCCTAGCTATATAGCCCTAGTTATATAGCCCTAGTCATATAGCCCTAGTTATATAGCCCTAGTTATATAGCCCTAGTTATATAGCCCTAGTTATATAGCCCTAGCTATATAGCCCTAGTCATATAGCCCTAGTTATATAGCCCTAGTTATATAGCCCTAGTTATATAGCCCTAGTTATATAGCCCTAGTTATATAGCCCTAGTTATATAGCCCTAGCTATATAGCCCTAGTTATATAGCCCTAGTTATATAGCCCTAGTTATATAGCCCTAGTTATATAGCCCTAGTTATATAGCCCTAGCTATATAGCCCTAGTTATATAGCCCTAGTTATATAGCCCTAGTTATATAGCCCTAGTTATATAGCCCTAGTTATATAGCCCTAGTCATATAGCCCTAGTCATATAGCCCTAGTTATATAGCCCTAGTTATATAGCCCTAGTTATAGCCTAGTTATATAGCCTAGTTATAGAGCCCTAGTTATATAGCCCTAGTTATATAGCCCTAGCTATATAGCCCTAGTCATATAGCCCTAGTCATATAGCCCTAGTTATATAGCCCTAGTTATATAGCCCTAGTTAGTCCTTAATGCATGGTAGTCTTCTTGCCTTAGCCTCTCAAGCTCAGTGGCACCATCTGGCCTAGAACTCACTACACTGGTTAGACTGGCCTTGAGCTCATGGCGATCCTCCTGTCTCAGCCACCTCAGTGCTGAGCTGAGCGTATAGGTGTACACAGCTGTACTTGAGCTAGTCAGCCAGTCTGCCTGCTTGCCAGCCTTCTTTCTGTCCCCCTTTTGTCATCCTCCTGTTTTCTCCCATTGTTGTAGTTTGAATCTTGCTGTGTTGCCTAGGCTGTCCGGGAACACGTGCCTCACACAAGTCTCCTACCCTGCGGTAGCTGGGACTACAGCCACGTGCCACATGCGTGGCCACCCTTGAACTTGCTGTGTGGCTGAAGGTGATAGTGACCCCCTGGCCTTCTTGTTTCTCTTTCCCGTGCCTGGGCTGTGGTGCTGAGGATGGAGCCCAGGGTTCACACATGCTAGGCAAGCACTGTGCCAGCTGAGCTGCAGCCCAGCTTTCGTGGATTCTTCTGTGATTTTTCACTACGTAGGATCTAGTTTCCTGCAAATAAAGATAATTTTACCACTTCTTTGGACACCTCTTGCTTTTTTGGTCAGAAAAAGAGTGATTGGCTTCTTTGCCTTGGACCGAAGTGATGGTTCAACTGCTTTGTGGAATAGAGCATCCTCTGTCATGACCGAAGAGTAAGTTTGCTTGGCGTTGGTGAAAATGGGCATGCTGATACTATCCCTGGCCTCAGGGACCCTTCCAGTCTCTGCTCTGTGACAGTGACAGCAACATGCGCGTCCCCTCCTTGCCCTTTGCTGTGTTGGTCATCTGTCCCCAGCAGGCTGCATACTCAGTGGTGACGGGCGCTGCGCTCTGTCAAATGCCTTTTCTTAGTCAAGGCGACTAAGCTGTTTTACTACACTGACTTATTATTTTTATAAACTTAACTACTTTTCTTTCCAGTCTAGAGTTGTTTTCCTTTTATTTTTGTATTTCATAAACTGAATTCATAGGGAGTCCGTCAGCTTGGCTCCTTTCGGTTTGTCGATCTTTTCAGGATGGGGTGGGGAGCGTTTGGCATGCCATTGAGCCCAGGAACCGTTCTATTTGGCGTCTCATCCTTTCTCTGATACTTTTCTTGCACCCGGTTCAGGAAGCTGCCTGCTCTTAGAGTGCATGGGATGCTCAGTGCCCACGTTAATTCTCCTGGCAGCAGGCCTGCCTTGAGCTTGCTTGTTTGTAGCAGTGCCAGCAGCCTGCTGGGTGACACTGTAGACTCTTCCAGGTTTGCCATGGTAACCTTTATGGGCTGTGCCTTTGTGAGCACTGCCCATCCCTTTGATGTCTGCACTGCTGCCCTTCTTGTGTATCCCGTAGTTGTGGCCAAGGGGGCAGCTCTGCCTTTCCTGAAAGGCCCGAAGAGCAAATGTTGATGCCTCTCATCTCTCCCTTTCCTCTGTGTCTGACAGTTAGCAAATGACCGGAGATGGAGGCTTCACTGATCGCTCAACTGTCTTTGTATTTACTTGGTCGTAGCCTACAGTTTTCCTCTTCTGAAACACGCTGACCCTGCGCTGTGTGGGCTGGCTTCAGATCCCTGAAGCTGTCCTGCTTCTGCCTGCTCAGCACAGCCAGCATTACAGTCAGTTTTAGACTATTTGCTCTGTTTAGGTTAAGACATGGTCTCACTCTAGACCAGGCTGCCCTGGAGTTCACTCTGTAGCTCAGGATAGCCCTGGAACTTGCAGCAATCTTCCTGCCTCAGCCTTTCAAGTGCGGGGATTTCAAGTATAAGTTTTCACACCTGGATTTCAGTTTTAGGCAGTTGTTACTACTCTAAAAAGAACCTGTCTCATATTGGCTCTCACACTCCCACCTCCAGACGCCTCTCCTTCCCAGCCCCAAACAACCTCTGACCCACTTTTCATCTTCACACAGTTAGCTCTTCTGGACGTTTTATATAAATGGAATATATATATATATATCCATCCATATCCTCAATTAAGCAAATGTGTCCTAAGTTGGAAGCATCACATTGTGAACATACCTGGCACTCCTGGCTGCCCTGGGCATCATAGCGTAGCCGATTGGAATGGAGGGTTCCAGTTGTGTGCTCTTCGTGATTACAGGGCTAACTGAAAGTCCTACATGGAAGAGGATCCTGCTACACACTACCAGCGTGGCAGAAGGTCAAGATTGAAAATGTGACGTGCACTTATTACAGAGTGCTGCCGCTTTGACACCATCACATAGTTGAAGCAGTCAAGTCAGAGTGGCCCTCAGGTTGTGGGTCTTTGCGATTGGCTGCTTTGCCACAGGCAGAAGTGAGCACTGGAGCAGCAGTCTGCTGTTTCTTTTTCTGACCATATAGTAGCCCATCCTGTGGGCCCAGCAAGTCTGTGATGGACATTTGCATTGTTTCTACTTTTAACAAACATTTACTGGGCTGAGGAAGCTGGCACCATGGCTGAGGGCATTGTCTGTTCCTGTGGGAACCCAGATTGCTCAGAGCAACACTCAGCACCCGCACAGATTTCACAGCTGTCTGCCACTCCACAGGAAGATACATCCATGCAGGCAAAACGTGTGTGTGTGTGTGTGTGGTGTGTGTGCGTGTGTGTGTATGGTGTGTGTGTGTATGGTGTGTGGTGTGTGTATGGTGTGTGTGTGCGTGTGTGTGTATGTGTGTGTGTATGGTGTGTGTGTGCGTGTGTGTGTGTATGTGTGTGTGTATGGTGTGTGTGTGCGTGTGTGCATGTGTATGGTGTGCGTGTGCGTGTGCGTGTGTGTGTGTATGGTGTGTGTGTGTATGTGTGTGTATGGTGTGTCTGTGTATGGTGTGTGTGTGCGTGTGTGTGTATGGTGTGTGTGTGTATGGTGTGTGTGTGTATGGTGTGTGTGCGTGTGTGTGTATGGTGTGTGTGTGTGTGGTGTGTGTGTGTATGGTGTGTGTGTGTATGGTGTGTGTGTGTGTGTATGGTGTGTGTGCATGTGTGTGTATGGTGTGTGTGTATGGTGTGTGTGTGCGTGTGTGTGTGTATGGTGTGTGTGTGTGTGGTGTGTGTGTGTGTGGTGTGTGTGTATGGTGTGTGTGTGCGCGCGCGCGCGTGTGTGTGTGTATGGTGTGTGTGTGTGTATGTGTGTGTGCATGTGTGTGTATGGTGTGTGTGTGTATGGTGTGTGTGTGTGTGGTGTGTGTGTGTATGGTGTGTGTGTGCGCGCGCGTGTGTGTGTGTGTGTGTAGGTCAGAGGACAGCTGTGGTAGTTGGCTTTCCTTACTGTGTGCGTTTCAGGGGCAGAACACCACACTCAGCTGAGCCATCTTGCCGGCCCTATTTCTCCTGTGTGTGCAGGTGTGCAGAGAGGTCATCAGGTGTCCTCTGCTCTGTCCCTCACCATCTTACTCCTTTGAGGCAGGGTCTCTTGCTGAACCTGGGCCTTGCTGGGTTTTGGTGAGACTAGCAACCAGCAAACCCCAGCCACCTCCTGTCTCCACCTCCCATCCTTCCCGGTGTTAGGTGACAGGTGAGAGATGAGGGCTGGAGCCATCTCCCCAGCCCACTTCCCTTATTTGACTGTTACAGATAGCGTTCCTGTGGAGAGAGTGTGTGTGTGTGTGTGTGTGTGTGTGTGTGTGTGTGTGTGTGTGTGTAACATGCTTTTCCATGTCATTCATTCACTTGTTTGCGTGTTTGTTTTTCAAGGCAGGCTGTCTTCTGTGTAGCCCTGGCTGTTCTGGGTTGTCTCTGTTTATACACCAGCCTGGCCTCAAACTCATATCTGCCTGCCTCTGCCTTCCGAGTGTGGGGATTAAAGGCATGCGACCACCATGACTGGCTTCTATGTAATTTTAATTTTCTACAACCTTTTAAGGAATGGGTCCTTGGAGGGTGTTGGGTGTGTGTACGCGTGTGCCCATAAGCAGAGGACTTGACTATTCCAGGAGAAACAGAAGGAGTCAAAGGTGCTTGGAGCGTGGGACAGTGCTTTGACATCTGTTCCCTGCATGCTGCTGTTGATGAAGATCAGCCTATGGGGTGTGAGTGTGTGAAAGCCGAGGCATCCCTTAGAACAGGCCATGTTGGCACACATTGATTGCTTTTGCCATATGTGCTAAGGCAGTGGTGCCCTGGGACGGTGTTGCAGTGCCTTCCTGCCAGGCGTGGTCTGTGGGTCACTTGGGCCCAGCGCAGTGCCCCAGCCTGCGTCAGCAGGTGCCACCTCCAAAGCTGCCCTGGGAGAGACTGTCACCTGCCTTCTTCCCAGTGTAGTGTCCCTGTGGTCGCTGTCGCCCTGGCTGCCCGCCTGCTGGGACACTGTTGGCCCTGGCCTGACCTTTGCTCCTCCTCCTTGTTTCAGGTGAGTACATCAAGACCTGGCGGCCTCGGTACTTCCTCCTGAAGAGTGACGGATCCTTCATTGGGTACAAGGAGCGGCCCGAGGCCCCTGACCAGACCTTACCCCCCCTGAACAACTTCTCCGTAGCAGGTGTGTTTCAGGGCCCAAGACCAGAGTTCCACAGCTCACAGTGTTGCTGACAGGATTTGGGGACACATTTACCCTAGAGCCAGAGCCTGTCTTAGGCCTGTTCACCCTGAGATCTGACTTTTACCCTTTCTTACTGTTGGTCTTTGTCAAGGGACATTTCCTTTCTGGGGAAGTGAGAGGTCAGATGTTTCTGCATGCCCAGCCCCTTAGGCTCTGTGCTTCTAGCTGGTTTTCTGTCTGCCAAACGTTAGCATCCCCGTGAGCTGCTCCACGGCTCACCACATGTCCTTAGATCACTCGGTGGTACCTAATCTGGGTGCCTAACCTTCTTCTTTTTCGAGTCAGCTGTCTTGGAACTCACTTTATAGATCCAGGCTGGCCTTGAACTTGGAGATGCGCCTGCCTCTGCCTCCTGAGTGCTGGGATTAAAGGCGTGCAGCGCCACCGCCAGCTCAGCTGGTGTTTGTAGCTTGACCAGCGTGAGAAGCCCAGGAATCCCACGCTGGCCCTGTGTCCTTCCTTCACTGCGGACCCAACACCATGGCCTTGTCATACCTTCTAAGAGTGTTCTACAGACTACTGTGTCTCCATCACCCGTGCCTTCTCTCTGAGGGCCTTGCTGTAGCGTCTGCCTCTCCCTCCAGCTCTCCCTGCTGCAGTCGCTGGAAGCCAGCCTGGTCCCACCGTTCTGCACAAAGCCTTTTCCCGGCTGCTCTCTTCCTATGCCCATGGCCTTGGCACGTCAGTTAGCAGCTCCAGCTTCTCACTTGAGCTGCCAGCCCATCTCCAGAAGCTTCTTGAAATTTTTTCTGTGGTGGTGTCTAGGACCTGCATCCTCACCATAGCCCAAGCTGACCTTCCTGCCCCCCCCACCCTCCCTCTCCCTCTCCCCCCCTCCCCCTCATCTCCACCTCAGGCAATCTCAGGCTCTAGACGCTTCTCCCTGCCCTGTGGTCCAGTGCCCTTCCCTCCCCGGCTCTGCTGTCCCGTGCTGGAGCCCTTTCACCATGGTTGACTCTGCTGCTGGCTCTGGCCTGAAGTTAGAAGGACCTGTCTCAGTCTCTCCCCATCCCTTCCATGGCTCCTGGTGACCCCAAGATAGAGTCTGGATTCCTCGCTGTGCTTTCCAGGGCTTTGCCTGGCCGGCTTGACCCACCTCTCCAGACTTGACACTTCTTTGTCCTGTGGCCTGCCTTGCGCGGTGCCACTCTGTCTTACTGACTTGGCCCCCTTGCCTTCTGAGTTCAGTTCAGAGATGCTCCACCCTCAGGAAAGCCCTCCTCCCTATGGCCCCAGGCTGGGTTAGACACATTCTCTGTCTTTTCCGATCTGCCTGTGACTCCTGAGTTGTTGCTGGTGGTTTGGCCTTCAAAACATGGTGGACTTCCATATTTGGCAGACTGAGGCAGAAGAAATGCCTTTCTGGACTACAGCGTGAGTTCAAGGCCAGCCTGAGTAACTTAGCATAAGACCTTTTTCATAAGGAAAAAAAAAAAAAAAAAGCCAGAGCCTTTGTCTGTTGTGCATTAGGCCCCGAGTTCCATCCCGTGACATCATGGGAATGGGATGAGACCAAGAAAGTAAGGAACTGTGTGGAGGGAGGTGCTGGGTGAAAGCCTGTCTGTCCGTTCTGCCCTGTCTTTGTAGTACGGGAGTTGGCACACAAAAGATGCCTTGGGGAGCCTGGTCTCTAGGCAGCAGGATCAGTGCCTCCATCTTTCCTGCTGTACCTACAGAGTGCCAGCTGATGAAGACTGAGCGGCCACGGCCCAACACCTTTGTCATACGCTGCCTGCAGTGGACCACAGTCATCGAGAGGACCTTCCATGTAGACTCTCCAGATGAGAGGTGAGTCTGTGCCTCTGTGTGGCTGTCCCCTGAGAGTGGACAGGCCTGGAATGAAGGCAAGAGTGTAGGTGGGCAGAACCCCTGAGGATGCTATCAGAGAGTTCTTTCCCTGGAGCCCCCTGCCAGGGGTCTTCCCACCTGGAGCTGGAGCCCCCGACTCTGCATCTTCAGACGCTGAGGATGTGCCAGAGGCCTGGGAGAAGGTGGAGTCCATAACATGGAGATTTGCCTGCTGCATTTGACTGGTTCTAGGGCTCTGGACCAGAGTCAGCTACACAGATAGATCAGTGCAGGGGCTAGAGAGCTAGCTCAGTTGTTAAGAGTCTAGCCTAGTGTGCATGAGGCATTAGTTCTGCAGTACCGCATAGCCTGGATGGTGGGACGTCCCTATAACTCCATCACCTGGGGGATGGAGACAGGAGCTTTGCCCTTGGCTACGTAGTAAGTTCAAGGCCAGCATGACAAACATAAGACCTTATCTCTAAACCAACTGTAACGGTGTATGCTTGTGATCGATCGCAGTTAGTGCTTGGCAGGCTGAGGCAGGAGAAACGCAGTTCTGGGCTACAGAATGAGATCAAGGCCAGTCTGAATAATGATGGCCGCCTCGTCTGTGTGACGCTGCCCCCACCCCTGCAGCTGCCGTGTCTTTGTGCATGTCTGAGGATTTCTGTTGCTGTGTAGACACCAAGACCACGGCAACTCTTTTGAAGGAAAACATTTAATTGGGACTGGCTTCCAGTCAAGAGATGTAGTCCATTGGTATCATGGCAGGAAGCATGGCGCCGTGCACACAGGCCTAGTGCTTCAGAAGGAGCGGAGAGGTGTACGTCTTGACTCACAGGCGGCAGAAGTAAAGGACTGTGTCACGCTGGGCGTGGCTCGAGCATGGGAGACCTCAGAGCCCATCTCCACAGTGACACACTTCTTCCACTGAGGCCACACCTCCTAACAGCGCCACTCCAAGCATTTAAACACATGAGTCCATGGGGGCCACTCCTGGGCAAACCACACAGTGCCCTTGAAGAGCAAGTGGGGACTGGGGCTCCCTGTGTCCCACAGGCTGCATCACACCACACAGAACTCTCTGCTTTCACTGAATGGTGCATCTTGGGAGCCTTTCTAACTGTGTAGAGGGCGGCTGTTGCTCCCAACCGTGTTCTTTCATATCTTTGGAGCAGCCACACGTGGGGGTCCCTGAGTTTATTTAGCAAGGTCAGGGTAATGCGTTTGCAGCCTCCATCTTATTACAGGCGGTTGCTGGGACACATCACACGTGTGGATTCAGGTCCAATCCATAGGCTGAATCAATCAATCTACCTATTTATGTCTGTCTCTCTCCCCTCCCCCTACCTCCCTTCTCTGTCTCTCTCGAGGGTCTCTCTGTGTAGCCTTGGCTGTCCTGGACTTGCTTCGTAGACCAGGCTGGCCTCGAACTCACAGTGACCTGCCTGCCTCTGCCTCCCACTGTGCTTGGCTCAAAGGATGATTCTTAGGGATAAGACTGAGGCTCACAAGAGTGAGTGCACATTTCTGATTTGAGGGGCTTTCTGTTAGGTGATGTCGAAAAGTGTCCCCATAACCTTGTAACCTTGTATTGTCAAATGCTTGGATTCATAGCTGTCTGAGCAGGATGGATTTTCTGTCTGTAAATGAATTTTCCCTTGAGGAGTGTTTGTTGTTGTTTGGTGTGTGTGTGTGTGTGTGTGTGTGTGTGTGTGTGTACGCGCGCGCGTGCATTTTCAATGGTTTCTCTTTCTCCCCTACTGGAGCTGGGCTGCTGGTTGTGTCTCTGTAGTAGACAGCTCTTCCTAGTGTGGGGAATGTTCTTCCTCCTCCTCTGTGCTCTTGGGCTTCGCTCTGAGGAGCGCGCCTCTTTCTGTCACTCGACAGAGCGGCTGCTGTGCCTGTAGGAGCTCTGAAGCAGGCTGTCCTGGACTATGAGCATCTCAGAGGTAGCATTGAAGAAACAGAGCCTTAAATGAGAACTCAGCAGCTCAGGCCTTGAGTTGATGTATAGCCGGGGCTGGTTTTCAACTTTTGATCCTCCTGCCGCTGCCTCCCAAGTGCTTGTATTGCAGGTGTGTGTCAGCAAACTGGTGACGTCACTTACTTACAGTTGATCTTAGTACGTGTTGCTGTAGCTAATAGCTGCCCTCTTGGACGGTCCTGTTTTAGAGTCTGCATAAACAGCGTCACAAGAGGCTACCACAATCAAGTTAAAAATATGCATGCCTCACCACAGGGATCAGAATTATCAACTGAGGCCAGCTGAGGTGTAACCCAGCTGAAAACCAAATATGGGCTGCCAACACCAGCAGACAGGCTGGGGGGGTGCTGGCTCATCTGTGAGTTTGAAGGATGGAAAGATTGGAAAGAGGACAGTCCGGGGAAGGGACTGAACAGAATCCGCAGAGGCTTGGAGGTGAAGCAGCCCGTGTGTCCTAGCGACACAGGGAGTTCTGCGTCACCACAGAGTCAAGGGGCTGCCTGTGGGAGAGGGGAAGTGGAGGAGCTCACAGTGGCAGCCCAGCCAGAGCTTTGGCCCTCGGTGGCGATCACTGCAGGGCTTGGCAGGCACTTAATGAACTGGGGTTTGTCACAGGGCTGTTAAGAGACTCAGAGGGCGATAAACAGGAAGCCTCGGGCAGCAGTACCTGGCACCCAGCAAGTCAGGCCTGGGAGAGGGCGTTAGCAGAGGGCATTAGTGGCTGGCCAACGGCACGACTCCCGGTTTCTGCCTTTTACAAGGCAACGTGTCCTCAGTGGCTAATATCAGGCCATGCTACGCCCAGGATGAAGTGGGCTTCTTACCCTTTCTTTCCTTGGCACCCTCTGCTGGAGCGAAAGCTTCTGGGATGGATGGCCCTTCCTAGACACCAAGCCCTAGGTTCCAAAGGGAGGCAGAGCCAGAGACACAGAGCCAGGGGCGGCTCCTCCACCCCGTCTGTGGAGGGGGTTAATGCGCTCCTTACCGCCTTGTTCACATAGCCTCCTGGCTGCCCTGAGTGTGAGTGAGTGTGGAGACGCGGGGTGGGAAGACAGGAAACACTGCTGAGTGCGTGCTGCTGCGGCTCCCACCCACCGGCCTCTGGGTTCTTCCTCTGCTTTCCCCAGGGAGCTGGGGCCTAGCAGCCGTAGCAGCCCTTCTTTCAGCTTGTCTGTCTGTCTGTCTGTCTGTCTGTCTGTCTGTCTGTCTTTCTTTCTTTCTTCCTTTTTTGAGACAGGGCCTCACTATGTAGACCAAGTTAAACTCATAGATATCCATGCCTCCTGAGTGCTGGGATGAGAGGAGTGGGCCACCTGTAAAGGGAAAGGAAGGTTTTATTGTCGAGAAGAGAGAGAGAACAGCCAGAGGCATCTGCAGGAGTGCAGAGCAGAGGGACAGTGTCAGAGGAGGCAGGACACAGTGAGAGCAGGAGTGGAGAGAGGACTTTGACATTTGTGACAGGTGCTTGTGATGCTGGGGGAGCCTGGAGGTCCTGCTGTCTTGGTATGCTAATAGACATCACAGATAGCCACTCTGTCTTTTGGAGTTTGGGAAAATGAGTTTCCTTTGGACCTGACACCACCACCATGGCCAGCACAGCGTTTGCTGCAGAAAATTTAGTGAATACCCAGGATGCACCTAGATTCTGCAGCCCAGCTATTGCCTCTGTGTGTGTGTGTGTGCACGCGCACACACACACACACACACACACACAAACACACACACACACACACACACACATGGACCTGTCACGCTCTGCATGTGGCAGAGGCGGTCCTCCTACCACGCAGGTTCCATGACGTTAACTCAGGTCATGCGCTCTAAAGGCAGATGGCGTCACCAGCAAGCGTCCTTGCCTGCCTCACTTTTGTATTATTTAAAGCCAGATCTTGAGTCTCTGCTCACGCTTCATAGAGATTTGCTCTGCACTCAGCCATCTGCTAAGTACCTCTCTTACAAGTGCAGGTTGCTCAGTCGCGCTGGAGGCGGCTGTGGAGGGTGCACACCCCTAACCCAGAACGCTCCAAAGTTCAGGACCCCGCGTCCTCGTGATGCTCACGGGGGTTCAGATTTGGAACAGCCTCTGTGTCCCACCTCCTCCCACGTGTAGAATAAGATTAAGCCGCCCAGGCTCATGGGAGGCTAGCGCGCTCCTTCACCTGGAGTGCGGCCGAGGCTGTCTGCAGTGGGAGGTGCTTGGCCAGACAGTAAGGTCTGTGTGAGTTTCCAGAGTCCAAAGAACTGCAGGACAAAAGCGTTCCTGGCCCCAAGCCTGTGATACGTATATACTAACTCTCCACATATCTGCATGCTTGAGTTTTCCTGGTTGCCTTCTTTGTGTGTGCAAGTGCATGCGCACACACAGGTGCACACTCTGGAGGTCACTGCCTGCTGCTATTGCTCTCCACTGTACTTTCTTTTTTTTTTTTTTTTTTTAATATTTTTAATAAATATTTTATTCATTGATGTTTATTTTATGTATATGACTGCTCTATCTGCATGTACATCTGCATGGCAGAAGAGGGCATCAGACTCAAGTATAGATGGTTGTGAGCCACCCTGTGGTTGCTGGGAATTGAACTCAGGACCTCTGGAAGAGCAGATGGTGCTCTTAACCGCTGAGCCATCTCTCCAGCCCCTCCACTGTACTTCCAAGGCAGGACCTGTCACTGAACCTGGAGCTTACTGTTTCTGTTAGACTGGCTGGTCAGCGAGCCCCAGGCTCCTCCTGCCTGCGTCCCTGGGTTACAGGTGCCGGGCTTTTTCTGCAGTGTTTGGGATCGCCACTCAGGTTCTGGTTCTTAGAAAGTAAGTAGTTCACACACCAAGCCATCTCCTCAGCCCCGACAGTGGTGGTCTAACCCTGGACTCAGGCTAGGTGCGTGCTGTGTCTGTGGCTTTACTCCTAGCTACTTCTCCCTGGTCTGTTTCCCCCTCAGGATATTCACAACAAGACAGGCTGGATGTTTTGTTGGTCACCTCATGCTCTCAATGGCTCTTTTTACCTCCCTGGTTCCCCTGTGCCTGTTTATCCTACAAAGTCAGGCCTTGAGGAGTGTTGGCAGTTAAACTCTGCTTACTGATATGGCAAATCAAGTTACGTTAGAGTGTGGCCAGTCACTGGCGTGTGACTCTCTGTCACAGCACAGTTTAGTAGGCAGATGAAGCACGTGGCTAGAAAAGTCTGAAAACAAGCTGCCTGCCTCCTCACAGAGCTGGCAGGGCTCTGGCTGCAGTGAACGAGGCGATGGTCAGCACTGGACTGCGTCAGTGTGAGCTTCGTTGCTGCGTCTGTGCTCAGGCACAGTGGGACTCAGCGTCTGCAGGAGACATGTCTGGAGTAGGTGGGCTGTTGAGGGCCACATGGCGAGCAAGCAGCGGAGCTGAGGCCCAGGGCAGGCTCCCCACTCCCCAGCAAGAGCAGTGTGCTGGCCTGAGCGCTGTCCAGTGTTGCTTGAGTAAGCATAGCTTCTCAGATGTCCCCCCCACAGGCTCTAGAGCCCAGGGAAAGGATGAAGAGGGTCAGGAAAGCACCATAGTTGGGGAGATGAGCTCCGGGGCAAGCCTCTGTGTTGTCCCTTCTGTTTGCTGGACACGTCAGTGGGCATACATCAGGCTCTGCGTCCTCCTTCTCCCCACATGTAAAATAAGACACCCAGGCTGATGGGAGCCAATGACTCCTTTACATGGAGTGTGACAGTGGCTGTCTCTGCAATGGCAGGTGCCAGTGGTGGTGTTTAGTGAGCAAGTCTTCTCTGGAAAGTGGCCTCAGTCACAGCTTCCCAGGGGAAGTGTCCTTTGCTTTACTGCAGGACTCCATGAATGGTGTGCCCTGGTCTGCAAACATTCCCAGGAGACCATTACCCTCCTTTCATCCTCCTGGGCCTCAGCTCGGAATCAAGGCTAGGGCCGTCATCAGCTCTGTCTGGGTAGATAGTCATGTCCCTGGCATGGGAGGAGTGGCTGTGTGACAGACAGCAGCCAGGTGTGGCTCTGTGGCTGTGGAACCACGATGACCAGCTGCTGAGTCTCTAGTACTGCCTACTGGCGGGGAAGGGCTCGGTTTCCCTGGGGTTTCTTTGAGGAAAGGGAAGGGGCTGAGCTGCCAGCTGGGGTGGGAGCTCCCTCTGCCCCAGACACCATGTTGCAAACCCTTGAGCCGTGTCCTGGACCAAGGCCCTCACTTTTTCTCTAGAATTCTGAGTGCTGCAACCTTGCAGCCTTGGTCCAGTTGGAATGAGATTGGTGGCTGGTCAGGAGGTGGGAGAGCCTATTAGCACAGCCTGCCTCCTGGTGCGTGCTCTTGTGTGGTAGCCAGGTGGATGGTCGGCCTACCTCAGCCCCTCCCCTGTGTCTTCACCCTTCCAGGAGGCCAGCGCCTTCTAGGCCGGAGCTGCTGCCTCAGCAGCCAGTCTGTAGGGCTGGAGAGGGAGCTGGGTAAACGTGGAGAGACACGGCCCCTGCTCTGGCTTTGCCAGCCTCAATCTGTGTACAAAACGTCTTTTTAAAATATATAGTCATACCTCTTAGGTCTGCGATCCTCAATCCACCAGCGTCACGCTACATGGCAGTCCACACCCTTCATCTCAGCTGTCGGGAGCACAGGCCAGCCTGGTCTAAATAGAAAGTTCCAGTGTAGCAGCGCTACATAGCAAAGCCTGTTTCAAAAGACAAAACAAAACAAACCCACTTTTTAAAAATTACATTTAAGCACATGTACATAATAGCACACGTGTGGCTCTCAGGCCCACTGTGGGCTCTGCTCTCTCCTCCTGTGAGTCCTGGCTTTAAGTCAGGTGTCAGGCCTGATGGCAGGAGACTTTACCCCCTGAGCCATGTTGTCAATTTCAAAATCAGCATTTTAAAACGTGTAAGTAAACAACTATGGTCATATAAAACAGATCATAGCGTGTGTTGTTGTCTTTGCACCCACTTTCTTGTGTTGGAAAACAATATTAATATAGGGATTGGGCTGTAGGCTGTGGCTTTGCAAGGTTGCAGGTGGGAGGGCGGGCGCAGGTTAAAACCAGTTGAGAAACGCTGACTGGAGACATCAGCTTAAGGAGGCAAGAGGCTACACTGGCCTGCCTGAGTGTACACTGGCCTGCGTGGGGGTACACTGGCCTGTGTGGGGGTACACTGGCTTGCGTGGGGGTACACTGGCCTGTG
Organism: Acomys russatus; assembly: GCF_903995435.1. Taxonomy (NCBI): domain Eukaryota; kingdom Metazoa; phylum Chordata; class Mammalia; order Rodentia; family Muridae; genus Acomys; species Acomys russatus. The sequence goes on from NC_067155.1 coordinate 17,331,050, forward strand.
TGGGGGTACACTGGCCTCACTGAGTAAAGGCTCTGGGATCCCACCTAGACCTTCCATACCTACCAAGCACCCAAACAGGTGTTAGGAGTATGCCCCCATTGAAAGTGGGGAGACGCTGGCCATGCTCCAAATGCCTGTCTCAGCACCTGAAGGGCTCATGCAGGAAGAGGAAAAGTTTCAGGCTAGCGTGCACCTTTAATCCCAGCACTTGAGAGGCAGAGGCAGAGTTCGAGGCCAGCCTGGTCTACAGAGTGAGTCCCAGGAGCGCCAAGGCTACACAGAGAAAGCCTGCCTTAAAACACAGCGAGCAAACAACAGAGAGTTCTAGGCTCCATGGCAAGACTCCATCTCCAAATGCAGATGTCAGTCCCTGTCCTTACGGGCTTGAGGCCTGCGGTCTCTTGGCTGGGGAGGAGCAGTGTGCGTCTGTCTCCGAGAGCATGGTGAGAAATTCACACATCTCTCTCACAAAGCGTGATTTCGCACATGGCCAGTTTGAGACGGCAGATCCCTCCTGACAGTAACAGGAACCCCTAAGCTTTGTTTCTGCTTGCTTCAGCAAGCCTGGAGCTGAGCCGGAACTTTCTTGCCCAGTGGCCCTGAGGAAGGCCACAGGTCATTTGAGAGTCTGGTGACCAGGCTTGGAGCAAACTTTCTGAGTTTTTCTTGTGTCTGGGCTTGTTGCTTGTGCCTGGGTGCGCCAGACAGGTACTCTGCTCCTGAGCCGCGTCCATCCCCCTCCTGCCCCTGAGCTGCATCCATCCCCGTCCTGCCCCTGAGCTGCATCCATCCCCGTCCTGCCCCTGAGCTGCATCCATCCCCGTCCTGCCCCTGAGCCGCGTCCATCCCCCTCCTGCCCCTGAGCTGCATCCATCCCTGTCCTGCCCCTGAGCTGCATCCATCCCTGTCCTGCCCCTGAGCTGCATCCATCCCTGTCCTGCCCCTGAGCTGCATCCATCCCCCTCCTGCCCCTGAGCTGCATCCATCCCCTCCTGCCCCTGAGCTGCATCCATCCCTGTCCTGCCCCTGAGCTGCATCCATCCCCCTCCTGCCCCTGAGCTGCATCCATCCCCCTCCTGCCCCTGAGCTGCATCCATCCCTGTCCTGCCCCTGAGCTGCATCCATCCCCCTCCTGCCCTGAGCTGCATCCATCCCTGTCCTGCCCCTGAGCTGCATCCATCCCTGTCCTGCCCCTGAGCTGCATCCATCCCCCTCCTGCCCCTGAGCTGCATCCATCCCCCTCCTGCCCCTGAGCTGCATCCATCCCTGTCCTGCCCCTGAGCTGCATCCATCCCCCTCCTGCCCCTGAGCTGCATCCATCCCCCTCCTGCCCCTGAGCTGCATCCATCCCTGTCCTGCCCCTGAGCTGCATCCATCCCTGTCCTGCCCCTGAGCTGCATCCATCCCCCTCCTGCCCCTGAGCTGCATCCATCCCCGTCCTGCCCCTGAGCTGCATCCATCCCTGTCCTGCCCCTGAGCTGCATCCATCCCCCTCCTGCCCCTGAGCTGCATCCATCCCCCTCCTGCCCCTGAGCTGCATCCATCCCCCTCCTGCCCTGAGCTGCATCCATCCCTGTCCTGCCCCTGAGCTGCATCCATCCCCCTCCTGCCCCTGAGCTGCATCCATCCCCGTCCTGCCCCTGAGCTGCATCCATCCCTGTCCTGCCCCTGAGCTGCATCCATCCCCGTCCTGCCCCTGAGCTGCATCCATCCCCGTCCTGCCCCTGAGCTGCATCCATCCCCGTCCTGCCCCTGAGCTGCATCCATCCCCGTCCTGCCCCTGAGCTGCAGGTCTCAGTTTTCTCTTGTGGTGTGGAGAGGGGAGTGGGTGTTCTGCATTTGTTAGAGACTGTCCTCTGGTTCCCTGCTTCCTAGTTCCTCTTCCTAGAAGCAACCAGGCCTCCAGAGTTGTATACCCTCCAACTGTTGAAGGAATGCTTGTACGTTCTCAGCACTGAGGAGAGCACTGTCTAACTCCACGCACAGACCCCCACACTGCTGTGCACCACCCTTTCTTCATGTAGGGTGTTTTAGGTCATCCCATTTCTGTGTAGACCTGCTCAGTCTTCAAGGTGCAGAGCATCTCACTGCATACATGCTTATGCCTGTCCTGGGCTCCCAGCATCCCTTAGGTAAGCACTGCTCCATGGGTACTCAGATGCCAGCTTCTGGAGGGCTGCTGTTGTTGAGCACAACACCAAGAAATGACAGTGCCCAGTTGCTCACTGTAAGACCCGTGTCCCAGCAATGTCCAGCATGGGTCAGTGTGCACTCATGGGCCCAGCCGTGGCTCTCCCTGGTACCCATGGTAACAGCAGAGCAGTCCTGCAGGGTGGGCCAGGCTGGGGCTTGTCCCTCTTTGTGTGACCTGGCTAACAGTCTTGATGCAGGGCAGTTGTGACGGGTGTCATGAAGCTCCCCGCCCTCCATGGTGGACACTCTGGTTTATGAGTGTTATTTCCCACTATTCACAGGCCCTTCCCTATTGTTAGGTTAAAACTGGGGCACGTGGACAGCTGAGTGTCGTGCAGCCACGAGTGTGGGTGTGAACTCTGGTCATTTGCACTACCTCACAAAAAGATTGGTTTTCAAGGATCAAGACGGTAACTTGTACCCGGGGAGTGACAGGGCTAGCTCACTGCCCTCGGGCCAGCCCTGTCTGCTACGCTGACTTCTCTCCAGCAGCTCATGCGTGCGTGCCTGGCTGCCGGGCACCAGGGCCATCCTGCTGGCCAGCTCTTACGTCCGGAGGTCTTTGGCTGCTTTGGCTCGTGAGGCTTCTTTCTTCAGCTTTCTTCTCACAGAGCAGCAGTTATCTGAAGCAGTTCACGGTGGCACTGCCTGTTCCTCCCCAAGGCTCGGTGTCACTTCTTAGTCTCAAGGGCATCACACAGTGTTGGTCTCCCTCCTTTGATATTCTCTGTGCTAGCGGGCTTCAGGGGCCTTCCAGGCCAGGGCACCCCAGAGGGTAGAAGATCTGCCTTTATGCCAAACACAGCCATCTTCTCTCCACAGCCTGCGCCTGTGCAGTTTTAGTCCAGACCCATCAGTTTTGCCCACTTTGGATCTCATCAAACGCTGGGAGGGGTTTGGTCATCTGCTCACCCTTTGTGGGCAGTGAGGCGGTGCCTGGGCAGGGAGGAATTCTCAGGGCTTGTGTGCGTGTCGTACAGGGAAGAGTGGATGCGGGCTATCCAGATGGTCGCCAACAGCCTGAAGCACCGGGGCCCGGGCGAGGGTGCCATGGAGTACAAGTGTGGCTCCCCCAGTGATTCTTCCACATCGGAGATGATGGAGGTGGCCGTCAGCAAGGCACGGGCCAAAGTGGTGAGTGCTGGAGGCAGGTGGCCAGGGACTGCAGCAGCCCTGCCCGCCTGGGTTTCCACAGAGTGCACAGAGATCCAGCAAGGGTCTCTCCGGCTTCCCGGTATGGGATGGTCTCTGGCTCTGGTTGCTGTGAGGGGGCTACCCTTTGCCTGTGGGGTGAGAGACAGTGCCAGGGCTCTGGTCTGCTCTGGTCAGTTGGAGAAGTGGGAAGGCCCACACTGGGAGAGCCTGGGCCTGCTGTGGCTCAGCACACAGACTTGCTGTATATCCTGCACCCCGTGAAGCCTTTGGTCCTAGAACCTTTTAGATTTCCGCTTCCTTGTTAGAATTCCATCTTGTGGGCCTGGTGCCAAAACACCAAGGCTCTGCGTGCTCCCTCCCCACAGACCATGAACGACTTCGATTATCTCAAACTCCTTGGCAAGGGCACCTTCGGCAAAGTCATCCTTGTGCGGGAGAAGGCCACTGGCCGCTACTACGCCATGAAGATCCTGCGGAAGGAGGTCATCATTGCCAAGGTGGGCCACTGAGGGTGGGCGGCCAGCCGGGGACACTTGTTCAGGACTGTCCAGGTGCGCTGACCGGCTTTAGCTGTGGCGTGTGCAGTAGGGCCATCTCAGCTGTGTAAACTCGAGTGCTCCCGCCAGGCCATGCCACATCAGGAGAGCTGAGAAGGCAGCCTCAAGAACACAGAACAGGGGACAGCTGACTGATCAGCTGTCGGTTATCTCCGGCCACCTTTCATGGGGACTAAAGGCAGAAGAGACTTTAGTGTTGTGTAGTCTCCTGTTTCAGGAAGAACTGGTCCGTTGGCCCATCTAGCTCCTGCCGCCGAGTCCTAGTGCCCAGTTTGTAGCCCTTGCCTGTAATGGATGAGAAGGGCTCAGCGGGGGAGGGGGGCTGGCTGACGTGCTGGAGCCGTTCCTAACTAGCACCTTAAGAGGACAATAGCTAGCTGGGTGTGGTGGCAGCGCACGCCTGTAATCCCAGCACTCAGGAGGCAGAGGCAGGTGGATCGCTGTGAGTTCAAGGCCAGCCTGGTCTACAGAGCGAGTCCAGGACAGCCAAGGCTGCACAGAGAGACCCTGTCTCAAAAAACCAAAAAAGAAGAAAGAAAGAAAAAAGAGGACACTAGCTGCCAGGCGGTGGTGGCGCTCACCTGTAATCCCAGCACTCAGGAAGTGGAGGCACGTGGTTGTCTTGAGTTTGAGGCCAGCCTGGTTTGAGTCCAGGACAGCTAAGGCTACACAGAGAAACCCTGTCTGGTAAAAAAAAAAAAAAAAGAAAGAAAGAAAGAAAGAACATAAGGGGCTGTCTGCTCTTCCAGAAGTCCTAAGTTCAATTCCCAGCAACCGCATGGTGGCTCACAACCATCTATAGTGAGATCTGGTGCCCTCTTCTGGTGTGCACGTGTACATGCAAGCAGAAGATTTACATATAATAAATAAATCTTTAAAAAAAAAAAAAAAGAGGGCTGGAGAGATGGCTCGGTGGTTAAGAGCACTGCCTGCTCTTCCAAAGGACCCGGGTTCAATTCCCAGCACCCACATGGCAGCTCACAACTGTCTGTAACTCCAAGATCTGACACTCTCATACTAAGGCACATAAAAATTAAAATTAAATAAAATATTAAAAAAAAAAAAAAAAAGAAAAGACTTGTTTGTGTTTCTTGGGGAGACTGTGTGCACATGGGTGCAGTTGCCTGTGGAACCCAGAAGAGGTACCAGATCCCCTGGAGTTGGGAGTTGCAGGAATTGAGCTTGGGTCCTCTGCAAGAAGAATCAAAACTACATAACAGATTCTTGGTAAAATTGATCCAGGACAGGGTTTCTCGGCTTCATCACTGTATTGTGGGCCACATGATTCTCAGTGTGGGGCCGCACTGAGCGTTACAGGAGGGCTAGCAGCCTCCCCAGCTGCGCAGCAGCGGGCACTCGCAGCCTTCCCGCTTGTGATCGTCAGAAATGATCTCACACTCCCAGTGTCCCCTGAGTATAAGCCCTTGCCCAGGTTGTTGAGGTAGCAAAAGGAGGTGCCAGGAAGCTCCCCTGTGCCCCTGCCCCGACATCCCCCAAAGTTCAGCGATTGCGGCAAGTGTCCCACCTGGCCCCCTTGTGTTCACCCTGAGAAGTGCTGCTACGATCTAGAGCCTCCACCAGGCCGCTCTCTAAAGCTGAGATCCCAGGTCAGGGTGGTGCCTGGGGGTGTGGGGATCACGTACTGTCTGCTTGCTCCTCCTTCAGGGGGTGCATGTCGGGGCTGTGTCATGGAGACAGACTGTGGGAGACACTTTGCAAGGAGGAAAGGTTTTGGCTGTTGTACATGTTTCAATTCATAGTTGCAGGATTCTGTGACTTTAGGCCTGTGGGGACATGGTGCGTCACTATAGGAGCACATGGCAGAGGAGAGAGTCTGGGTTGCCACCGTCTCTTTCAGGGCATGCCCACAGTGACCTGGTGTCCTCCCACCGGGCTCTGTTTCCTAAAGTCTCGCCCAACACATGCTTCTTTGAGGTCATTGAAGATGCAAGCTACAGTGGCAGATTAACGGTTGGCTGGGTTCAGGTGGTGCTAGCCCCGTGTTTTTATTGTAAAGTCATGTCAACTGTTCACCCTGTGGCTCTGAGACCACCCTTGTCTAGGCTGTCGTGTGGTTAGGCCATAAAAGGGCCTTGTCCTGCCCCTGCCATTCTGATGTCCCAGTGGAGGTGGTGTCACCTGGTAGCTGCAGGTTGGCATGTGTGCCTGCACTCATCTGCACTGTCTGTCCACAGGATGAAGTGGCCCACACCGTCACTGAGAGCCGGGTGCTGCAGAACACCAGGCACCCCTTCCTTACTGTGAGTTTCCTCCCCCGCCAACCCGTGGACAGAGTTCTGGGAAAGAGCTAAAACCTAGCTCCTGTAAGCACAGCTCTGGGGTAGGCCAGGCAGGGCTCCCACACTGCTTGAGCACCAGGACACTGGGCGACAGTTGTAGGACGGCCATTGTTGGGAGTGAGGGGTGTTTAACTCAGCTGGCCAAAGCGGGAAGACTGCATTTTGGTTTTGGTTTTATGATGCCATAGACACAAACGTGCCATGTGAGTGTTGCCTTTTGGCTCCGGCTGAGCAGATGTAGAAGGCCGCCTTGCGGCTGTGGTCTCTGTGAAGCCCTGTCTGTTTAGTGGACTAGGTTGAGGATGCCGTTCCTTTCCTCCAGTGGCTGCCCCGTGAAGTCAGGGCGTTTGTTCACACGAGGTGTTATGTGATGCCTCAGGGTAAGACAGAGCGCATCAGCCGCGCGTGGTGGCGCTCGCCTTTAATCCCAGCGCTCGGGAGGCAGAGGCAGGCGGATCGCTGTGAGTTCGAGGCCAGCCTGCTCTACAAAGCGAGTCCAGGACAGCCAGGGCTACACAGAGAAACCCTGTCTTGAAAAACAAACAAACAAACAAAAAAAGACAGAAGCGTATCGTTGACGTTGTTCGTGAGCAGAGGGATTGCCAGGGATTGGTTAGGAGCCCTCTGTAGGGCTCCGTAGAACACAGCATGCGTGAGAGCTGTTGTGGCTGACAGCTTGTCCATCTGGCCTTTGGAGTTGGCACCCGGTCCATTGTCACTCTGAGCCGCTGCGAACAGGGGTTTGTGTGGCAGAGAGCACAGCTCTGTGTGTGATGCATCTTACTATTCAGACAAGAGGAGAGAGCCACTGAGAGTGCTGGGTGCTCAGAGAAGATTTCCTCCCTGGACATGCATCAGACCTGAGCGCCTACAACCCAAGCCAGGCAGGTGTGCACAGCCCAAGCCAGGCAGGTGTGCACAGCCCAAGCCAGGCAGGTGTGCAGGCTCAGGCCCGCTGTTCCGCTGGCAGAGCTTGGCTGCTGCCCCAGCATTCTGGTTCCTTCACAGGCGCTGAAGTACGCCTTCCAGACCCATGACCGCCTCTGCTTCGTGATGGAGTACGCCAACGGGGGTGAGGTGAGCTGTGGGGGAGAGGTGGTCAGGAAGACCTGGGGGAGAGTGTGTGTGTGTGTGTGCGCGCGCGCGCGGGGGGGGGGGGGGCGGGGCACGGAGGGAGAGTGAGGGAGGGAGAGGAGGCTTATTGAATGTCCCCAGGCTGTACCCTGTGCCCCCTGAAGCAGGTGGTCTGAGATCCACTTGAAGGTGGAGGCAGACGTGGGGAGGTCGAGAGAGACTCTGAACTTCACTGCTCTGATGCTGAGCAGTGTTCCGAGCGAGGAGCAGAGGCCGCGGGGCAGTAGACTGCCAGTGCAAGGAAACGTGTTTTTGGAGATACATGAGAAAGCACTGTGACTCCTGAGTCTGTCGCTGCATCAGTCACACCCGACTCTCTCACCCGCACAGCACTCACTCTCACTGCGATGGCCCTGGTCGTCTTGCTCAGGGCATCACTCCACTGTGACTTTTGTCGCTCCTTCCTCACTTGTCTCTTTACCCTTTCATTGCACTGACTGGTCACTTCTTACCCCTCGGCCCTTGCTCACTTGCTTATTAATAACCCATTAAGTAATGTATTTATTTGTTTACTTACTCTTAGGTAAACTCATTTAGATAGCTCTGGCTGGTCTCAGACTTACTCTGTTGTGTGTCTACGCCTGGCCTTGAGTTTGTTGCTTCTTGGTCCTTCCTCCCTAGTACGGGGACGACACACCAGCTGCTTCCTTTGCTCTAGAGGCTTGTGTAGCCCAGGCTGGTCTCAGATTTACCCTGTAGCCCAGGCTGGCCTTGAGTTCCGCCTCTCGGTACTGAGGTTATAGGCGAGCTTCACCGTGCTGGCTCCTCATGTGCTGGAGCCTGTCTGCTCTGAGCGAGCCGAGTGCTAAGGCCGGCCTCCCCCTGCAGCTCTTCTTTCACCTCTCCCGGGAGCGAGTCTTCACGGAGGATCGGGCGCGCTTTTATGGTGCAGAGATAGTATCGGCTCTTGAGTATTTGCACTCAAGGGATGTGGTGTACCGTGATATCAAGGTGAGTGTGGCCTCGGGGCAAGTGCCAGGGGTGGAGCTGGGAGTGCTCAGAGCATCCAGGCTGGGCCATGGCGCACACTTGAGACAGTTCCACAGTGAAGACCTGAGAGGTCCGCAGGCTGCTGGCGGGGTGTCGGGTGGCAGCATCCAGAGCATAATTTGGCAGTGACGCGAAAACTATGTGCCAGCCATCTGCCCTCGCCTTGTACACACCATAAACAGGGACACGTGCTCACCCAGGAAGGTGTGCACACACTGAGCAGTGCTGTTCATGCTGCCAGGAGGTGGGCACCGCGTGCTGTGGCATTGTCCAGGGAAGCTTTAGTAGCAGAGCAAGCTGCACGGTGGCTGTGGCTGCACACCATGGTCCACCAGTGGGGGAGAGGCCAGAGCAGACGGGATGAACCTTCCATAGGAGCTCGAGGGCTGCAGCTTGGGGTGGAGCGCTTGCGGCCCTGCTGTGTGCCCAGCACACCACACAGACCCGAGGACCCAGTACAAGACGGAGTAACTGCGCTCCCAAGGCTCCTCCCGGAACCTGGCCTGGGAGACGCCAAGGCTTTACTGAGGTGTCACACATGTTGTCTGCTTCTGCTTTCTCCTGGCATGTGCTAACTAAAAGACAACACGGCTCATGCCTCTAATTCTAAGGCTGGAGAGGCTGAGGCAGGAGGACTGCTGAGTTTAAACCTAGCTTGACCCTATCTCAACCAGATTTTGAGCAGTCACATCAAACCTTAAGAATCTAAAGCCCAGGCTGGGCAGCATGACACGTCTTTAGTCATCGCCAAGGCAGGCAGAGCTCTGAGTTCCAGGACATCCAGGGCTACACCGTGGGACCATATTTTAAAAGGAAAAGGAACTGAAACCCACAGCACATCTGTTGTGCCGTCTTGTCCTCCAGGAATCCGGGATGTGACAGCTTGCTTTTCCCACTACTGCCTCTGGAGCAGTGGTTCTCGGCCTCCCAGGTGTCAGTCCCCCTGCACAGTTCCCACGCCGTGCTGTCCCCTCCCCACCATGAAGTCATTTCATGGCTACTTCATAACTGGTTTTGCTCCTGTAATGAATCGTAGTGTAAAATGTCTGTGTTTTCCATTGGTCGTAGGTGACCCCTGTGAAAAGGGTTGAGAACCACTGTTCTAGAAGGGGACCCTGGGGGGATCTGACCCTCATAGATTGGCTGGTTTGGTTTGGTTTTCAAAACAGGATTTCTCTCTGTAGCCTTTGGCTGTCCTAGACTTGCTAGACTCACTCTGCAGAGCAGGCTGGCCTTGGACTCACACAGATCTGCGTGCCTCTGCCTCCCGAGGGCTGGGATTACAGGTGTCCTTTTTTTAACAGCTGGAAAACCTTATGCTGGACAAAGATGGCCACATCAAGATCACTGACTTCGGCTTGTGCAAAGAGGGCATCAGTGATGGGGCCACCATGAAAACCTTCTGTGGTACCCCGGAGTACCTGGCGCCTGAGGTGCTGGGTCCAGGGGCGCGGGGGCATGCAGGCCGAGGGCGGGAGGGGGGGGCCACTACAGCTCTCCCTGCCTGGCCTCTCACTGTCCCCCCTTCAGGTGCTGGAGGACAATGACTACGGGCGCGCAGTGGACTGGTGGGGGCTGGGCGTGGTCATGTACGAGATGATGTGTGGCCGCCTGCCCTTCTACAACCAGGACCACGAGCGCCTCTTCGAGCTCATTCTCATGGAGGACATCCGCTTCCCACGCACACTTGGGCCGGAGGCCAAGTCGCTGCTCGCTGGGCTGCTGAAGAAGGACCCGAAGCAGAGGTGGGGCTGCTGGCGTGGGGTCCCTGAGCCCAGCGGCCCCCGGGGGGTTCCACACGCTAGCCTGCGCTGCACTTTCTGCACGGCCTCTTTCTGTGCAGATCCGGAATACAGCGTTCCTCACGGCCAGCCTAAGGCCACAAGACTGTACACGGTTGAGCCTCTGTGTGGCTTCTCCGCCTTTTCCGCTACCCTGTCACCTCTCTATGGACAGAGATGAGGCCCGTGTGTGGGCTGCCTGGGCCTAGATTGCCTTCTCTCTGCCTCTGACCCAAGCCATGGGCTCCCCACGCTTAGGTCCCCTCTGAAAGAGATCTGTGGCAGACCAGCAGCAGCAAAGGGTATCCATGTGCAGGGCCCGTCAGAGCCCGGAGACCCTGGGCTGTGCCTGCCTTTGCTTGGAGCCTGGCTCCTAGACCTGCCACGCTGGGACCTGGGTGCTGGGTGGTTGGTGCTGGGTGCTGGGTGGTTGGTGATGGCTGTTTGTGCCCAGGCTCGGCGGAGGGCCCAGTGATGCGAAGGAGGTGATGGAGCACAGGTTCTTCCTCAGCATCAACTGGCAGGATGTGGTTCAGAAAAAGGTGAGCACCCCCGCTCCTGAGGCCTCACCTGCCCACAGGTGATCTGGCATCGCTGACCGCAGCCTCCTCTCCACAGCTCCTGCCACCCTTCAAACCTCAGGTCACTTCTGAAGTGGACACGAGGTACTTTGATGACGAGTTCACTGCCCAGTCTATCACAATCACACCCCCAGACTGCTGTGAGTATCTGGGGTCCCACTGTCCCTGGGCCTGGCTGGATGGCTGGGAGGGGGGCTCTGCCCTGGGCCCTGCTTGCCAGGAGGACCTTGGTTGGCTGGCTTTACTGGGTCTGGCAAGTTTCCCCTAAGATGTGCCTGCAAGGTCCCGGTAAGGGTCACCAGGAGCTGTGGCTGTAGTTTGTTCTGGGCCTTAGGGACAGTCTTGTTCTTTGGACTAGAACACCGTGTTCTTGCTCTGAGCCCCCCCCCCCCCCCGCCCGCCCAAGGCTGGGCACTCAGAGCCCTCAGAGCTTTCCTAGAGCCCCAGGGTTCGGAGAGCCTGAGGAGATGCTTGGTCTGGCAGTGTGGCAGTCAAGAATGCGTTCCTCACTGGAGTGGCCTGTGGGTACCAACAAAGAGCATCTTGTAGAAAAACGACAGCCTGTGGGTGGGCAGATGGGGCCTGGGAGAGGCAGGAAGGACGCATGGGGTTAAAGTAGGAGGCTGCAGGACCACCAGGGAAGTGGAGACCTTTGGCATGGGACCCTGTGTAAGGGTTCTGTGTACGGGGCAGAAGTCTGCCAGGGCTACTGCCAGTCCCTTGGCTGCAAGTGAGTGTGGGTGGGAACAGGCCAGGGAGGAGGCTGAGCTAGACCCTGGGGGTAGTGAGGCCTGGGGAGGGGCAAAGACATTGAGAAGTCCAGCCTGGGGAGGAGGCCATGGCTAAGGCCCCCTCCAGAAGCAAGCTGCTTGCCGTCGGTACTGGTGCTGTAGGCCACCACTCCTGGTGCAGGCTTTTCTGTAGTCTCACATTCCCCTTTCTGTAGTACTCTCCTGGTGGGGTAGAGGTGGGCAAGACTGCTGCCCCCTCATCTCCACCCACCCCACAGATGACAGCCTGGGCTCGCTGGAACTGGACCAGCGGACGCACTTCCCCCAGTTCTCCTACTCGGCCAGCACCCGAGAGTGAGCAGCCCTCTGCCACCACAGGACACAGCACGGCCGTCATCCACTGCCTGGGTGGCATTTTAAAGAAAACTTTATTTTGCCTTTTGGTTTGTGTCCCTTTCCCTGTCCCCTCATCCCGTACCCAGTCTCTTCAGTTCTTGCCCAGACTTAGCGGTCCTGGCAGCCCTCTCCTCCAGCCTCCCCTCTGGCCCAGATGAATGCTGGGAGCTGCCCAATGGTGGGCTGCTGGGAGGATGGAGAGTGAGGTCATTAATCACCAGCCTCCAAGAAGGTGAAGTGGAGAGCCATGGAGTCACCTGAATCTGGGAGCAAGCCAGCAGAGGCCACATCTAGAAGAAGCCCCGCCCCCCCAGCACCCCAGCTGCCTTCTATGCTGTCATCTGGGCAGTCTGTCTGCTGCCACCCTGCCTAAGGCAGAAAAGCAATAATGTCCAGCGGCAGGCAGAGGCCTTTGGAAGCTGAGGGATCTGAGTTGGCTCCATGGAAAATGGAGCTAAGTCCTTGGATCTTCGCAGGGGGGAGCCTGGAGCAGGAGCTGCCTCCTGAACCTGCCGTCTCCTCCCAAGCTGGTCTCTTGATTCTGGACAAAGCAGGAGGAACACTGGGGGCAGCCCTCCTGCCAGCAGCCCCGTGCCTTACCAGGGCTTCCTTCTAGCCAGCTTGCCTCCCGCTGGGCCCTAGACCCTTTGGATGGCTCCGTTCTCTGCCTGGGGCAGAGGGAAGCCAACATTGGCTGTTACACATCTCACACCAAGACAGTATTGGGCCCCTTGGACTTGACCGGGGTCTGAGAGGGGACAGAGATGGGGACAGGTGTCTCTGGTACACATTGGGGTGGGGACAGCCTCATCTCCAGGCCCCTGTTTTGGAGCCTTAAAGTGAATGTGTGAGTGAGGGTCTGTGTCAGTGCTGTGGGTACCAGCGTGCACCCTGCTCTAGCAGTGAGCATCTCGGGCTCCTGGGATGCAGGTGCCCACGGCTGTATGTAGCACGTGTGTGAGTGGGCTCAGGCCTCAGCCCCAGCCTGAGCATTTCATCCCATGGGGTGCAGCGGTTACGGAGGATCCGCCTGCTGCTCTGGCCACGTCTCCTCGTCCTCAGTATCTCTGGGTGTTTGGAATTCAGTTTTCTGGTTTTACTCTCCCACAGCAACTCCTCAGACTAGGCTAATTTTAGAAAGGCAGTAGGGTGGGGCGGGCGGGGATGGTATGGGGTCATCAGTTTTCTTTTTATGTGTGTATGTTTACCTGACAGGTCTCTCCCATCCCTGCTGGCCTTTCCTGACTCCTCATATTTGTACGGTACAAGCAATAAAGACACTCATTTCAGACCAGGGCCCAGTGCACATTTCCTTAGCTACCCCCTGCCTGACTCTGCCTCCTGAGTTGCGCCACCAGGCCTGGCCAGTTTTTATTTTTATGTTATCTGTATGAATGGTTCACCTGTGTGTGGTAAGTCCAGACCTTTGTAGCACCTGCTATGTGCCACGCAGCACTCTAGGCACTGGAGGCAGAGCAATAGTGTGTGTTGCAGGGAGGGCAGCAAAAAGCCCCACCTCGGCAGGGCAGTGGTGGCGCACGCCTTTAATGCCAGCACCTGGTAGGCAGAGGCAGGTGGATCGCTGTGAGTTCGAGGCCAGCCTGGTCTACAAAGCGAGCCCAGGACAGCCAAGGATACACAGAGAAACCCTGTCTCGAAAAAGCAAAGAGCCCCACCTCAAGGGCTCACATTCCTGTTAGAAGGCAGTGAGTGCGCAGAAGCCAGCCATTGATACGTGTTTGTAATCCCAGCACTCAGAAGTAAACAGAAATGTCAAGTTCCAGGCCAGCCTCTTCCCAGCCCTGGCTGTCCTGGAGTAGCCGTTGTCTGTTTTGTTGTTGTTTCAAGACAGGATTTCCCTGTGTGTAGCCCTTGATGTCCTGGAACTCGATCTGTAGACCAGGCTGGCCTTGAACTCACAGAGATCTGCCTGCCAAGTGTTGGGGCTAAAGACATGCGCCATTGCCGCCCGGCCTGAATTTATTTACCAACATCTGCTAGCTCTTCCCCTGGGCTGGGTCTCCCGTGCTGTGGCCAAAGCCCCTGACAGCCTCTCTGACAGCCTGCCTACCAGGGGAAAAGGAGGAATGTACATCTCGCCACAAGTGGGCAGCAGATCTCATTATATGTGGTTAGGACCCATCCTGTGCTTGCTGGGATTTGAACTCAGGGCCTCTGGGAGAGCAAGGCCGTGCTCTTAACCTCCGAGCCATCTCCCCAGCCCTGGGCCTGTGTTCTCTGTGCAACCTGCAGGAGGAGGCTGGGCTGCCGAGGAGACACTGAGGCACGCCTGTGCCGAGTGAGGATGTCCTCGCCCTTCGCTGGGCGTGCCGCATACTGCCTGAAGGACCCTGCCGTGCACGGTGACTCAGGAGATGCGAGGACTAGTAGCGGACTGCCAGGTCCAGGGGCATGTACGCACGGGAGGGAGGGGACGGGCCCACGGCGCTGCCGGCGACCCTGGTGGTGGGTGACCCGTGCCCTCCCCAGCGCTCCCTGGGTCTGCAGGGTGAGAGTGTGTGTTGCCCGAGGTACTGTCAGGGTGGCCTTTGAGGGGGCCGAGTGGGCGGGGCCCATTACACTCCCTTGGAACCCCAAGAAATCCGAATGACGTAGGGACCACCAGCGTGAGGTGCGGAGCGGGGCTAGGGTTTGTCAAGGCGGCCAGCAGACTTGAGTTTAGTGGTCTGACTTGCTCTGCGCCTTCACAGCCAGGAGGGTGGATGAGAAATGAAGGGAGAAGGCAGCTGTGGAGGAGGCTGAGGGAGGGACTCTGAGTTAGAGACCAGCCCGGGTTACGTGGAGACCTGTCTTTTAAAACGGGAGTGTGCCGGGGCGAGGTGGCTTATGGGTTAGAGAGCTGTTCTTCCGAGGAGCAGAGTTTGATTTCCCAGTAGAGGCGGGAACCACTGCCTGCGATTCCATTTCAGGAGGATCCAAGACCCTTTCGCGGTCTCCACAGGCACCAGGCCCACGGCACCCAGGCGCACACTCGGTCAAAAACCACCCCCACGCCTACGCTAAATACCAATAAAATAAAATAAATAAGCGTTTAAAAGACACAACTGTGCCAAACCAGGTCAGTCGAATGCTGAAGGCGACTTGCGGACTTAAGTCAATGGGTCCATTTTACAGATTAGGAAACTTAAGTTTGGAAGTTGGACCATCCAGAGCAGAGGGTCCAGCCTTTCTCCCTCGAATCCACAGCCTGCCTCGCTCCGTCTCCCAGATGCTGAAGGACAGGGCGTGGCCGCACTCGGTGGGCGTGGAGGGTGTAGAGGCCTAGTTTCTTGCCCCAGGTGAGATTCTCTTTGCCGCTGATTTCCTGGAGCCGTCCCTATTGGAAAGGCTGGAAACCAGGTCATTGAGCGAACCACGTGCACCATGGTGAGCGCCAGGCTGGCCCAGCACTTCACAGGTGATGGTCTTGGTCACCATGGTGAGCGCCAGGCTGGCCCAGCACTTCACAGCCGATGGTCTTGGTCACCATGGTGAGCGTCAGGCTGGCCCAGCACTTCACAGGTGATGGTCTTGGTCACCATGGTGAGCGCCAGGCTGGCCCAGCACTTCACAGGTGATGGTCTTGGTGCCTCCCAGGGGAGTCTACTAGAGACTTATCTTCACCATAAATAGGGACGATACTTGTTTATTTTTCTGAGTAGGTGAAAATGCGGTGTCTTGTCAGCCTACCTTTAAGGATCCATTCGTCTTTGAGAGTGTTTGTGCATTCTTGGGGACTCTCAACCTGGCCTCGGGGTCCTTTTCCATAGAATCCTCCAGTGAGGGGCTGGGCGTGGCCTTAGAGGAAGCCGGAAGCCCCAGGTTCTACCCATGCAACCTTCCCCTCTTCCTGCAACCACCCTCTCTCCCGGCTGTGCCCCCCCCCTCAGGTGGTGTGAAGTGTCCACGCTCAGTTCCACTTTACTTCCCTTGGATTCCGGCCCCCTCTAGCTGCATCCTGCCGGGAGAATGAGGTGTGACTGCCTTTCCTTGGTATCCCCTAGTCACGTGCCCCGGCCACCCCTAACTCCAGGGACTTACTTTAATCTGTCTTCTTAGCTCAAACCTCTAGTTCCCTTCCCTGGAGCCCCCAGGCGCTCCTAGGTCCCCTGCTGTTCTGCTCAGGTGCTGAGGTGGTCCCAGGTCCGGGGCACTAGCCTGGTCGCTGCTCAGCAGCCAGCAGCCCGACCCAAAAAAACAAAAAACAAACAAAAAACCCAAAACAACAAACAAAACAACCCAAAGTGTTGGTTGTTTTCTTTCTTTGTTTCTTTTTCTTTTTTTTTTTTTTCAAGATTTTTTTTTTCGAGACAGGGTCTCTCTGTGTAACCTTGACTGTCCTGCACTCACTTTGTAGACCATAGACCAGGCTGGCCTCAAACTCACAGCGATCCGCCTGACTCTGCCTCCTGAGTGCTGGGATTAAAGGCGTGCGCCACCACCGGCCGGCTGTTCGTCGTTTTCTAATTAAATAAAAAGAATTTCTTTTACTTAGCGAGCTCTCCATCCACATTGGTTCAATTTCATCCCCACGCTCGATTTTGATTGGTTAAATTCTGTCCCCCACCCTTCACCCCCCATGCCTCTGTTTGGATAATCTCAGCAAATCTCTTGAAGAAAGGAAGAGGCAAATTCTAAATTCTTCCACCAGGGGGCACTGGCGGGCTTCCCCAGGGCTGCTCTTCAGGAAAAAGCTGGGATTCTTTTAAGAGGTGGGAAGAGAGACCTGGTGTGGTGGCGCACACCTTTAATCCCAGCACTCGGGAGGCAGAGGCAGGAGGATCGCTGTGAGTTCGAGGCCAGCCTGGTCTACAAAGTGAGTCCAGGACAGCCAAGGCTACACAGAGAAACCCTGTCTTGGGGGGATGGGGGGGAAAGGGTGGGAAGAAACTGCTAAAGATGAGAAAAGTGGACAAACTGGGCTCGCCCTAAACTGACTGACACCTTTTGATACGCTCCCGACTAACGCACATTCCTGTGTGGACACGTCATATATGTGTGCATCAAATATAGGCGATAAGGCTGGCCTCAAAGTCCCAGTGTTCCTGTGTTAGCCCCCCAGGTTCTGGGATTACAAGCATGTGTCATCGCTCTTGGGTAATTCAGTGTTTTAAAAGATTTATTTATTCATGTGTGTCTGAGTGAATTTGTGTGCGCCATGTAAGTGCAGGTGCTCTTGAAAGCCAGAAGAGGGCGTTGGATCCCCTGGACCTGAGGTTACGTGTGGTTGTGAGCCACCATGTGGGTACGAGGAACTGAACCCGAGCTCGCTGGAAACTCAGCAGGAGCTCTTAAGCCTGGAGCCCCCTCTTTAGCTCCTAGCTCGACATTTTTAATTGATTATAGAAATCCAACACAGCACATGTGCGAGCCTGTGAAGGTCTTTCCTATCTGAGGCCTGGGGTGTGGCTTAGTTGGTAGAGCACCTGCCATACTTGAAAGCCTTGAATCCACTCTCCAGCATCTTATAAGCTCCAGGCATGGGGATATGTGCCTGTGATGCCAACACTGGGAAAGTAAAGACAGGATCTGGAGTGCAAAAGTCACCCTCAGCAAATAGTGAGATTTTTTTGTTTGCTTGTTTTTTCATTTGTTTGTTTGGCTGCATATGAGTGTCCTGGAAAAGAAACACATAGTAACAATCTGAAAAGATTTAAATATTTTTAAATTTACAATTGTGTGTGTGTGTGTGTGTGTTTGCACGTGACACACATGTCCCCCTCCTCCCTCCTCTTTTCTTCTTCTTCTTCTTCTTCTTCTTCTTCTTCTTCTTCTTCTTCTTCTTCTTCTTCTTCTTCTTCTTCCAGTCAGGGTCTCACCGTGTAGCTCTGGCTGACCTGAAACATTGTCTTAGAGCAGGCTCTCCTGGAAACCACAGGGTTCTTCCTGCCTCTGTCTCGTGAGCCCTGGGACTACAGGCATGCACCACCATCGCCCAGCCTGGTTCCTTGGTTCCTTATTGTGCTGGTGGTTCTGGGTTGGCAGTGGACACTGTCACCTTCTCGATGGCTTTTCTGGGAGTGAGTGAAGGCAAGGGGCAGGATGCTCTGGCTGCAGAGTCGCCCCTCCTCCCGGAAGTGCCCACTTCACCCTAGGGTGAATGTCTCCTGTGGACTTCCCTGTCCTCGCCATGAACCTTTCCCTGTGCTCTCCGGCCTCATCCACAACAGACTGCGGACCGAGGAGGAGGTACAGACAGAATCTAAGTAATTCTTTTTCCTCTCCCATCTTCCTTACCCGCCCCCCCCTCCTTTCCTTGTATCCCATGGCTGCCCTGGAATTCCTTCTACAGCACCAGGTTGACTTCAAACTTTCCACACTCCTGCCTCAGATGTTAGGGTGTGATACAGGCAGGTGGCACCCCGCTTAGCTCCTGTTTTTCTTACCATGGCCCCAGCACTCCCGGAACAGAAACTGAGCAATGGCTATTTGTTACATAAATAATCTATTCCAACATGTGTACTATTGTTCCGCACTAAAGGACTACAGGTAATCTGAGGGGACTGTCCGAATCATACAGTAGTGAGAGAGAAAAAAAAAAAAAGAAAAAAAGAAAAAAGAAAAGAAAAGAAAGAAAGAAAAAAAGTAGGGGTTTGAATCTGGGCAGCTTGACTCCCGGTCCTGTGTTCTTATCCAACATGCCAAATGACTGGTGGGCTGAAAACCAGCTTTCCACGAAAACGATGTCTGCCCGCTCAGTTTCTTCTAGAAATCTCCGGGAAAGCATGCAGGCTGGTGGGAGGGTAAGGACTGTGGGAAAGGCGCCAGAGCAGCTAGACCCAGGCTGATTTGAGGGTGAGCGAGGGGGAGTCTGGAGGGGCTTCTCTAGACCCATAGGGGGCAGCCGGCAGACGGCAGCCAGAGATGCGGGGGCGGAGAAAGGGTGGGGACCGGCCCCGCGGGGGGCGATGCGGTAGCTGCAGCGGCGGCCGCAGGAGTTTCCCACAATGCAGCGCGGCGCGCTGTCCCCGGTGCTGATGCTCAGCGCTGCCCCGGAGCCTCCACCGCGCCCGCCTCCCGCCCTCTCCCCGCCGGGCCCCGGTTCAGCGCCTCGCCATGGCTCAGCTCGGTCGGGTCCTGCCCCAGAGCCGTCTGGGGGCCTGGCCACGGCGCTCGACAGCAGCCTGCGGGCCGCCGTGGCGTTCAAGACGGAGGGTCAGCGCTGCTACCGAGAGAAGAAGTTCCGAGAAGCCATTGGCAAGTACCATCGAGCACTGCTTCAGCTGAAGGCGGCTCAGGGGGCTCGCCCCGGCGGCCTGCCCGCCCCCTCCCCAGGGCCCCCCACCAGCCCGGGGCCCGCCCGCCTCAGCGAGGAGCAGCGGCGCCTGGTGGAGAACACGGAGGTTGAATGTTACGACTCCCTTACTGGTACGGGGCCGTCGGGGGTCGTTGGGGGGTGGCGCGGTGGGCGCAGAGAACATGGGTGACACAGGTGGGAGGAGAGGGGCAATCGGGAGGCCTTAGGGCCTAAGGGTGGTGGCTGGAGGCTGGAGGCTGGAGGAGTCAGGGCTGTGGTCCTACTGGAGAGACTTCGGAACTTGATGAGGACCGGAGTTGGGAGTAGACGAACAGGGCTTCTTGGATGGAAGAAGCAGGGGCTTGGTTAGTGGGCTTGGTCTCCCCAGCCCCACTTCCCCGACTCATTTCTATTCCCATCGGCCACACGTGAGCCAAGGTTAGAAAGGCTTACCCTGCGCTGGCTGTTTCCCTCACCTCCGCAATTGTTTGGGAAATCGCCAGCTATTTGCTTCAGACGCGTCTGCCCTGCGCCCTCTAGCGGCGGCGCAGATAGAGCCTATACTAACGGTCTAGTCAACTGGTGTCCCCCCTGGTGGCCACAGCAATCCCTTAGGCCAAGGTCCTATGAGTTCCGGGGGTGCGGGCGGCAGCGTCTGAGAGTATGGCCTCCGTATCCCCGCAGCTTGCCTCCTGCAGTCGGAGCTGGTGAACTACGAACGCGTGCGTGAGTACTGTCTCAAGGTGCTGGAGAAACAGCAGGGCAACTTCAAGGCCACCTATCGTGCTGGCATTGCCTTCTACCACCTGGGTGACTATGCGCGTGCGCTGCGCTACCTGCAGGACGCCCGCAGCCGGGAGCCCACAGGTGAGCTGCAGGGCTGGGCTGGGCTGGGCGTTCGAGCAGAGGAAACCAGGGCAGAGACAAACTACCCCAGGAAGTGGTTGCCAGCTCTGGACAAGCTCTCTGGTCACCTAAGACTCCTCATACGGCCACCCATCATCCATCCACCGCCACCCACCCTGCTCCTCTGACGTTTACCCCACCAGTTCTGGTCTTCGCAGTACTGGGCCACATGCATACATACAAAGGAAGCGCGCTACCAACTAGGCTACATCCCTGACCCACTGGTGTTTCTCTTCGCTCACCTATGACGGCCTTGAACGCACCTTCCACCCCCGCCCCCCACCATATTCCTTCACTCCCTCCTGCGGAACATTCGGCTCCTCAGCCACCCTTTTGCCCTCCACTCATCTGCTCAGATCATTTGTCCTTGGCCCTTGGGAAATCAGTCAGGGTGTCCGTGTGTCCCTGTGCATGTGCGTGTGCAGACATGAAACAAGCCCACAAGGTGGGAACACAGCAGGTGCTGCATGCCGGGCTGCGGGAGCGAAGAGGCAAGATTAGCTTTCCTGTGACTCGGTTGGGTGAGAACAGTTGTCACTTGGGGGTGCGTGGAGGTGTGACAGGAGCTGCTCCCAGCAGAGCGTTGCATGCGTGAGGCGGGGTGTGTGTGTGAAATGTCTCTGGGTGCTGGGTGTGGAGCCACTGTGAGCTGAGGTCATGAGGACATTGCTGATGTCTCAGGACACCCAGATAATGTTCCTGCCCTCCCCCATTCTCCCCCCGCAGACACCAACGTTCTCCGCTACATCCAGCTGACTCAGTTGAAGATGAACCGATGTAGCCTGCAGAGGGAAGACAGTGATGGGGGGACTGGAGGCCCAGCTCGGAATGTTCTGGGCTGAGGCCAAGAGGCAGCTCTACCCTATTCCTTCCAACCTCACCAGGCAACTTCCCCTGGCTCATGCGTTTACTGGTAAAGCGCCCGTCACTGCTGTCTCCTTGGTGTGGTCTTATTTTGGGAATGAAAGAGGGATCCATACCTGGGCCTCACTTCCTCAGAAACCCAGAGGCCCAGGGAGGAAGTGTGGGGCTTAAAGGTGTCCCATTGTGGGCTAAGTCAGTGTCAGGGCCCAGGCTGGGGAAGTGCACACAGCCAAGCTTGGTAGGGGGCAGGGGTTACCTTTAATGCTGCCATTTGTGCCAAGTCCCCCACAATGTCCTGTCCCTGAGTATCCCTGCCCCCCTCTCCCCACAGTAGGGTGGGCTCAGAGCTCCATCCCCTGGGGTACAAAGGAATAAATTAAGTGTCCTCCCCTCCCCCTTTCCCAATAAATAGAGTGAGTACCCTGCCCAGGACCTCCCCCACCTTGGCAAATGGTGGGCTGTGGCTATGCCTGGGGCGCTACATTCATGGCTGCCCAGGCGGGTGGGTGAGCAGGGCTCAGTGAGAGCCGTAGGCCCCGCACAGGGGCACTGTGCTGTCCTGGCTCTGGCCCTCCATGTCCATGTCCAGCAGCGTGGGCTGCGCGCTGGGCGGCCCAGGGCTCTCTGGAGTGTCTGGCCTGCTGGGAGGGGAGATGCTGCTGAGTGTCCGGCCAAAGGAGACCAGTTTCCAGGGGTCCAGGCGGGGGCGGCTGGCAGCTGGCCGGGGTCTTGGGGCAAAGGTGAGGGTGGTGGGACGACCAGGGAACTCCAAGGGCCGGCGTCGGGTGGGGAACAGGGCCTGGGGGTCGGGCAGGCGAGGAAAGTCCAGGGGGTCTCGAGGACCTAGGGAGAGAGGACCACATGCTGTGAGGGCTGGGGCAAAGGGTGCCATTTCTAAGGCAACACTCATCCTTGCACAGTGGCATTAGTGGCTTCTCTCGAAACATTTCCTGGTAAGGCTGCAGCCATGAGCAACCCTGCGTTTGACCGTGGGCAGGTCCCCACGGCTTGCAATGGCTCATCCATCTGGAAGATGGTCTTTATAAAAGTTTGCAACAGGCTGGCTTGGGACTCTTACGTGTGCCACCACACCCAGCTTGAGCCTTCATCTCTGAAAAATGATCAAAACAGCACCTTGCTGGGGCAGAGAGATTCAAATGCGACCATAGGAGCCATCAAACAGAACCCGGGGCCTGCAGGGCACAAGTCATCCCCTGACCATGCCATCATCGTATTGGCGGCTAAATGGGGACAGTGCTGATAGCTACCAAGGCTTCTGGTTGCCGTCAAGTCACCTACCCTGCCCTCGCAGGCGTCATACTGCCACCTCCCAGCTTATCCTGTCTCAGACGTCCCAGGCCTCGCGCTGTCCGGCCCCCACCGGGAAGGGGACAGGTGGCTTACGCAGGTTGCACTCACTGTGGTTGGGGAGCTCTGGAGGCTCCCGCTGCCTCAGCACACCATCCGACGGAGTCCGCCTGTGTCCGCGGCTCACGGCGTGGGCGGCGGTGACGTGGGTGGGTGTGAGAGACTGGCGGGGGTCCTTCTTGAAGCTCTCTAACTCCACGTCCACAAGGGGGTTGGTGCTGGGCGAGGAGGCGGGTGGAGAGGGCGGAGGGGAGGGCGCGGTGGGGGCAGCCTCGTCACTGTCCGAGCGCAGCAAGGAGCGCGTAGAGTTGCAATCGGACACAGAGGACAGCGATACCAGGGTGGCTGAGGGTGCCAGGCCCAAGCCGGGGGCTGTGTCATCGCGGCGATTCCCGGGGCGCCCCGTCGGGCTGAGACCCCGAGGAAAGCGACCCGGGCGCGGAAAGAAGAGGTTGTCCAGCCAGCGCCGCTGCTCCTCCCCGTCCCCTGCGCGAGCCTCGGCCACATCAGCGCCCAGGCCCACGGCGCCCAGCAGCGTGGCGCAGCCCAGCAGCGCCAAGTCGCAGCGCCTGCGAGCTCCGTGTCCTGGCCGGGAGGGGGTCACAGCTGGCGGCTCCCATGGCGCCTGCAGGCAAGGAGAGGGCTCGGCCGGCAGAGGCACCTTGAGGTAGGACGGGGTGGAGTAGGGGGAAGGGGGCACGCTGTTGCCTTCATCTGCCTCCGCAAACTCTTCTGCAACCGGAGAGGTCCGTCACTGGGCTGACCCTGCCTTTTCTCACCTTCCCTCAGCGACCTCCAACAGTAAGACTCCCACTCTCCGGATGCCACTAAATTGTCATGCGCAAATCTCTTTCCCCAAGGCCATGGGGAGAAAATGAAAACGAGTGCCAACCCCCAGGCCAATGGCTGCCATCTCCTCTTCCGGGCACGTCTCATCTACGCCTGGGCAATGCTCCTTCATCCAGGATTTCTTCCGCCCCCACCACTCCCCAGAGTACCCACACTCTCTTACCCATCTCATTGAGGCTGGCAAAGCCTGGGGCCATGGGGGTGTGCTTGGGGGATTTGCCCAGGTTGGGGGCGCTTGAGGACCACTGCTTGCTTCCTTCCCCCAGGGTCTTGAGCCTGCAGGGGGCACAGGGAGCCAGGGTCAGGCAAGGCCCGGGCAGGCACAGGGGAGGAGGGCAGCACCCGCCCTCACCTCTCCTCTCCTCCTGCCCGCTCCTTTTGCAAGGTGGAACTGGGGCCCCATGTCCTGCCCTTCTTCTTGCCCCCAACCAGCTCTTCCTTCTTCGGTGGCCCACTGCGGCTCCACGTGCCGCTGCCGCTGCCGCTGCTGCCGCCACAGTCCATGGGAGTCACTGTGTGGAGAGAAGTGATGAGTGAGTCATGGAGGGGGCCTTGCTGACACCACTTCTGCTGTTAATCTGGCCCCAACTCTCCACTGCTATCAGGGCGTGGCCTATCTCCTTCCGCTCATCCTGCCGGACCTCTGACCCCTGTGACCTCACGCCCCTACCCAAGCCTTCACTTCATTCTGGTTGGCACAGCCCTGAGCTCTGGAGAGCACGGTTCTCTGTCCCTCCACGCTCCCAAGTGCACCCCGGTTCTACTATCTGCGTTCACCATGTGGCTCTCTGATGGAAAGAGAGCCTTGACTCCCACAGAATCATCCTCTGCCCCTCACAAGCATCCACTGTACGGGTGCACGCGCCCCACACATATACACACATAAGTAAGTGCAATAAAAATAATGAGCTACGCACTAGCCTGGGAGACAGAGTGAGCCTGTCCTAAAACAAAACAAACGGCTAGGGATAAAGCTTGCTGTGTAGACCTCTGCCTCTTAGCCACGAAGCCCTGGTGTCCCCAGCACTGCACAAACTGGGTATGGTGACGCACGCCTGTAATTCAGGGAAGCGGAGGAGGAAGGATCAGGAGTTCAGGAGGTCAAGGTCATCCTTAGCTACACAGTCAGTTCCCGGCCAGCCTGGGCTACAGAAGACCCTGAAGCTGGGCGGTGGTGGCACACACTTTTAACCCCAGCACTCGGGAGGCAGAGGCAGGTGGATCTCTGTGAGTTCGAGGCCAGCCTGGTCTACAAAGTGAGTCCAGGACAGCCAAGGCTACACAGAGAAACCCTGTCTTGAAAAACAAAAGCAAAAACAAACAAACAACCCTCCAAAAAAAGACCCTGAGGCAAACACGCAAAGGGAAAAGTTTAGTGGTTTGGGGTTCCATTTGGATTGGGTTCTGCGTGCTCCCCCTGTGTTCATGCACTCCACAGCCCCAGTCCTTGCCCTGTATACCTAGCAACCCCAGACTCCAGGCCCCTCACCGGTGCCACGCACCTTCCCATCTTTAAACAGAATAGATTTCTCTACCTCTGGTAACAACCAACTTTACACGCTCCCATTCACGTGAGCCCCCACGTACCTGGGTCCACAGAGAACAGAAGGCCTGATCCTACATCAACTAGTTTTAGGTAAAACTTTATCCTCAAGTCAATTTTTAAAGTAAATCACACATTTCTCACTTTGTGCCTGTGCATAATCTGACACACGCATACCTATGCATCTATAATTTCACACGCACACACATGCACGCACACACAATGCACACACACACATGCACGCGCACACACATGCACGCACACACACATGCACACACACACAATGCACACACACACATGCACGCACACACAATGCACACACACACATGCACGCACACACACGCACACACACATACATGCACACACACAATGCACACACACACACATGCACACACACACAATGCACACACACATGCACGCACACACATGCACGCACACACACATGCACGCACACACAATGCACACACACACATGCACGCACACACACGCACACACACATACATGCACACACACAATGCACACACACACACACATGCACGCACACACAATGCACACATGCACGCACACACATGCACGCGCACACACATGCACGCACACACAATGCACACGCACACACATGCACGCACACACATGCACGCACACACAATGCATGCACACACATGCACGCACACACATGCACGCACACACAATGCACACGCACACACATGCACGCACACACACAATGCACACACACGTGCATGCACACACACGTGCACGCACACACATGCACACACACACATGCACGCACACACAATGCACACACACGTAGCACCAAGGGTAGGGGCAAAGGTCAGTGACAGAACACGTTTTACACATATGATGCCGTGAGGCCTTGGCACTGTCAGACATTAGGAAAAGAATCCGGGGCTGGATTCTTTCTCCCGGAGACGCTGCTGGGGTTAGGGAGAGGGGCCAGGCTTGGGCTGACAGCACACACAGGCAGCGCAGAGCCATCTGTGACCACCTCCGGCTGCAGGGAGCTCCAACTGCCTCTTCCTTATGCGTTTACTGCATTTACTTGGTACATGGTCACAGAAGCAGGCAAAACACCCATACACAAGAAATTAAATTAAATTCTAAAATCTTTTTTTTTAACAATAAAAATGTAAAAATCAGAGTGTGTCTCCAGGGCTGGCGCGGTGCCACTCTCATTCTCAGCCTTGTCTTTGCTGTTCTCTCTGCCAGGGGCACTGTCAGGCCTCCCCTGGGCGCTCCGGCTCTTCTGGCATCCACTCTGCTGGCTGCAGGTGCCCAGAATGCTGCTAAACTCCTACTGTAGATGTGCAGGGTGGTTCTGGGAAAGATGCCCCTTGAGGGGACAAGGTAAAGGATCCACTGACCCCCACAGCAGGTCCAAACAGGACAAAGGGGCAGAGGGGGCTCTGCTTTTGGAGCCCACCCTGGGACTGCCATCGTTGGGTCGTCCTGACTTTGGATTTGGGCATGAAGTAGAGCAGCAGCTTTCCTGTATGTCCAGCTTGCGGAATGAGCTGTCTACCCCAGGGTGCATAACTCTGTGACCACGTCCTCTTACAGTATAGCCATGGATCCTCCTGATGCGAGCTCTCCCTACCTCTCTAGTTTTGGTGCTGAGATCAGAACCCAAGGCCTCATGATATGCTAGGTGTAGGCGGTACCCGAGCCGCACTACCCCATGCCAGTCCTATCTTCTATTCCCCTCCTGGGGATGACCCTGTTGTTGATGCATTTGTCACCCGTTGCCCCTGGTGACAACCAGAAGGGCAGCAGTGTGCTCGCAGTGTCTGCTGATGGACTGTGGGGGCCTTGTGTATACTCACAGCGAATGGCCCTCAAGCGAGGGATGATGCTGGGGCTGGCAGGAGGGCTGGCCCCATCGGATCCTTTCCTCTTGTCCAGGGTAGGAGAGGCCTGCACGGTGATCTTATGTTCAAAACCTGACAGAAGAAAGAGGTGTTCCTAAGTCAACGCATCATGGTAAGCAAAGGGAAAAGCCCTCTGTGGAAACAGAAGCAGCGGCAGCTATGGCCGTGTGGCTCTGGTTACTGCTTAACAGACTGGACCTCAAAGGTCCCCTCAGCCATCAGCACCCAGAATTCTCTAGGAAACGGAGATTCTTAGGCTCTTCCTGAATGACCGAACTGAGGGAGGGCCAAAATCTAACTGTGCTCCACCAAGGATCCAGGCCTGAGTGTCCACCATGGCGGCAGTTAAGTTCTATGTGGCCATGGAGCCCTTGGGGAAACCGAGGCAGTGGCGTTTGATATTTACTTGTGAGTAAGTCTGAGGAAGAGACCACCCTTGGTTGTTGGAGGCATGGAAGCATGCTGGGACAAACTTAGGCAGGTGAGCCTACCTTCAACTTTAACCCTTATAAAATCTTAGTTGAAATTTAAAAATACATATATATTTGCAGGGCCAGAGGTCAAGCCCAGGACACCCCCCCCCCCCCGTGAACTCTTGGCTCGGCACTTGTTAGGGTGTTAAGTAAGTAGTCTACCACTAAGCCACGCCCACAGCCCCTCTCCGAGCCCCAGCACTTGTTTTATTCTGGATAAGCTTTCACTATGTAGCTCAGACCGGCCCTGGACTCTCCCCAGCTGTCCTCAAATTGATCATCTGCCCCACCTCCCCGGCACCATCATGCCTGACCTGGCAACTTAACACCTAGCTCAGGATGAGCGATAAATGTAGAACACACTGGATCTCAACGACTCAGGGTGAAAACAAGAACATGACATATCTTTTTTCTTATCGCTTCTATAGATATGTGGGCTGAATAAAACATAGCTATTAGCCTATAGCTGCTTGGTGGTGTGATATGACCTAGCCTGATCTTGCATTTGTCATACAGGAAAAGTGACCTTGATCTCCTGATCCTCCCCAAGTGACAGGATTACAGGTGCATGCCACCATGTCTGGCTTCCTTCCACTTTCTTAGACGCGGCTGCCACAGTATTTAACTTCCTGCCCTTGACTGGCTGGTGCTGCGGCCGGCCTGGCTCTGCTGTTTCTAACCTCAGTCGCATGTGCGTCAGGTGGGGAATCAGTCTTTTGTTTTGTTTTTGAAGCTGAGTCTCAACCTGTAACCAGGGTGGCCCAGCCTGGCCTTGAGCCTTGAGGTGGTCCTCCTGCCTCAGGACAGATGCCGAGATGGCAAGTGTGAGCTGCCATATTTTCTCTCTCATTCTCTCTCTCTCTCTCTCCATATGTATGTATATATGTGTGTGTGTGTTTATGTCTGTGTGTGTGTGTCTGTGTGTGTGTGTGTGTGTCTGTGTCTGTGTGTGTGAGTGTGTGTATGCAACAGAGGAAAACTTGAAGGTGCTGAGCGTGTAGCTCCGTGGAGAAGCAACCCTGCCTCGTATGAACGATGCGCTGGCTCAGATAATTGTTCAAACGAATCACACAACCCTCTGTGGAGATACAACCACCCCTAGAAGTTTCTGGGGGTGGGGCGCTCCGGGGACCGGGCAGTACCCGAGGGCAGGCTGATGTGGCTGCTGCCTTCCCGCAGCTTGAGCAAGCGGCTGCGCTTGAAGTTGCCCTTGCGTTTGCCGACCCTGGGCTTCTCCTGGCTCAGCTGGCTCATGAGCAGGTGCAGCTCGCGTTCCACGATGTCCATCTCCCGCTCGGCCAGCTCCTGCTCGCGTCGCCGCAGCTGCTCCTCCTGAAAACGCTGTTCCTGGGCGGCTCTCAGTAGCTCCTCTTCCCGGCTGCGTAACTCCTGGAGAGAGGGAGGCGGGTCCAGGGGTGGGGCTTAGCCGCGGGGACCTGCCCGTGGTCCCAGGACAGCTGGGTCTGCTGGGCACCGGGCCCTGGGTTCACACTCCAGTTCAAACTAGCTGCGTGCCAGGGCAGGGGGCTGAATTAGCACAAAAAAGGTGATATTCTCTCTCTCTCTCTCTCTCTCTCTCTCTCTCGCCTCTCTCTCTCTCTCTCTCTCTCTCCCTCTCTCTCTCTCTCTCTCTCTCTCTCTCTCTCTCTCTCCTCTGCTCTGTCTCTGTCTGTGTCTCTGTCTCTGTCTCTGTCTCTGTCTCTCTCTCTCTCTCTCTCTCTCTCTCTCTCTGCCTCTGTCTCTCTGTCTGTCTGTCTGTCTGTCTGTCTGTCTCTCTCTCTCTCTCTCTCTCTCTCTCTCTCTCTGTCTCCCATTCTCCTTCCTTCTCTTCGTTCCGAGACAGGGTCTCATGTAAGCTAGGCTGGCCCCCAGCTCACTATGTAGTGGAGGGCGACGCGTACCTCCATGCCTGGTTTATGCTGTGCTGCAACTGAATCCAAGGTTTTGAGCGCCCTAGGCAAACCCTCCGCCCCGTGCGATACCTCTAGCCCTGTCAAACTGTCCTTTGGTAAACAAGCATCCACAAAAGCAAAGAGTAGTAGAAAACTTCAAACAGCCACAACAGCAGAGGACAGCACCCTTCCTGGCACCACCTCACTTCAGCGGCCACCCACACCTCGCAAGTCTGTTCCTTTTCACTGGTTTCTCCCTCTCCTAATTTTTGCCACCATACTCAGAGGCAATTGCAGCCGGCATCGCCTGTAAGCACGTCAGCACAGGGGGCCTTTTTCTTATTAGCCCACTGACAGGAAGCTGTCTTTTCTTAACATG
Source organism: Acomys russatus (assembly GCF_903995435.1). Classification (NCBI taxonomy): domain Eukaryota; kingdom Metazoa; phylum Chordata; class Mammalia; order Rodentia; family Muridae; genus Acomys; species Acomys russatus. The sequence goes on from NC_067155.1 coordinate 17,360,262, forward strand.
TAAAAACACCCTGCATGGGCCCAAAGGGAGGGGAGAGGGCTCAGGGAAAAGGACTTGGGGGCTGCCCAGGGCATCAGAGCTGGGGTCCCCGCCCCGCCCCTCACCTTCTCTTTGGTCCGAAGGTCATCGAACATGTGCTGGATCTCCAGCTTCCAGTCTTCCTGCAGTGAGTGGAAGGACTCCAGCGGCATCCGGAACAGGGCCGACTGCTCGATGACCTCCAGCTGCTTTAGGATGCTGCCAAAATCTGGCCGACCGTGAGGCTCTGGGTCCCAGCATTCTGGGGGGGGGACGACAGGGAGGGGCAGTGGAGGGGGACAGGGTAAGGCTCAGCATCCGTGCTCAGGGCGACGGCAAGATTTAGCTAAGTTCCTGTCAATATGCCTCGGGAAGCGATGGGAGGGAACCCCAGGGCCTGCTCAGAGGGATCCAGGGGATAGGAACCCCAGCATCAGAGTCCCCCAGGAGCTTTGGGCCTGGCCGCCATGGAGACAGTGATGGGGATTGACATCCATAGCCCCTTGGGCCCCAGGGCCTTCTCCCCCATTCCTGGACCCACTGGAACACGAGGATGGTGTAAATGGCGGGGGCGGGGGGTAGGTGTGGCCCATGGGAGCCTGTCCCCAAAGCTGAGCCTACCCTCTCCACAGGGCCCTGGCTCACCCTCCAGCAGGCGGGCAAAGGGCTCGGGGCACGTGGAGGGGATGGGCAGCGTCAGCTTGTTCATAGCCACACCATAAGCCACGGCCAAGGCGTCGATTTCTCGGTAGGGGACCTCCCCAGTCAGCAGCTCCCAGAGCAGAACCCCAAAGCTGCAGGTGGGGAGAGGGAGGGTGATGCTGCAGCCCCCCCATCTTCACGTACCCCAGCCCACCCCTGGTCCTACTTCCATCCTCGCTGGTGGGGTCATAAGAGCCTGATTTGACTCCAGAGGCTTGTTCTTTAAAAGGCAGACAGGGCTGTCCCCTGACATCTTCTGTCTACTTTTCTGGCCCCTAATCAAAACCAAGGGGGGACCACAATGCCTACTTGGAAATACTATTTTATTTATTTTTATTTTTAAGACAGGGTCCATGTAGTCCTGGCTAGCCTGAAACTCAACCTACTATGTCAACCAGCATGGCCTCAAATTCACAGCGATCCACCTGCCTCTGTCTCCTGGGTGCTGAAATTAAAATGAAACATCACCACAACCAGAGCCATACTTTTCATTTTTTGAGACCGGGATTCTCTGTGTAGCCTTGGCTGTCCTGGACTTGCTTTGTAGACCAGGCTGGCCTCAAACTCACAGAGATCCTCCTGCCTCTGCCTCTCGAGTGCTGGGATTACAGGCGTACAGTACTGCTCCTGGCTTCAGAGCCATACTTTTAATGGACTCATCATTTGTCTCTTTAAAACCTGCTTTACTGTGGAGCAGGAGTACGGCTCATACGGTGCTCAGAAGACAGGTTGCAGGGGCTGCTTCTCTCCCACCATGTGGGTCCCAGGGAACACCTTTACCCACTGAGCCGTTTTGTAGGCTCTAAAATCAGATCTTAAAAAATATTGATTGAAGGGCTGGAGAGATGGCTCAGATGTTAAGAGCACTGTCTGCTCTTCTAGAGGACCTGAGTTCAATACCCAGCAACCACATGGTGGCTCACAGCCATCTATAATGTGACCTGACGCCCCCTTCTGGCCTGCAGATGTACATGCAGGCAGAGTGCTTATATACATAAAATAATAAATCTTTAAAAGAAGATTTCTTTTAAAAATAGTTGGTTGAATCTAGGATCTTATATATACTAAGCAAGTACTCAAACAACGAGCTGTAGGCCCAGCACCTATCATAGCAGCAGCACCCTCCTCCTCCTCTTCCTCCTCTTCCCCCTCCTCCTCCTCCTCCCCCTCCTCCTCTTCCTCCTCCCCCTCCTCCTCCTCCTCCACCTCCAATGCAACACGGTCTCACCACAGCCAAGGCTGACCTGGAGCTCACTATATAGCCCATGCTGACCCCAACTTTAAGATCCTTTGTTTTTCCTCCGGAGCACGGGATGAGACATGTGCCACCATGCCCGGCAGCACACGACGTCCCTCACAACCTCACAGTGCTGCCTGTAGACGTCGGCCTCTCCCTTTGTATACACTGTCCCTTTCGTCAAGAATGCTCTTCCCTTTGTGTTTTATAGCTGTCCTTCAAGTCTCAGGTGAGGCTGCCCTCTCTGCCAGGACACCTTCCTGACCCCTTGTCTGTGTCCCCACAGTACCTTCCTGTCAACAACAGTGAGGGCTTACTCCTCCAGACCAGGGCTGTGCTAGGCAGCCTTAGCCGTGCTGACAGCAAGGCTTCAAGGCAGAGTGCAGTGGCGATCCCACCCCCTCTCCCTCCTGCTTTCTGGCTGGAATGTGGGCTTGCCTGGCGCTCCAGCAGCCCTTCTGGGTCATGAGGACAGCTACTGCTTTTCAAAAGGAGGGAGCAGGACGCCCTCCACTCCGGCATCCCTGGGAGCCTGCAGGGCTGTCTTCATTGTTACTGACTGGTGACTGGTATCTGGTCACTGGGAGACACAGGTACTTGGTGTCCTGACCTGTGACACCACCAATTTATTTGGAAACCCAGTCAGCCCAGAAGGAGCCTGTGAGGCTCGGGGACACCATATCACCTGGGCTTCCCAAAGGCTCGGCAGCACAGACGATCACTATGTACAAAGGTGGTCTGACCGACCCCGAACAGTGGCCCTGTAGAGAGCCAGTGAGGACTGTGGGTTTGGCTCTGCCTCAAACACATTACTTTTTTACTTAAGCGACTTGCAACCTGGCAACTGGCAACTGACAAGTCAATGGAGACGCCTGGGTGTGGCTCTGACCAGACCATGTGTTCCTAACTGTCCCTACGGCTGGCACCCACTGCACCTAAGAGTAACACCCAATGTGTCCCCAAGCCAAGGCACCAGCTCTCTGCAGCAGTCACACTTCCTGCAACTCTCTCACCTCAGCACCCCATTTGTTCAGCTGGTTCCTTGTCACTGAGAACTCAGCTTCCCACAGTGCTCCTGTGACGTGGAAGTGCCTCCCTGCCCCTCCTACGTTTTCACACATAAACCCTTCCCTGATGTCTACGATGCTTCACAGTCTTCTTTTCTTTTCTTTCCAAAAGAAAGAGCCTCACTATGTTTCCCTGGCCGGCCTGGAACGGGCTATGTAGACCAGGGTGCTCTAAGCTCATAGAGATCCATCCACCTGCCTCTGTAGCCTCACACTGGGATTAAAGGTGTGCACCACCATACCCAGCAGTTGCTCAAAAGCTGGTTTCGTGTTGTGTGAGCACCTGTTCTTATATGGGTGTGTATGCACATGTGTGTACACCCGGAGGCCAGGGGCAAACCTCAACTGTCATTCTCAGGAACTGCCACCCGGGTTTTTTGTTTGCTTTTGAGACAGGGTCTCTCTGTAGCCTTGGCTGTCCTGGAACTCACTATGTAGACCAGGCTGGCCTCAGATTCAGAGATCCATCTGCCTCTGCCTCCTGGGTGCAGGGATTAAAGGCGTGCGCCACCACCATGGCCAAGGCCCCAGCTTTTGCTTTTGTTTTGTGCGACAGGCCCTCTCACTGGGATCTGCAGCTCGGGGATGAGGTTGGACTGCTGGCCAGAGAGCTGCAGGAGCGCCACCTCTGCCTCCTCAGTGCTGCTGGGATTGCCAGCACATTTCTATGCCCAGCTCTTATGTGGGACTAAACTCAGGCTGTCATGCTTGCATGGAAAACACTTTACTGACAGAACCTATCTTCTCCGCCTGTGTATTTTTTAAAAAGTTTTTTTTTTTTTTTTTGGTTTTTCGAGACAGGGTTTCTCTATGTAGCCTTGGCCATCCTGGACTCACTTTGTAGACCAGGCTGCCCTCGAACTCACAGCAATCCGCCTGCCTCTGCCTCCCGAGTGCTGGGATTAAAGGCGTGCGCCACCACACCCAGCTGCTTTTTTTTTAAGTTTCTTTTTACCAACCCTGAGGGTAGGGATTTTATTTGTTTTGTGTTAATGAGTCACAAGCTATGCAAGTATGCTCTCACTGAGCCATGCCCACAGCCCCTCACTGGGGATTCGAGGCAAATGCTCTGGCACTGAGCCACGTCCCCAGCCGCTCACTGGTAGATTCTAGGTAAATGCTCTGGCACCGAGCCACACACACTCCCCCGCCAGACCATCACTAGAGGGTGGATTCTAGGCTTCTCGTCTACCCTTGAGCTATACCCACTAACCTCTTACTTTGATTGTGAGACAAGCTCTCACTGAGTTGCCCAGGCAGGTCTCGAACTTGCAACCGTCCTACCTCCGCCTTCTGAGACGATGGGATAACGGACCTAGGCTACCAGGCAGGGCTCGCTCCATGTCTGCGGACAGCCACGTGGCTAGAACGAATGGCCCCGGCCAGGACTCACCTTCCAAACTCGATGGCTGCGTACCGGACGGTGTTTCAGGAACCCTTTAGCGCTAACATCTATTTCTTCTGATTTTTTTTTTTTTTTAATTCAGGTGCAAATCCTTCCGCGGGAACTGGGAACCTGCTTCAGCCCCAGGAACGCTTAACTGCTTGGTCACTGGTCCCCTCCCAGCACCCCCCTTTCCCCACGCCTCCCCAGGACACCCGCCCGCCTCTTAGCACCTCCAGACGTCGCTGCTTTTGGAGAAGCGGGAGAGGCGGATGACCTCGGGAGCCATCCAGGCGTAGGTCCCCGCGGCACTCATTTTTGTCGTCTTGTGCCACTCTCGGGCGAGGCCGAAGTCTGTGATCTTGAGCACCGTGTCAGCGAGGCTGTGGTTCTCGATGGCCTCCAGGATTAGGACTGGGGGCGGGAAGAAAGGCGGGTCACCAAGACCGGCAGGCCGCGGGCGCCCCAGTCCTCTGCCTTACCGGGTCCCTCCTGCCCTGCTTCTGCTCCTCGGGCCTCCTGAGGGTGGCCTCCTGCAGCCACAGTCAATGCCACCCCGCCCCGCACCCACCCGCTCTGCTCTCGCTTGGCTGCTGGCTGCTGGTCTCACTAACCGGGCATGGTGTATTGCCCTGCGCTTTAACTCTGGGATGGCCAAGGGAAAGGGATGGAGATAGCTCGGCCGTTCAGCAGACACCCGCGCTCAAGTGTATATACCCACATATGGGTACACACAGTTACACACACACACACACACACACACACACACACACACACACACCTATTCATGGAAAAGGCAGTCACAGTTGGGCATAATGGCACATGTCTACAGAACTTGGGAGGCTGAGGCAGGAAGATAATATATTAGCAGCCAACCTGGGCTAAATAGCAAGACTTTGTCTAAAAAAAAGCCACAAACAAACAAAACAAAAACCCCAAAAGAATGAAGTGAGCATGACAGGCTGGTTCCAAGCCTACCCTGCAAGAAGCCTCTGGCACAACCTTGGCCTCTGGACCTTCTGCCACCAGCATGCTAATGTGCTTTAAGTAGCCTGCTGGTCCAAAGGAGATGGGAGACGTTTGGGAGTGGAGCCCCTCTACCCAAGCCCCATTTTGTTTCCTATCTAGCTATAGGAGCGAGCACACAGTAACAAGAGGTTTGGGGGTGTTTTGTTATGCAGCAGCACTGTGATCAAGGCTGACTGATACAAAGCTGACTGACTAGGTCTAACTGACTGGAGGCAGTGGGCCGTCTGACAATGACGGCTAGTGTCTACACTGGGGCTATATCCTTCCTGAGAACAGGCTCATGACTAATTGTTACTGCCTAGCAAGCTGCGTCTTAGAGAAGTTACGTGGCCCAAAGCATCTGGCTGTCTAGACAATAGGACAAGACTTGGGCCAGCTTTGCCGTCCCTGCCCAATATCTGAATGCTGAGACTGTCTATGCTTTGCGTGCTGTGCAGGCGTGAGTGGCGGATCGTGAACCCAAGGCCTTGCGAGGCAAGCTCTTTAAGACTGTGCTACAGCCTCGGCTGGACATATTTTTTAAATTTAAAAAAAAAAAATGTACGCATTTACCTGCATGTTTACATGTCCAGCATGTGCGTGCTGGTGCCTGAAAAGGCCCCAACAAAGTGTAGAACCCCTGAACTGGAGTCACAGATGTTTGGGAGGGACCGTGTGTTGCTGGGAACTGAAGTCACGTTTTGCCCATGCCCTCTGCCAGAGCAGCCAGTGCTCTTACCCACCGAGCGGTCTCTCAGCCTCCAGGCCTGGGTTTTGCTCTTTTGTGAGAATATCTCACACCATAGTTCAATCTGCCCTCAAATCCGCAGCCACAGTCATGCTGCAGCCTCTGGGCACTAGGCTTCCGGGCCATTCTACGCCAGTCTCCACGCTCCACCAGGCCCACTCTTCCCACCTCCCATTTGCCCGGCTTTCCCTGCTTTCCTGTGTAAGGTTGAGTCCTTTATGTTCAGTTCACACACATACGCCCCCACAGTGCCCCTCCTGAGCATCAGTTCTAAGGATCACCCATCTCTACCCTGAACTCACCACAGTTCCCTCGGGGTCGCTGTAGCTTTCTGAAAACTGGAATCTATCTTCTTTTTTTTCCCCTCTCTCTTGCTATCCTTCTAGCTATGGACCCCATGTGTCTCTGTGTACCCACCATCCCTATGTCTATATGTGTCTCTGTGTACCCACCATCCCTGTGTCTATATGTGTCTCTGTGTACCCACCATCCCTATGTCTATATGTGTCTCTGTGTACCCACCATCCCTATGTCTATATGTCTCTGTGTACCCACCATCCCTGTGTCTATATGTGTCTCTGTGTACCCACCATCCCTGTGTCTATATGTGTCTCTGTGTACCCACCATCCCTATGTCTATATGTGTCTCTGTGTACCCACCATCCCTGTGTCTATATGTGTCTCTGTGTACCCACCATCCCTATGTCTATATGTGTCTCTGTGTACCCACCATCCCTATGTCTATATGTGTCTCTGTGTACCCACCATCCCTGTGTCTATATGTCTCTGTGTACCCACCATCCCTATATCTATATGTGTCTCCGTGTACCCACCATCCCTGTGTCTATATGTCTCTGTGTACCCACCATCCCTATGTCTATATGTGTCTCTGTGTACCCACCATCCCTATGTCTATATGTGTCTCTGTGTACCCACCATCCCTGTGTCTATATGTGTCTCTGTGTACCCACCATCCCTATGTCTATATGTGTCTCTGTGTACCCACCATCCCTATGTCTATATGTGTCTCTGTGTACCCACCATCCCTATGTCTATATGTGTCTCTGTGTACCCACCATCCCTGTGTCTATATGTCTCTGTGTACCCACCATCCCTATGTCTATATGTGTCTCTGTGTACCCACCATCCCTGTGTCTATATGTGTCTCTGTGTACCCACCATCCCTATGTCTATATGTGTCTCTGTGTACCCACCATCCCTATGTCTATATGTGTCTCTGTGTACCCACCATCCCTATGTCTATATGTGTCTCTGTGTACCCACCATCCCTGTGTCTATATGTCTCTGTGTACCCACCATCCCTATGTCTATATGTGTCTCTGTGTACCCACCATCCCTGTGTCTATATGTGTCTCTGTGTACCCACCATCCCTGTGTCTATATGTGTCTCTGTGTACCCACCATCCCTGTGTCTATATGTGTCTCTGTGTACCCACCATCCCTGTGTCTTATAGTGTATCTGTGTACCCACCATCCCTATGTCTATATGTGTCTCTGTGTACCCACCATCCCTGTGTCTATATGTGTCTCTGTGTACCCACCATCCCTATGTCTATATGTGTCTCTGTGTACCCACCATCCCTATGTCTATAAGTGTCTCTGTGTACCCACCATCCCTTTATCTATATGTGTCTCTGTGTACCCACCATCCCTATTTCTATATGTGTCTCTGTGTACCCACCATTCCTATGTCTATATGTGTCTCTGTGTACCCACCATCCCTATGTCTATATGTGTCTCTGTGTACCCACCATCCCTATGTCTATATGTGTCTCTGTGTACCCACCATCCCTATGTCTATATGTGTCTCTGTGTACCCACCATCCCTATGTCTATATGTGTCTCTGTGTACCCACCATCCCTGTGTCTATATGTGTCTCTGTGTACCCACCATCCCTATGTCTATATGTGTCTCTGTGTACTCACCATCCCTATGTCTATATGTGTCTCTGTGTACCCACCATCCCTATGTCTATATGTGTCTCTGTGTACCCACCATCCCTATGTCTATATGTGTCTCTGTGTACCCACCATCCCTATGTCTATATGTGTCTCTGTGTACCCACCATCCCTGTGTCTATATGTGTCTCTGTGTACCCACCATCCCTGTGTCTATATGTGTCTCTGTGTACCCACCATCCCTGTGTCTATATGTGTCTCTGTGTACCCACCATCCCTATGTCTATATGTGTCTCTGTGTACCCACCATTCCTATGTCTATATGTGTCTCTGTGTACCCACCATCCCTGTGTCTATATGTGTCTCTGTGTACCCACCATCCCTATGTCTATATGTGTCTCTGTGTACCCACCATCCCTATGTCTATATGTGTCTCTGTGTACCCACCATTCCTATGTCTATATGTGTCTCTGTGTACCCACCATCCCTGTGTCTATATGTGTCTCTGTGTACCCACCATCCCTATGTCTATATGTGTCTCTGTGTACCCACCATCCCTATGTCTATATGTGTCTCTGTGTACCCACCATCCCTATGTCTATATGTAGATCAATCAATCGACCGACTGATCCTCCATTCTTGTTTGCTATAGTATAAACTTCACGTTGGGAAGGGGGAGGATTTTTTCTTCCTCCTCCTCCTCTTTCTTTTTCTTTTTCTTTCTTTGGTTTTTTGAGATAGGGTTTCTGTTTAGCAGCCCTGGCAGTCCTGGACTTGCTTTGTAGACCAGGCTGGCCTCAAACTCATGGGATCTGCCATGCCCGGCTTCTTTTTTCTTTCTTCTTTTTTTGAGACAGAGTCTCATTAGGTAGCCCTGGCTGTCCTGGAACTCACTATGTAGACCAGGCTGGCCTTAAACCCACAGAGATCTGTCTGCCTCTGCCTCCCCAGGGCTGGGATTAAAGGCTTACAATACCATGCCTGTCTCTTCTTTTCCTTTTAAAAAATATGTTTATCTATTCTGTGTCTGTGTGTATGAGTTGTTCCGCCCATGGTTGATCCCAGGAATCAAAGTGAGGTTGCCAGGCCTGACAGCAAGCGTCTTTGCCGGGCTAGTCATCAGGCTGGCCCCTGATTTATTTATTTATTTATTTATTTATTTATTTTTGTATATGAGTGCTTTATCTGCAGAAGAGGGTATCAGATTACATTATAGATGGTTGTGAGCCACCATGTGGTTGCTGGGAATTGAAATCACGACCTCCGGAAGAGCAGGTGGCACTCTTAACCGCTGAGCCATCTCTCCAGCCCCCTTTAGATAGGATTTTACACCGCAGTCTAGGTTAGCCTGGAACATAGTAAGACCAGCTCAGGCTGGTCTCAAACTTACGGCAATCCTCTTGCCTCATCTCCTAATACTGGGATTATAGGCATGTGCCACTATACCCAGCTGTCCTTAGCCTCTCTACGATCCTAGAGCCAAGGACAAAACAGTGGACTCTTAAGAACTACGCAATGAAGTCAGGGGTGGCGGCGCACACTTGAAACTGCAGTGCTTGGGAGGCTGAGGTTTGCGAAACTAAAACTAAGCAGCACAAGCCATCAAGACAGCTGAGGAGGAAGAGGTTCTCGCCACCATGCTGGATGGTCTGAGAGCCCTCCCAGAGCCCTCACGGCGGAAGGAGAGCCATGATTCCCGGAAGTTGTTCTCTGACTTCCACACGTGCTTGGTGATGCCTATACCCAACCCCAGTGATAAATAATTAAAAAACAAACAAAAGAGCTATTCAAGTAAAGAACAAATGGCATCCGATGAGGAACATCTTGGGGGAAGGGTGTAAGGACGCTGGTGCAGGAGCCCGTGTCCTTTACTGCCCCAGAGGAAGCCCTGGCCTTGAGAGAGGCCAGCCATCTTGTCCAGGATGTATTAGATACCTACTGTGGGCCCTCTGGGTGAGGAAGGGCCTAGGAGCCCCACCTTGTAAGAAGAGCACACCAGTGGCCTGCCTCCACTCACCCAGCATTTTAGGAGCAGTGGACTGTGGGCACCCATACAGGCAGGGACAAAGACTGTGGGCACCCATACAGGCAGGGACAAAGACTGTGGGCACCCATACAGGCAGGGACGGGCCACCTGCATCCACTTGCTGAGCCTCCCAGACCGGCCACAGGCCAGGGAAGGTCATGGATACTTGGTTACTTTCTGTGTGGAATGCATAAATGCCAGGCGTAGAAGATGAGGACCACTCAGCCCCTCTCTTCTGGGGGCTTAGGGATGTAGCTGGTAACCTGGCAACAAGCTTACAAGGCCAATTGAGTTGAATCAAACAAATATGAAAATATAAACCAACAGGTAAAAAGGAATCGCTAAGGGGTGAGCACTGATGGCGAAGGGAGGGCTCGCACGTTCCTGGCTTAAGTATGACCCACTTGAGGGCAGGGAACATGCTGGCCTCGTTTGCTGTGGAACCCTCTCGCACACGTGGATTAGGGCCCATAAACACCCAATGCAAGAATGATGCCGTCAATTTAAAAAAATAAAGGGATGTGAAACGGAGCTCGGCAGGAGTGGGAGAGCCAGGGAGGTAAAGCGTTGCCAGTTGTATACCTAGGATTATCTAGTGCCCAGTATACCAGAATGATCTAGAATGAAGGAAAGCAACGTCTCACTTATGAGGACTACCAGGGAAAGAGAGCATGCTGTCCCAGTGCTCGGGGAGGGCCTAACTTACCAGCGGGTTCACTAATATTTGCTGGTGCCTTGAGAAGCCTTTTGGTTTATATATGATTTCTAGGGACCTTTCCCGTCTACTTGGTCCATTGCTGATTCAATCAATCAATCAATCAATCAATTGGCTTTGTAGAACCCATGATTGGCATCAGCCACACTCTTTCCAAACCCTTCATCTGTTCCAGCTTGCCCTGGAGAACCATTTCAGGAGCGGTTTTTTCGATGGCAGTGCTTTGCCCCACCCCATGCCCGTCCCCAGGGGGCATAAGGCAGTTTCTGGGCACATTCCTGGTGTTGCTGGTTGGGAGCAGGGGTGCAGAGCACTAATGACCTCTCGGGAGTAGAGGCCTAAGACACCACTGAACAACCTCAAAGTGCACAGGACGATCCCCTGCGCCCCTCCCACCCCCCCCCAATGTTAACAGAGACAAGCTTGGAAAGGCCTGCTTCCAACTAAGCTAGGTTCGGTTTATCTCTGCCTGGTGGACCCTGATGCCACGCTCAGGTGGTGGGTAACACGAGGACAGGCTCTGCAAGTGGCAGTGAACACAGGGACTGCCACAGTGCCCTGGATACACAATCACTGACCCACTGCGACGACAGGCTGAAAGACAGTGCGTCTTTCAGCCACTCTGGGCCTCCCTTCCTCTTCTTAATACTGCCAGAATACCCTCATCTGCCCCTACTCCCCCCCCCCCCCCCCCCCCCGCCATCGCACAGTGCCATCTGGTGTCCCTTGCCGTTTCCAACCACTTGGGCTCGGGCTCTGCCTCGCAAGGTTGAGTGGAAGAGTTTTGTGGGAGAGGGTACGTCCACTTACTGTTGATGGACTTGAGATCCCGGTGAATGATGGGCACAGGGGCATCATTGTGTAGATAGTTCATGCCCCGAGCCACTTGCACAGCCCAGTTGACCAGCACATGAGGGGGCACCCGGCGACCTGCTAGCACCCTGCTCAGTGCACCTCCGCGAGCATACTCCATCACCAGGCAGAGGTTTGGGGGGCTGAGGCAGGCGCCCCTCAGGGCAATGATGTTGGGGTGCTGCAGGGCTCCAAAGAGCCGGGCCTCCTGGCGCACCTGCTCCGCTGTCACTGCCGGGTCCCGTTCAGGGTCCAGCCGGGCGGCCTTGACCGCTACTTCTTCTCCGCGCCATACGGCACGATAGACCTTGCCAAAGCCCCCGACGCCGATGATCTCCTCCAGCTGCAGCTCTTGGAAGGGGATCTCCTGTGGCAGCTGGAGGCCTGTGGGTGCGGCGGGCGCGGCGGGGGCCACGTAGTTGCTGGGGAAGACGCCCACACGGCCGCTGGGTAGCTGCCCTGTCCACCATCCCTCATCGCCAGACACCGCACAGTCCTGGGAAAGCACCTGGACGCGGTCGCCTCTCCGCAGGGTCAGCTCCTCGTCGCCCACCGCCTCGTAGTCGAACACCGCGGTCCACACTGGGCCCGCGGGGGTCGCGCCCCACTCTCTGGCCGCCGCCCCCTCCGCCGCCGCCTCCTCCTCCTCCATGGGGGAGGGGCCGGGGGCTGCGGGGAGGCCGCTTCACGCAGGCTGCCCGCGGGATGCTGAGCGCGGAGCCGAGAGGCCGGGATGGGAGGCATTCCCTGCGGGCCCTGGGGGGGTCCTGGGGACCATGTCTTGGGGGAGAGCCTCCGCTGGAATGAAGGGGTAAAAAAAATTTTAAAAATAAAAATAAAAAGCTCTTTCAAAGGACAGGACCGTCCCCTCGGATTCGGCTGTGCAGGAGAGGCGAGAGGTTCACCTGTCCACACAGATGTCAGGGTGCAAGGAGGGCCGGGTCGAGAGGGGCCCGCCGGCGGAGGCCGAGGCCGAGGGCAGCAAGCGGCCGCCCCTCCCCGCGCCTCTCACCCCGCGCAGCTCCACCGGCGGCCCCCGGCTCCGCATCCCCAGCCACGACCGCAGGGCCGGGCGGGGATGGCGGCGCCCCAGGGGCGGCCGCCCCGGGATGGGGTGGCGCGCCCCTCGGCTTCCTCACTCGAGGAACGGGTGGCCGGCCCCCATCCTCCTCAGCCCGCTCCCGGGTCGGCCCCCCAAGTCCCTCTCCTCCCTCCCCCCCCCGGGGGGCTCTTGGCGGTGTCCAGTGACGTATCGCTGCCGGCGCCGCGATGCCGCCTGGGAGTTGTAGTCCGAGGCTGCGAGGCCTTGGGTTCGTCCCAAGCCAGACAACCCGGCGACTTTAGACTCTATCTCCTACAGGGGAGAAGGGGCCAATGCTTTCCACAGACTCTGCAGGAGCCCCGCTCGTGTTGGTGTTGACGGTAAACGATACGTTTAGCCAAGAGAAACATAGGAGCTGAATGAATGGAGATCACGGCCCGGAACTCAAAAAGCAGTTCGGACAAGGTTCGCGGACAAGTCTCTCGGGGGCCTTGGCTGGAAGTGAATGCTGGGAAATGTAGTCCGTTCACGGACCATTGCGCTGCATGAAACCACCGGTTCCAGGGAGCTAGGGGTGACTGGAGCAAGTTAGGGCATCCGCCTCGTGGGTCCTCTAGGTGCAAGGGGAGGTTGGAGGGCGAGGTATGCTGTCTCGGAGAGTTCACAGCCTCATCTGCTTGCCTCACCCGCTCTGGGATTACTAGCATATTCGGTCCAGAACTGGTCCAGAGTCTTCTGCGTCCTATATAATGGGTGTCAGTTTCAGAAGCTGCTCTGGGGGGCTTTGCGCGAATGATGTCATTACACCCTCACAAAATGCTTGGTTTACAGGTTGACCCAGAGAACCAAAAGCACTTGTTCAAGATTGCTAAGTTATGAATGGCAAAGGCAGTTTAAAATAAATAAACAATGCCGGGCGGTGGTGGCGCACACATGCCCTTAACCCCAGCACTCGGGAGGCAGAGGCAGGTGGATCGCTGTGAGTTCGAGGCCAGCCTGGTCTTCACGTGCCTGTGTGACTTTCGACTCCATCCTCTGAAGGTCTAGTGTGCTTGCTTTCAAAATGAGTACACCAAAAGCAATGGGTCCTCACTTCTGGCTGCTTGCTGTCTGTGCTTCTAAGGATTGACGTACGGGCCTTGAGCTTTCCCACTGAGCCACATCCACAGCTCTTTAAAACATTTTTATTTGAGACCGGGTCTTACTAAAGTGACTTGACCCACTACATAGTGTAAGCCTAGCATCATTAAAAAGAAAAGAAATAAAGATGGAGACCTGCCGGGTGGTGGTGGCGCACGCCTTTAATCCCAGCACTCGGGAGGCAGAGGCAGGCGGATCGCTGTGAGTTCGAGGCCAGCCTGGTCCACAGAGGGAGTCCAGGACAGCCAAGGCTACACAGAGAGACCATGCCTCGAAATAAACAAAACTATACAGGGAGGAAACTGTCCAAGGACGCGGTGGCAAAGCCATCTGCAACCCTAGGAGAGATAAGCTCAAGGGCAGCCAAATCTGAGGACTCCTTGCTAATGGACTCCGGGACCGTGAGAGAAGTGACCCAGGCTGTGGGCCTGCTGCACAGAGATGGGCTAGACAAACACAGCCCCCGAGGCTGTATTTTCCAGACACTAGGCTACCCGGAGTGCGGAGTGCGGTGCTATGATCTGGCTCAGGGACTGTGTGGAGCCTTTCCAGCTCTGTCCATATCATACCCAGTCTGGCACAGGGACTGAAGCAGCCGCAGCCTTGCCTGCATCCCGGCCTTGCCTGCATCCTGGCTGGTGCGTCTGTGTTTCTCTTTGCAGTGTGTCCTCTCTGGGGGCTGTTTGGTTTTTTGGTTTGAAATACTGGGGACTGCTTTGTGCATTCAGGGGAAAGTGCTCAGGGCACAAGGCCACACCTCCAGCCTTTGTTCCATGCATTTGAACTGGAAAAAAACGAGTCTGAGGACAGGCGGTGATCTGCAGAGACCCCAGACTTTCTGAGATGTCCCCCATAATGTGGAGCCTTGGGTGGGTTAACCCTGAGGGATATGCTGAGGAGGAGGAGGGGGCCAGGAAGAGGCTAGAATAGCAGGCTTCCTGGAGGACGGGGGGGGGGGGGGGGGGAGAGGTGCTCTCTGGCATCAAAGTACCTTTTCCCAGTAGGCATGGGGATCTCAGCACTCCCTGGGTTAGAGGCCCGAGGGTCCGAAGTTCAAAGTCATCCTTGGTTACATAGGAAGATTGAAGCTTGTTTGAAACACATGAGACTCTGCTGAAGAGAGATGGGGACCGAGAAGTGGGAGAGTCAAAAAAAAAAAAAAAAGAAAGAAAGAAAGAAAGAAAGAATAAAAAAGAAAAACGAAAAGAAAAAGAAAGAGAAAACAGATACTGAGGATGAAGAATAATGGTACACACATATATACTAGTCACGAAAGCCAAATTATGGAGCCATCTGGTATGCCTGTCATAGGAGGAATGGATAAGGAAAATGTGCAATACACACACACACACACACACACACACACATACATCATGACTTTTTTTTCAGGCACAAAGAAGACAAGAAACCACGCCATTTTAGGGAATTGGGTGGAGTGTAGGAGGATCACAGAAAGTAAACATGACTTAATTTCAACCTCCATGGCAGGCTAGAGAGACGGCTTGACAGGGAAGGACGCATCTCGGCAACAAATCCTTGCTTCTGATCTGTTAGAGACTGTGTTCACGTAGTAAAACCCTTTACCGGGAAGGGTGGCTCACACCTGTAATCCCAGCACAGGCCAGGTTGAGGCAGGAGATTTGCTGCAGGCTAGAGGCCAGCCCGGGCTACATAGTGAGTGCATAGTGTTAAGGTATCTTTTCTTTTCTTTTTTCTTTTTTCTTTTTTTGGTTTTTCGAGACAGGGTTTCTCTGTGTAGCCTTGGCTGTCCTGGACTCGCTTTGTAGACCAGGCTGGCCTTGAACTCACAGAGATCCACCTGCCTCTGCCTCCCGAGTGCTGTGATTAAAAGCTTATGCCACCACACCCGGCTATTAAGGTAACTTTCATTCGCTCAATTAAATAATTATCTCAGAGGCTTACCGCCTCCCCCTGCTAACCTAGGCCTAGCACTGGAAGCTTCCATTGTCTGTGCAATCTAATCTAGGCCTAGAATGTTTTTCAGCCTCTGAGACTTACTGCTGAATAAACTTTTCCTTTCTAGTTGTTTCTGAACTCTGGCTGGCTGGTTCAACTCAGTTGTCTGGCTCAAAACTCCTCTCCACGCTGACTGACTCGAGCTGGCTTTCTCTCTCAGCTTCTGACCGAATTGCTCTGCTTGGGCTCATACTGTCTCTGACAATCTGTTCTGGTCTTCTGGCTCCTTCTCATTCCCCTGGATTGTTCCGTCTTCACCTGTGTCTGGCTTGTTCTCTCTTCAACCTGTCTCTGTAAACCTCTCCTGGTAAACCTGCCTCTGGATTCCACAGACTGAACTGCCGTGACCTCGACTCCACTGCCTCTCAACTCACTGACTCAAATGAACTGACTGAACACACTGACCAGGACTCAGAGACCTGCATGCCTGTGTCTCCTGGGTGCTGAGACTAACGGCAATGACCACCACACCTGGGCCTAAACTTTTTTTTCTTTTTCTTTTTTTTTTTTTTTTTTTTTTTTTGTTTTTTTTTTTGTTTGTTTTTCGAGACAGGATTTTTCTGTGTAGCCTTGGCCATCCTGGACTCACTTTGTAGACCAGGCTGGCCTCGAACTCACAGCGATCTGCCTGCCTCTGCCTCCCAAGTGCTGGGATTAAAGGCATGCGCCACCACGCCCAGCTCCTAAACTTTTCTTTACCTGAAACTTGCTATATACCAGGCTGGCCTTGAACTCAGATCTGCTTGCCTCTGTCTCCTGGATTAAAGGCGTGTTTGTATTCCAAACAGATCACACAGACCTAGAAGGTCTTTGGATGTGATCTCTTGCCTCAGCAGCCATGTTATGAATTAAAATTCCTCTATATCTGACTCAAGAGGAAAAAAAAAATATTCCTCTTAAAAAAACAACTTAAGGGACCGGAGAGATGGCCCAGTGGTTAATAGCACTGGCTGCTCTTCCATGGAGACCTGGGGTCAATTTCCAGCACCATACATGGCTGCTTGCAGCTACACTTCCTGGGTATCAGATACCCTCATACAGAAAACACCATTGCATATAAAATAAGAATAAAGATAAATTAGAAAGCTGGGCGTGGTGGCACATACCTTTAATCTTAGCACTCAGGGAGGTAGAACTTTGTAAGTTTGATGCCAGCCTGGTCTACAAAGTGAGTCTAGGACAGCCAAGGTACACAGAGAAACCCTGTCTCAAAAAACCAAAATAAATAAATAACCAAAAAAGATAAAAGTAAAAAGCCAAGTTAAGCGTCGTCTTTCTAACTGTCTTTCTATGTTAAAACAAACCCAGGAAGTTCTTAAAATAGTAATTCCTGAAATTCAGCAAAGAAATCCAAATTGTGTTATTTTTAAGGTGAACCACTTAGAACGACAGCCAAGTCAAAAATAGAATTTGCCAGCCACCCAGACATTCCTCCCTGTTAGCTCACCCAGCCTCAACTCTTCTCTCCACCAAAATCAACTAGGGACTGACTTCCCTCATGATATTCCCAGACTCCTCTCCTTCTATGTATTTGTGCAGGGGATAAAAAACCCCAGCCCCACTGGGGGATTCTAGCCAGGGGCTCTACCACTGAGCCACACCCCAGCCCCTCACTGGGGGATTCTAGGCAGGGACTCTACCACTGAGCCACACCCCAGCCCCTCACTGGGGGATTCTAGGCAGGGGCTCTAACACTGAGCCACACCCCCAGCCTTTCACTGGGGGATTCTAGGCAGGGGCTCTACCACTGAGCCACAACCCAGCCCCTCACTGGGGGAGTCTAGGCAGGGGCTCTACCACTGAGCCACACCCCCAGCCCCTCACTGGGGGATTCTAGGCACGGGCTCTACCACTGAGCCATGCCCCCAGCCCCTCATTGGGGCATTTTAGGCAGGGGCTCTACCACTGAGCCACACGCCCAGCCCCTCACTGGGGGATTCTAGGCAGTTGCTCTACCACTGAGCCACACCCATAGCTTTCACTGCTGGATCCTAGGCTTCTGCTCCAATTCTGAGCCCTGCCTCCAACCACGCTGTTTGGTTCTCTCTGTGGAGGCGGGCTATAAGGATGAAGAGTGCCTTCCCCATGGCTTTGCCAGCAGTAACATCCAACATTAGGATTTTGTGGGGCTCAGATGACAAGATAATCAGGACCTCAGGGAAGTCTTTCCTTCTTTCCTTCCTTCTCTGTCCTTCTTTTTCCTTTGGAGACAAGGTCTCACTATGGCAGCCCTGGCTGCCCCAGAACTCTCCTCTGGAGAGTAAAGTGACTTTGAACTCACAGAGATCTGTATAGGATTAAAGGCATACACTGCACCATCACACCTGTCTTCCTCCTTAAAAAAAAAAAAAGTCCTTTTTTTTTTTTTTTTTTTTTTTTTTACTGTTAATTATGTACAAGTGCGTTTATGTGGGTGGGACGCCGCACACGAGTCTGGGTGCTCACAGATCGCAGAAGAGAGCATGGTAAAGTGTCAGTGACAGGCAATTGTCATGCATTCAGTATAAGTGCTAGGAACCAAACTGTGGTCCTCTGGAAGAGCAGTGCCCACTCTCAAACGCTGAGCCATCCCTCCAGCCCCACTTTTCTTTACATTTTGGTTTTTCAAGACAGGGTTTCTCTATGTTTCCTTTGCTGTCCTGGACTCACTTTGGAGACCAGGCTGGCCTCGAACTCACAGCGATCCGCCTGCCTCTGCCTCCCGAGCGCTGGGATTAAAGGCGTGCGCCACCACCGCCCGGCTTCCGGCCCCGCTTTTCCTTCTTCCTCTTTCTTTCTTATCTCTGAGACAGGTCTTTGTAGCTGAGACACACCCTGAGCTCCTGGCTCTTCTGCCTCGGTACCCAGGCACTTCTATACCCAGCTAACTAGGCAGTTCTTTCATCATGCATACGTACGTACGTACATACTTACACAGGCTGCTTACATGGCTTTGTGTGTGAACCCTCATGTGCTTTTTGTTTGTCTGTTGTTTGTTTTGAGGCAGGGTTTCCTCTGTGTAGCACTGGCTGTCCTGGAACTCACTCTGTAGACCAGGCTGGCCTCGAACTCAGAGAGATCTGCCTGCCTCTGCCTCTCAGTTGCTGGGATTAAAGATGTGCACCACCACTGCCCAGGTTCCTTCATAAGCTTCTTCATGCTTCGTTGTATCTTTACTTTGTCATTTCTACTGTTGTTATTATTATTTGAAGTTTTTAAAGTCAGTGTCTGCTTAGCCCAGGCTGTCCTCAAACTCCTGATTGTGTTGCCTTATTCTTGAGATTACAGGTTGGTGTGCACCACCTTGTCTGCCTCCCCTTTTTAGAAGCAGATATACCTCTGTGTGTGTGTGTGTGCGTGTGCATGTGTGTTGTTCGAGTGTCTCATCCCATGTGTGGAGATCAGAGGACAACTTCCTGGCTTGTTTTTCTCACCCTCCGCAGGTGGTGCCGGGGATGGAACTTTGGCCATCAGGCTTGGCTGCAAGCTCCGTTCTCTGCTGAGCCATGTCACTGCCCCATTGCTTTAATATCTGGCCTAGCTACTTTTTTTGTTTGTTTGTTTTTTTGAGACGGGATTTCTCTGTGTAGCCTTGGCTGTCCTGGATGTGCTTTGTAGACCAGGCTGGCCTCGAACTCACAGTGATCCACCTGCCTCTACCTCCCGAGTGCTGGGAGTAACAGAACATTGCTCATCCTCCTACCCCGTACAGCAACCTTTATCATCTTCTCCTCTTCTTCCTTCCCTCCCCCTACTTCTTTCTTTAGGAGTCATGAGATTTGTCATGGGATGGAGACCCGAGTTTGTGACCGAATGCCGAGGGACAGTGTAGGGTCTCTTTGCTTTTTTTCTCTTGGGCGTCTGCTCCCACCTGGTGGCCGTCATGTGCAACAGCACCCACTGTTCCAGGCTGTAAACATTTATCTCGCCCGTTGTACGCGGGTCAGGTATTCAGGAGCAGCTTGCGTGGACTGTCCTGTCTAGCTCTCCATTCATCAGGTAGCCTGACAGGCTCTGAGGGGGTCCCACAAGAGGGTCTCATTCCTACACCTGGGAGACAGCCCTGGCTCCCTAGCATCCTAGTGACGCGGCCTGCTTCCCCCAGAGCAAGTGAACCTGCGCAAAGTAAAGAAGCTGATTCTACTCAGTTTTTGTCTCTTTGTTTGTTTGGTTTTTGGAGACAGGGTCTCTCTGTGTAGCCTTGGCTGTCCTGGACTTGCTTTGTAGACCAGGCTGGCCTCGAACTCACAGCGATCCGCCTGCCTCTGCCTCCCTGAGTGCTGGGATGAAAGGCGTGCACCATCACGCCTGGCTCGCTCGATTCTACTCGTTTTAATTGTAAAACATTTAATTTAAAAATGCTGGTAGGGTTGTCGTGTGTATAGATTTCATGAAATAAATTGGTTTCTATAACTTCTCAAGGCAAACTGGTCAAATCTTACAGTCTAATCAAGGGGATCCCCCCGAGAAACCCACAGATCATTAGAACGGGAACAGAGTGGCCAGGCTCACAGTGCAGCCTTGTCAATCCTGGACTCGCTTTGTAGACCAGGCTGGCCTCGAACTCACAGCGATCTGCCTGTCTCTGCCTCCCAAGTGCTGGGATTAAAGGCGTGCGCCACCACGCCCGGCTAGCAAGTGCTTTTAAGAGCCGAGCCATCTCTCTTGTCCTGATAATGTCATCCTTGAAAAGTTGCAGGTTTGCTGTCCAAGGGAACAGCCTCGTTGTCCGTCTTAGACCCCAAGCCTGGGACCCTCTGGGATCCTACTCAGTGGGTGGGTCTCGGGCAAAGCGTCATCAAGCCAGTTGCATCGCGATCTGATCCTACTTCCTATTCTGAATTTTAAAGTTTAGGCTCGTCTGTACGCTCCACGAGAGAGACCGTAAATTACTCGCAGATAGCAGGGCGTGGTGGCGCACGCCTTTAATCCCAGCACTCGGGAGGCAGAGGCAGGTAGATCACTGTGAGTTCGAGGCCAGCCTGGTCTACAAAGCGAATCCAGGATGGCCAAGGCTACACAGAGAGACCCCGTCTGGAAAAAAATAAACAAACAAAAATTACTCGCAGAACCCAGAACTACGTTTTGCTCAATGGAGGGGAGCCTCGCCTTTACGCGCACCCCCGTGGGAACTCCCACAATCCACTGGGCACAGCGCCCAGATGGGACCCGGAACCTCAGAGCGAGGGGACTGTATTTCCCAGGTGCCACCGGGCCAGAGGTAAAACCTGAACTTCCGGTGCTCTAGGGGGAGTTACTGCGGATGGCCCGGTGTTTCGGGTGGGAGTGACGTAGGTCTCCGCGGGCTGGAGACGCGGGTGTGCATGGTGGGTCCTGAGGCGTGTGCGAGCGCGTGGGGATGTGGGGGTGAGTGTGTGTGTGCGTGCGCGCGCGCTGTCAGTCAGTCTGTGTCAGTATACACACCTTGGCGTGTGTATGTGTGTGTGTGTCTTTCCGTCTGTGTCTGTGCCTGCTTGTCTGTCTGTCTGTCTGTGTGTACACACCTTGGGACATGTGGGTGGGTTTGTGTGTGTGTGCGCGCGCGCGCACACCTGTCAGTCAGTCAGTCTGTCAGTCTGTCTGTGTCTGTATACACACCTTGGCGTGTGTGTGTGTGTGTGTGTGTGTCTTTCCGTCTGTGTCTGTGCCTGTCTGTCTGTCTGTCTGTGTGTACACACCTTGGGACATGTGGGTGGGTTTGTGTGTGTGTGTGTGCGCGCGCGCACCTGTCAGTCAGTCTGTCAGCCTGTCTGTCTGTCAGTCAGTCTGTCTGTCTGTCTGCCTGCCTGCCTGCCTGTCTGTCTGTCTGTCTGTCAGTCTGTCTGTCTGTGCACACTTTGCCCTCTTCCGCATCATGTGTGTGACCGTGTCGGTCGCTTTCCGCCCCTGCTCGTTCTCAGGGCCCGAGGCAGAGGACTGAGCTGCAGTAAGGAGAGCCCGGGCGCGGGGGCTGATGGGAAGCTGTCCCCGGGGTGCAGCCTGGGGCTCGGGGCGAGCGTTCTGGGGCCGGAAGCGGCTCCGAGGGCCGCCTAGGCGGGCAGCTGCTGTGGAGCCCGTGACTTGGTCAGAGCTCTAGGCGTGGTGATGCTGTGGGGCGTGAGGGAAGCGCTCGCCGGGGATGCGCTCAGAGACGGCCTGGGAGCTCAGGCTTGCTCAGGAGGGGGCTGCACCAGGGTGAGGTCGTCTCAGCGACACAGCTGAGATCCGAGAGCGAGTCTACCTTTTCTTTCAACTTGAGAAACGAGGTTCCAAATTTTAGAATATAGAATTGTCAGTAACTGAAGGAGGGACGTGCAAATTGGCACCTCCACCATTGCGGCCCTTACGTTGTCTCTTTCCTTTGCACATAATATTCACACAGTCGTTTCAATGGCCCTTGACATCTCTCCACAGTCCCCCCTTTTCCCAAGAACCTCATTCTGGATTTTCTTTGCCCATCCCTCTCTCGGTGGGGTTGCACATTACACCCACATAAACAATGCCGGCATAAGTGTGGGAGTGCAACTACCTCTTGCACAGACTGATTTCCCTCCCCGCTTTGTGTGTCTCTAGTAGTGGGATCGATGGATCATGTGTGAGTTCTATTTGAATTGTTTGAGAATCTGTCACATTGGTTTCTACAGTGAGTGCGTTGGTTTGCATTTCTCCCAGTGATGTGCTTTTTCCTTCACACTCTCCACATTATTGTTTTTTTTCTTTCTGACAATAGAGATTGTTTTTAAAAAGACCTCTGGAAGAGCTGAAAGTGCTCTGAACCATTGAACCATCTCTCCAGCCCCCATTTTTAAAAGCATATTTCCGAGTGTTTTACCTCCATGACGTATGTGCTCTGTGTGCATGCCTGGTGCCCCAGGAGGGCAGATGAGGGTGTTAAATCCCCCAAAACTGGAGTTAGGGGTGTTTGTGAGTCACTGTATGGGTCCTGGGAATCGAACCCAGGCCCTCTGCAAGAGCACAAAATATTCTCAAACTACAGGGCCACTCCTGCAGCTCCTGATAGTGGACACTTGTACCAGGCGTGAGGGGGCCTCCTATGGTGACGCCAGTGCACATCCCTCTGATGCTTTGTTTTCCTGTCCCTCTAATAGGCCATACTGATGTCCCATGTAGGGCAACATCTATTTCCGTGTTTGCCTCGTTCATAATTAGTGTGTTTCCTCGTCGCTGAACTGTCTGCATTCCTTATACTGTTGATGTGCAGGAGTTTAGGTGTTCACTCCTCGTCAGGCGTGCAGCTCTCTGGATCACCTCTCTCCTCTGTTGATTGTTTCCTTTGTTGTGTCAGGGCTTTTATATTGATGTAAACCACGCCTGTCCGTTCTGGTGCGTGTGTTTTTGAGTAATAATATATCCAGCATCATGGAGGCTTTCCTCCTCTATGTTTATTTCTAGTACTCTTAGTTTCAGCTCTTAAGCTGTAATTTTTTATTTTTATTTATTTTTTACTCTTGGATGTGGTCGTGACAGAAGACATTACAATGACTAATGCCATCCTACTGAATGGTAATATTAAATTTTGCCAGCATCCTTGCTTCTAGAGGCTGGGCTGGAACTCATGTAGCCCAGGCTGGCCTGGGACTTTGAGCAAGCCTCCTGCCTCTGCCTCCCCAGTCTATAGGTACTGTAGACCTATGCTACCATGTCCAGCAAGACTTCCCGTACTTTTATCTACAGCCTTTGCGATTGCAAATGTCATGAAGCAATTATAAGTGTCACGAGGTCACACACTAACACAATTAACGGAAGTGTCAAAACGCGGGCTGGGGAGATGGCTCAGTGGGTACGTACGGGGCTTACAAGCATGCAACCGTGCAACGCCAGACGCAGCTGTACACATCTGCAATCCCAGCCCTCCTGTGGCAGGATGGGAGGTGCAGACAAGAGAGTCCCTGCGAGGCTGGCTATCCTGGTGTATGCAGAGGCAGGAGGGCAGGAAGGAAAATGAAAGAAGGGAAACTTGTGTAGGAATTTCACATGGAGAGGAAATAGTATAATTTCATAAGATTCTCAGATGTGTACTTGAGAGCTGGGCGTGGCGGTGCATGGCTTGATGTCAGCATGGGAGATGGAAGAAGGAGCGTTAGGGGTTCAGGGCCAGCCTGGAATGTGGGTCTCCTCTTCCCTGGGGAGGCTGTTGGCTACCAGCCCGCAAAGGCAAGAGGAGCAGAAGGCGAGGTGCAGAGCTTGGAAGTCCATGAGCAGGATGGAGATTGACCACTCCGGGAACCACTCCAGTGAGCTAGTTCAGCTTTACTCAGGGAGAACAAAAGCTACATAGTCCTGGGGCAGGGGGTGGGGGGCTTCCAGGGTGAAGATGGGCTCCTCTGCTTGCCTCTTCTGCAGGACCTCCAAGGCAGCTGTGCTGATGGCTGCTCTCCACACTGAGCCTTGTGCACTGGGCTGTCTGGGTTAGGAGAAGATTGGCTTGGTGTGGCTCCTGTCTGCTTCTAGTTTGTGTGAGGGAGGCTATGAGCGGTGAGAGGAGACAGTGAGTGGGGATGCTTGAGAAATAAAGAGGTCGATGACATCATCCTGACAGGAGCCAGTCCGGGAACATCAAGTCACAGTCCAATGAGAGGCTTTCTTTCTGTCCCCAGGAAGGAAGCCTGAAGATGGCCGGCTCCAATTGTCACGACACGGTCTGTGTAAGTTGTCGCTTCTGCCTTTGACACAGGGGGACTTCCAGGTTAGGTGACTCTGTCCTGTCTTGTTCTCCGGAAGCTTCCCAAGGCTCTGAAATCCTCCAGCCCTGTCTGCCCCTTACAGTGAGGTTGGAAGGTCAGAGCACTTCCTGTTTGTGCCTCTTTCCAGCTGCTCCTGGGGTTTTCTTTGACTGCATTCCTCCTCATGTGCTGTCTGCTGGGTCTGTGGTCAGGGAGGACTGTGGTTGCGGGGGAGGCATCAGTCCCACAGGGAAGCAGGCTTTGGGGTGTCAGGACTTTGAGGTGATGGTCTCCTGGGAAGTCTGCTTGACATCTCTGGTGTTTTCCGGATGATGACCCAGGGTGTGAGAGTGACTGTCCTCAGTGCATGAGTGTGACCAGGTGACCTGCTTGAGGAGGCTTAGGAGAGCGTTCAGTGACCAGAGGGAAAGGTCATCCAGGCTGTGATAGGGAGGTGATGGTAGTCTGCAGACTAGGAAGACCTGAGGCACACTGACCACCTTGAAAGCATTAAAAAAAAAAAAAAAAAAAAGGCTGAAAAGGTTAAATCTGATATACAGGTATTATGGACTCTTACATAGTAAATTTATGGACTCTTACATGATTTACAAAAATCATTCTCATGACAATTTCTTTTGTTTCTTTTCTTTTCTTTTTTTTTTTTTTCAAGACAGGGTCTCTCTGTGTAGCCCTGGCTGTTCTGGACTCACTTTGTAGACTAGGCTGGCCTCGAACTCACAGCAATCTGCCTGCCTCTGCCTCCCGAGTGCTGGGTTTACAGGCGTGCACCACCACTGCCTGGCTCACAACAATTTTTAAAAACATTATTAGCTGATATCATAATAAACTCAGGGACTCACACTTAGGTATTTTACACGGAGCCTGGGTGACATTTCTGTTTTGTGGGGTGTACCTTGAAGGAGGTGCAGGAGTGGACATGCACGTTTATTGGGTGTGCGGGGCGGCACAGTCATCCGTTATGGGGAGCTCACACAGTCAGGCCTTGAGCGTGTCCATGTGGCTCCTTTCCCACTCTTCAGCCCTTCCCTTCTGTGTTTCCGTCTTGAAAGCTTCCCCATTTCACTGTCCCTGTGTTTGTGGTTTCAGGGGTCAGTGACGTTCAGGGATGTGGCTGTTGACTTCTCCCAGGAGGAGTGGGCCTGCCTGGATGCCACTCAGAGGGTCTTATACAGGGACATGATGCTGGAGACCTACAGCCACCTCGTCACAGTGGGTAAGGCATCTGTCCCCGTGAGTGGGGGACGCGCCCTCCACACTGTCTGCTTTCCTCACTCTGAACTAGAAGTTTAGGTGAATCTTGGTGTCCCATGCCTGTCAGTCCTCCACTCAGAAGCCTGTGGCAAGAAGATTGCCGCGAGTTCAAGGTCACTAGATACTTAGTGAGTCCTAGGCTAGCCCAGTCAACATGGTGAGGCTCTGTTTCAAATAAAACAAACTATGTGAAATAAATAAATCAATAAATATAACTAGGGGCTAGAGAGATAATATGGTGGTTACGACAACTGGTTGTTCTTCCAGAGGACCTGGGTTCAATTCCCGCCACCAGAAGGTGGCTCAAAGCTAGCTGTGATTCCAGTTCCAGGGGATCTGATTCCCTCTTCTGGCCGCCATGGTCACCGTGCCCGCGCGTGTTGCTCAGGCATCCATGCAGACAAACACTCACGTACAGATAGAATAAGACAAGTTTAAAATCAACAGAGTTGTAAAAGGTTGCTGAGTCCTTCCTCCTCCCCAGAGCGATAATCAGAGACTTCTTTGGCTTAAATATGAGTCTCAGGAAGCACCTACCCCCTGCCCACCCCTTGGAGATCCTTTTGTTGAGGTCTAGGCTCAGTGAGAGAGACCCCGTCTCAAAAAATATAGTGCAGAGGGCTGGAGAGATAGCTCAGAGGTCCTGAGTTCAATTCCCAGCAACCACATGGTGGCTCACAGCCATCTATAGTGAGATCTGGCGCCCTCTTCTGGCCTACAGGTGTACATGGTGGCGGAGCACTGTATACATAATAATAAATAAATAAATCTTTTAAAAAATATATAGTGCAGAGCGATAAAAGACACCTAACGTTGGTCTTTGGCCTATGCACACGAGAGTGCAAGCCTACCCACACACGCTTGTGCACAAACTCTTGTGTCCTTTACGCACATTGTGCGCACACACGCATGCAGAACTAGATAAAAGACCCTGTAGGATTTACTTACTAATGGACTGAGGAGATGGATTTAAAACAGGTGGACAGGCTTCAGCTCCCTCGGGGTGGCGGAAGGCTTCGGCTGTGACGTTTGCCATTTCCGTTGAGCAGATCTGTAAGAGTGAGGTGTAAACGTGACAGAAGGCAGCACACATAGCGCCACCGATGCCACCGTTCATGGCTGGGGATGCAAGTCAGAGAGACAGCACTCGCCCACCGTGCTTGAGGCTCTAGTTTCATCCCCAGGGTTAGCCAACAAATGAACGGAAGTGAAAAAACAGTGACATCGTGTTATTTTAGGTGTTCAGTATTCAAAGTGTTTGAGTAGAGTAATGCTCGTGCCAACTCTATCCAATAGCTATCACAAACTCCACCTAAGTGACTATCATTAATTTGTCACTACCATCATCGTCGTCGTCGTCATTTTTATTATTTGAGTTTTGTGACGCCAGGCGTACAGGATGGATTTGGCGTAGTACAGGATGGCTTTGGACTTGCTCTGAAAATAAACGTGGCCTTGAACGTCTCATCTGCCTGCACTCTTCAAGTGTTGTGACTGTATGTGTGTGCCACGCCCAGTTCTCAGCAGAGATCCTCATGGGTCTTGCCTAATAAACGGCATCATTAGTGAGCTGCAGAGATGGGGTTTACACCAGGCAGTGCAGCCTAAGGACTCATGTCCTCACCCACTCAGTTACACTTTCCTCTCAAGGGACAAGCCCCTACCTGCATTTAAATGACATTAAAACTCTTTTCTGAAACTGCTAGTTTCTTACCCAGGTTGATTTTTTTTTTTTTCTTCATCTCTGAAGTCTTTCCTCGGTATTGTTTTGGCTCTTAGAACTTTTTATCTCTAACTTTGAGACGAGGCTCTTGCTATGCGGCTCCCACTGCCTGGCTCACTTCCCCACCATCTGGGTTCACAGCAGGATCCACCGTGCCAAGCCGAACAGACCACTATAATAATTAAGTGTGTATTTTTAGAAAAATATGCTCTGGGCCGGGTGTGGTGGCGCACGCTTTTAATCCCAGCACCCGGGAGGCAGAGGCAGGCGGATCGCTGTGAGTTCGAGGCCAGCCTGGTCTACAAAGTGAGTCCAGGATGGCCAAGGCTACACAGAGAAATCCTGTCTCAAATCAAAAACAAAAACAAAAAAATGCTCTGGGAGACATACTTTTTATTGTTGTTGTTTGTTTGTTTGTTTGTTTTAGATAAGGCTTCTCTGTGTAGCCCTGGCTGTTCTGAAACTCACTCTGTAGATCATGCTGGCCTCGACCCGCAAAGAGATCTGCACAAGTGCTGGGATTAAAGGCGTGTGCCAGCCGGGCGTGGTGGTGCATGCCTTTAATCCCAGCACTCAGGAGGCAGAGGCAGGTAGATCGCTGTGAGTTCGAGGCCAGCCTGGTCTACAAAGTGAGTCCAGGACAGCCAAGGCTACACAGAGAGACCCTGTCTCAAAAAACAAAAACCAAAAATACAAACAAACAAAAATAAAGGCGTGTGCCACCAACGCCTGGCCTTGGTGACACACATTTAATCTCAGATTAAATTTGGGAGGCAGAGGCAGGCAGATAAAGTAAGTTCGAGTTCCAGTCCATTCTGAGGTATTTAGAAAGATGGAGTCTCAAAGAAACAAACAAACAAGCACGTTTATACCATGTACCTTTTTTTCTTTCTTTCTTTGAAGTGGGAAGCTGCGTTTCCAAGCCACATCTGATCACCTTGTTAGAGCAGGGCAAAGAGCCCTGGATGGTTGTGGGGGAAGAAGCAGACAGGCCGCGCCCAGGTGAGTAGGTGTGAGCTGAGACTCCAGCATTGCCAGCCACAGCGCGTGCTCAGAGGCCCACACAGCGGCCCCTGGATGGGACAAACTTCCTTCAGCTCCCAGGGCCTGTGGGAAACGCGCCTGAGCCCTGGGGAGGACGTCAGGTCATAGTGAAGGCTGACAAAGGGGATCCTGTTCCACGCATCATTTTAAGCTGTTCTTACTTTCTTCCCTGTTACTGGAGCAGGGGCCTCTTTCTGTGACTGTTAAAGGTATTTTATTATTGGTTGTGTGTGCACACACGTGTGCAGGTATCCAAAGAGGCCACAAGAGAGTGTCAGCTCCCCTGGCTGCAGTTACAGGTGTCAGCTGGTTCTCTAACCCAGGGCCTGTGGCAGAGCAGTCAGTGCTCTCAAGCACGGAACCAATGACAAGACAGTGTGAACAGCAGTGAGAGCTGTAATGTGGTGAGCACACCAAATATTTTGGTTTTGTGTCTTCATAGAAGCTTCTCCCCTTCCTTAGGAACCACCATATTCCTTGGCTCTGGTGGCGGGGTCAAGTCAGGTCAGAGTGTCGTTCCTGGCCCTTTTACCCTACATTTCCCCCTTTTTGTTTATTATTAATAAACGATCAGGAATTGGATAGGGGGCAGGGTTATCATTAGGCCACTTCTGTCTGAATGGGGACATTGAAGTCCTGGGGCGTGTTTGATCTTCAGTGTCAGGGGATAACTGGGTCTTGCAGGCCTCTGACCCCACAGCTAGGGGCTGGTGTTCCTGCAATAGCAACTGGTTAAAAGTCCAGTTAGAAATCTTTGGGCTCGGGCTAGAGCCATGGCTCAGAGGTTAAGGGCACTGGCTGCTCCTCCAAAGGTCCTGAGTTCAATTCCCAGCACCCACATGGTGGCTCACAACCATCTATAGTGAGATCTGGCGCCCTCTTCTGGCCTGCAGGTGTATATGAAGGCGAAACACTGTATACTTAAATAAATAAATATTAAAAAAAAAAAAAAAAGAAATCTTTGGGCTCTGTTGCTGACGAAATCCAGGTAAGTTTATGAGGCAAGTGTGATTAGTAGGCTTATGAAAGGAAGGGAATGGGGGGTTAAGAACAATAGAAACCAATTCCATGTTGGACTGCCAGTAACACAATTCTTGATGTGGCCAGAGGCATCCAGCTGTCTCTTCACATTTTTTTGGAGATCCATCTGGAGTTGTCAGTGTAGAGGAACAAATGAGTCTGGAGTCACTGAGTCTAGAGCACACAGAGTGAAGTAGTCCTTTCCTGGGAGTTCTTGGACTCTGAAGAAATCATTGTAGACTGCGGTGATGTTTGCTGTGGTTTATAGAGTCGCTTTTCTGAGGGAGCTCTGCAGCCTTCGCATGACGTTAGTCACAAGACGGTCCTGCCAAACCTGGAACGTCGCGCGTCACCGAGGGCTGCAGCCAGTGAACAGTAAGGACTGGGAGTGCAATGGTGAGGTGCTCCTTCTTCAAGAAACACGGAGATTGGGCTGGAGAGATGGCTCAGAGGTTAAGAGCACTGGCTGCTCTTCCAGAGGTCCTGAGTTCAATTCCCAGCAACCACATGGTGGCTCACAGCCATCTGTAATGAGATCTGGCGCCCTCTTCTGGCCTGCAGGTGTACATGCAGGCAGAGCACTGTATACATGATAAAGAAATCTTTAAAAAAAAGAGAGAGAGAGAGAAAGAAAGAAGCGTGTAGGTCAGATCTGGGTTTTGGTATGAGGAACTTTTTTTACACTAAAAATAACTTTGGTGTGATAGTAAATACACTTCTGCACGGCTGTTTGGAGTTCAGTCCATCAGGGGCTGGCTCTCTCCGCATGCCTGCAAGGCCTTAGTTCATACTGGAGTGACCCTCTGTCTTTGATTGTCCGGAAGAACACACCGACATGTCAGATCTTGTCTTTTAGTCCACCTGGCTGATTGGCAGGAAACACCATTCCTCCCCTAGCGTCTGTTAGGAGTTGGACTCCTCTCCCAATGTGCAGCACCGAGGCAGCCAGTGAGCCTACTTGGCCCCTGACGGGGAGGATGGTCTGAGCCACCCGCTGGAGATTCTGGACAAACTGAGAGGAAATCTGATGGCAAACGTCTAGGGGGGTATTCACCCCACTGCTCCAGTGGTGATGCCCGCAGTTACGCCCAAGGGACGGCCACAGCTGGAACCCCTCATTTGTCATGCGGCGCTGCTGTAAACCAGCTGATGGCAATCAGCAAGGGTTCCTCACCGCACGCCACTCCCAGTTTTGGAAAAAAAGAACGCCAGGAAGCAAGTCCCAGCCCACGCAGCCGGCAGGCAGTGGTATACTGGGCGCTGCAGATGACCGAGGCCTCGTGAGCGTTTGGACATAAGGCCTGGATGAAGTACTAAGCATGTAGGTGGTGGTGCAGTCTGTGGAATCTGGTGTGCCCACAAAGCGTGTCCCCGAGGAGTTAACGCAGCCTGTGACACCAAAGAGAGAGATGTGGCAGAGAAGAGGGGTGACGTCTGGCTCACATAATCATATTTGGCTTAGGGCAGTTAATGAGTGGCAAGGTGAGAGAATCTAAAAGGGCAGTGGGCGAGGCCGCAGATGGTGGTCATGGGTGTTGGCCTGCCTTCCTGATCCGGTAGGAGGATGCCCAGGAGAGGGAAGGGCATCCTGCAGGCCCAATTTTCTTATCAGTCGTAGCTTATTATAAAATTATTATTAAATGAGCCTGCCTCCCTAACAACCCAACTAACCCAAACAATCAGAAAAGGACATCAGGTCCCTGGCGTGGTCAGCAGGGTGTCAGCAGACCAGCAACCCCACCAAGGTTGCTGCTGGAACCTCAAGCCTCAGCTGGAGTCCAAAGCCTTGAAGCTTTCCCTGGAGCAGTTCTCTTTAGCAGCCTCTTGAGTGCAGGGATGAACAGCCAAAAACCAAGTCCCAACCCAAAGCCTCCTCTCCTGTTTTGGGCCATATATATCAGTCTGTTCAAGGGTGTTTTTCCGCCAAGTTCCCCCACGAAGTAATCCGACGTTTGTTTCGGCTTCGGCATCCTGAGACACAGGAGCCTGGGAAGCACACCGCTCTGGGAGGAGGCCTCCTCACAGAGACGTGCAGCTCCCAGGGGAGGGTTGGTTGTCCCAACCCCTGATGAGCTGAGGAACTTTGGATCCTGAGCCCACCCCCCTCCAGTCTTTCTTAACTTCTTCCTCCACTGAGGGAGTCATACCAGGCAGCAAATCTCTTTTGTTGTTGTTGTTGTTTTTTTTTTTGTTGTTGTTAATCTCTTAATTGGAGGGATGAGGCCAGGTGAGGAGGGATGAATCCAGCAGTGGCTGGCTCTGTCCCCGGGAGGAGACAGCAGAGAACTGGGCAAACACAGGTTTCTTTCGGGGGGGGGGGGGCAGAGATTCCAGAGTGAGGATTGGTGGGAATTCAAGTCCTAAGCTTGGGGGAAGCTTCGGGATTGGTGGCTGTGTTGTTGCTGTTGTTACTGTTCAGCCTTTTCACCTAAAGTTAGCATGGATCTGGGAGGGGTCCCACTGAGAAGCTGGGGGTGACCTTTGTGACAGTTAGAGGCGGGAACTGCCAGTTTGACAGTTAAGGAGGTGTGGGGGAGGGGCCTATGACCTCAGAGGTTTACAGCCGTGAACTCTAAACTAAGCAACTTAAATAAACTATGAATTTATACTGAAGGGTCGAGAGGTCAGATCCCTAGTCCTGGTCCCCGGCTGGCAGAGTCAGACCACACAAAGCTCTCCGCTTCCGGGGAATGGCTAGTTTATAGTACCTGCCACAGAGATGGCGACAGCGCTCACAGTGGGACACGCCTCCTGCCCCCCTGCCTTCCCTGTTAGTGGCAGCCATAACTGAGGCCTCAGGTGCGGCTGCTTTCTCTGTGGCGTCTGATCTCAGGTGGCAGGGATGTGGAGATTTGACCTTAGCCACTCTGGAGTCCTGAGGTGTTGCTGTCCAGAGCTGTAGCAGAGGCTGAAGATCCCAGCACCCCTTTCAAGGACCACAGGGAGTGGCACCCAGGGTTGCTGAGGGGCTGTAAAGGGGACATCCAGGGAAGGACTTAGGGGAACTTGAACCTGCCCAGCCTGGCTACTGTGTGAGCTCCTCAGCAGGGGCCTGGACACTTCCCTGCAAAGTACACAAAGTTTACAATGCATGTAAAGTAAAGAAAGGGAGTCTGGCGGGGCAGGCTTTCTCTGCAGTGAATTGCCAGGCATGAGTTTGACCCAGGCAGAATGTTAGTCAGTGTCAGATACGCAGAGGTCAAGAGCTGGTGTGACAGGGAGGTGGGATCAGTGTCATCTAACGGGGGTGATATCAGGGATGTGAGGACCTTTGAGGAGCTTTGGACCACTTCTACCTCTATGTAGGGGCTGAGAGGGTGGGACGTGCACCCTCTGTATTTTGATTGCGCCTGATGGGCGGCTGCGATAAATGCTATGGTAAAGTGTAGCAACGACTCCTGCCTCCCATCTGAGGTGCCATGGGTTCTTCCTCTTTCTTTAGACGTTTAAGTTTGGCCCTAATATCAGGGACATGTTGGGAGGAGAGGTAGGTCATATTTTCCATCTGGGGTCTCAGGATCCAGGTTGGTGTATTGTAAGAGGGCCAGGGGCGGGGACCGTCTTATTCCCAAGTGGGTGGGTGTCATCGATTTGGTGGATTTCATCTCCATGTGCCCCAGTCTGGTCCCTGAGTCGCCTGTGCTCCTCTGGGTGATGATTGTTGGTGACAAGCATATAAACATCATAGAAGGTGATGTTGTGAGCTTGGGTTAATATACTGGAATTCTTTAATAACGGTGGATGAATTGGCTGTGCAGGACCCCAATCTCTTTTCTGTTTAAAAAGGGACATGCGTGCCGGCTAAGCCATCCACCCCGGCAACCTTCTGCAAAGGGAGAACTGTGGCCAGTTTAAGCCGAAAAGGGGTGTCCTGGCCTGCGGGGTCTTCAATGGGTACCTGTGGAGGAGGTAGACAGGTAAGGGGACAGGAGACACAAAGAAATGAGGGCAAGTCTGGATTCTGATCAAGCCCCGTTTATTAACAATTTTCACAGAGATTTTATAGGCACTCGGGCATGGGTATTTGCATAAGCGAGGGTTGCTATGGATACCTAACTCTGGAATGCTCCAGCAGGTGTCTACCTTTACAGCTGATATCATCACAGAAGATGGAGGAATTCCAGAGAGAAAGGGAAGTTGTAAAAGTGTGGTTAGTCAGGAAAAAGTTCCCAGAACTGCTGCTCGCAGGCAGCTGACCTTTACTCTGATTTTACCAGTAGTCTAACTGGAAAAGCTAGTTTATAGCCAGAAAGGAGTAGCTCTCACTATGAGCTCAGGGGTCTTAGAATGACCGTCCTCTACAATAAACCACAACAGGTGTCTAACTGCTGAACCACGACAAGATCAGCTGGTTTCTGGTAAATGACAGATTGCTGGAGAAATAGGAGCCTAAAGGTGTAGGCTCTGACAAGATGGCTGAATATTGGCCATATAGCCCCTCCCCAACATAGGGGGGAGGAAAAGGGGGGTGGGTCCCATGGTGGAGTGGAAGCGAGTAGCAGGACTAGGGTCTTTTTGTTTGTTTGTTTGTTTTGTTTTGTTTTTTTTTTTTTTTGAGACAGGGTTTCTCTGTGTAGCCTTGGCCATCCTGGACTTACTTTGTAGACCAGGCTGGCCTCGAACTCACAGCGATCCGCCTGCCTCTGCCTCCTGAGTGCTGGGATTAAAGGCTTGCGCCACCACACCCGGCTCTAGGACTAGGGTCTGGCTGTGGCCTGAAAGTGGGTGCCGGTGAGAGCCGACTTGGGCGACCTGTCACTCAGGAGGGAGAAAGGGAACCTGGAGGGGCCGGGAAAGGAGAGGGAGCTGTGGGTTTTGATTCACGAGGAGGGCTCATTAGCTGGGTCAAAGGTAGTGGAAGACTATGCTGTTCCACCTTCATAGCCAGAAGGAGCTGGGGGGGGAGGAGAGGAGGGGGGAGGGGGAGGGGGAAGGGCAGGAGAGGGGAAGGGTGGGAGGGAGGGGGGAGGGGGCTGGGGCAAACAAGAAGTGCAGAGAGGCTTGGACAAAGAGAATCTCTTTTCATTTCCCTGATAATTGGCAGTAGTTGTAAAGGTCCCGAAAAATTTTGGGATCTCGAGTGTCTTTACGTGGCCATTGGGATGGATTATGTAGGGGTATTGAGGCCTAATTTGATTGCAATAGCAAACGACTTTAGAGTGCTTCAGGTCCAGTGCTAGGTGTAGAGGCTGGGTTGGTTTTTTTTTTTTCTCCCTGATACAGGGTCTCTCTGTGTGGCCTTGGCTGTCCTGGACTCACTTTGTAGACCAGGCTGGCCTCGAACTCACAGCGATCCGCCTGCCTCTGCCTCCCGAGTGCTGGGATTAAAGGCGTGCGCCACCACCACACCCAGCCGAGGCTGGAGGTTTTTAAAGAGGTATCCCAAGGGGGAATGGGAGGGTATGGAACACATCCTTCCCATGGATAAGAAAGGGGAAGGAAAATGTCACTGCAGCCCGTAGTTGTGGGCATCCCCAGGTCTCAGAGAGGACCGAGCCATTCAGTGGGTCATCACCACACCCAGCGGGGGTCAGGGTCAGCCTGGCTAAGCCAGGGAAGGGACTTGGTGCTTGGAACCAGGGCTTTTGTAGAGGCCGGAAGGCAAGGATGAAAACTGAGCAGAAGGGGTGGGAAAGGCAGACACAAGGAAGGTGCACGTTAGGACCGTCCTTGGAATCCACAGCTGGGTAGGAAACTTGTTCTACTTTCCTCAGCTTTTTTGTCCCCCCTTTCCCACTATATAGTAATTAAAAAGACCATTTCATTCCCTTTCCACAGTGATAAGCAAGTTTTGTAGAAGCAAAGGCAGCTGTTAACACCTCACAGCCCATTATCCTATCTTACCCTATCTGCAGGCCACTAGGCTCTCCCAGGCATTCCAGAACAGAAGGCTCACGGCCCTTAAGGGATGCCTGGCTCCATTTTAAGTTTCCTTACCTATCCCAGGGTACCGGTATAAATTATTACTCTAATGGCTGATGTCAACCAGTTCAATTTTCAAGCAGTCGTTTAACACAGTACCATAAGGTTAGGGCTAGCTGTCACATCCCCACAGGTCCAAAAACCTTCACCCAACAGTATATTTCCAGTGGTATACACAGAGGCAGATAAAATTATTCCACTATAGTTTGTTAGCATCTCATCAAGCACAACGTCATTGCATTGCCAGCCTGGTCTACTGTAGTGTTGTCTTACACAAACTTTCCTTATTGCTTTTGTTATTCCCGTCCAGCCTCTCAGAAGCTACTCTAGAGTCTGGGCATTCATTTTTTTTTTTTTTTAAGATTTATTTATTATGTATACAATATTGTGTTCACATGTACACCTGCACACCAGAAGAGGGCACCAGATCTCATTAGAGATGGTTGTGAGCCACCATGTGGTTGCTGGGAATTGAACTCGGGACCTCTGGAAGAGCAGTCAGTGCTCCTAACCACTGAGCCATCTCTCCAGCCCCTGGGCATTCATTTAATGAACATTATGTCACAGGGAAATGTGTGTATGTGTGTTACAGGGAGATAAAGTATCCTTGCCTTCTCCCTTTCTTTCAGATTTGGAGACCTGTTCTGAAGCTGAAAATACATCTTCAGGGAATCATGTTTATAATAGAAATTTACCCAAAGAGAGCATAAAGCAATTAGGGAAAACTTTTGACCTCCAGGACTCCAGTTTTAGTAATGGCCCCAAATGTAGAACATCCAGGGGACCACAGGGCTATCAAGGAGGAGACGCTGATCAGGAGATTACTAACAGGGAACCAATGCCTCCTCACACCTGCCGGACTCTTACTCACAACATAGGAAAACCATATGAATGTAAAGAGTGTGGGAAGTGCTTTGGCTGTAGGTCCACCCTCACTCAGCATGAGAGCATTCACACCGGAAAGAAACCCTATGCGTGTGAGGAGTGCGGGAAGGCCTTCAGACTCCACCGACACCTTACAAGACACCAGAAATCTCACAGCGGTGAGAAACCTTTCAAATGTGAAGAATGTGGAAAGGCTTTTCATCTTTCCACCCTGCTGAAGTACCACAAAACCGTCCACACAGCTGAAAAACCCTTTGGCTGTGAGGTGTGCGGGAAGGCCTTCAAGCGTGCCTCCCACCTTGCTGAACATAGGTCTGTTCATGCTGGTGTGAAACCGTTTAAATGTAACAAGTGTGGGAAAGCCTTTAAACGCCGCTCGTACCTTATGCAACATCAGAAAACTCATTGTGCTGAGAGCCCTGTTCAGTGTACAGAATGGGGAAAGGCCTTTACTGTTTTGGCACAGTTCACTCAACACCAGAACATTCATACTGCGGAGAAATTTGAATGTAAGCAGTGCGGGAAGATATTTAGTAATGCCTCGTACCTATTACGACACCAGAGTATTCACACCGGTGAGAAACCCTTTGAATGTGATACGTGTGGGAAGGCTTTTCGGCTTCAGGTATACCTTAGTGAGCATCAGAAAACTCACACCGAAGAGAAACCTTTCAAGTGTAAGCTGTGTGGCTCAGCCTTCAGACGCAAGTACCAGCTCAGTGAACATCAGAAAATTCATATTGACGTGAGACCCTATCAGTGCAAGGATTGTGGGAAATTCTTTCGCCGAAGGTCAAACTTTACGGAGCATCAGAGTATCCACACTGGAAAGAAGCCCTTTGAGTGTAAAGACTGTGGGAAGGTCTTTAGACTTAATATACATCTCATTCGACACCAGAGATTCCATAGTGGTGAGAGACCTTTTGAGTGCAAAGAATGTGGAAAGGCTTTTCATTTTTCCAGCCAGCTTAATTACCATAAAACCATTCATACAGGTCAAACACCATACGAGTGTGAGGAATGCGGGAAGTCCTTCAAGCGTGTCTCCAGCCTTGTTGGACATAGAATCATTCATGCTGGTGTGAAACCATATGAATGTAAGGAGTGTGGGAAAGCCTTTAATCGTCGCTCAAACCTCCTGCAGCACCAGAAAATTCATTCTGGTGAGAGACCCTTTCAGTGTAAGGAGTGTGGGAAGGGCTTCACTGTCTTGGCACAGCTCACACGGCACCAGAGCATCCACACTGGAGAGAAATCATTTGAGTGTGAGCAGTGTGGGTCAGCCTTCAGACTCCAGTACCAACTTACTCAGCACCAGAGAATTCACACCGACGTCAAGCCATTTCAGTGCAAGGAGTGTGGAAAGGGCTTTCTTCGTGGCACAGGCCTTAGAATCCATGAGAGAATCCACACTGGGGAGAGGCCCTTTCAGTGCAAGGAGTGTGGAGAGGGCTTCCAATATCACTACCAATTCCTTGGACACTGTAGAATCCATGCTGGCGAGAACCCGTATGAATGTAAAGACTGTGGGAAGTGCTTTACTCGTGGTGGAGACCTTAAAGCACATCAGAGAATCCACACTGGTGAAGGCCTTTAGTTGAAAATCAAACTTGGTTTGACATGCTAAAATTCATATCGTCTTTATTATAGGAGGAATCTGGAAAGGCTTTCAGTAATTCTAAGCTAGCTGTATGTCAGAGAATTCATACTGTCAAGAAAATGTTAATCCTACTATTAGAGAATAAGACCACTGACCACAGTTTAAAGCCCAAATTGAAGCAAGCTTTAAGTAAATACTGGCCAGGCGATGGATTCTCTGGCCATGTCCAGCTCTGGGTTTCTGGAGAAAAAACAAAAAACAAACAAACAAACAAAAAAAAAACATCCATGAGTCATGTCTTGCTGAAGCTTACAAAGGCAACCCCACAAGGCCACAGTACTTGTTATTTGGTATGATGAGGAGCAAGCATGTATCCTGACTAACTTCCTGCCGATCACCTACATACCTACATACCAAGCCAGGGGCAAACATATATGCTGATTCATTTCCTGCACACGGACCTCCCCTCCCACATGTGGTCAAGCACTTCCGGTGTACTTGGGTCAAACTTGCTAAGGGGAGTGGAAACATGTGGCAGTTGCCTCCCATAAATAACAGCCCCCTGCATTTCAGGTAGTGTTTATCTTGGGCAAGGGACTTAGAGGTTAGAGGCATTTTTGTTTAATGGATCTTTTAGGCATAGTAACTAAACATTGAAATGTAACATTGGCTCTCACAAAACCCTGCAAATGTAAGAAATGTGGGAAAATGTTCAGATTTAGTTCAGCTTTTACCACACATTGGAGAATTCATGCTGGTAGGAAACCCTATCACCATAAAGAATGTGGAAAGCCCTTCAGTTGGCGCTCAGGTCTTCTTCATAAAAGAATTCATGTTGGTGTCAAACACTGTGAGTGCAAAAAATGTGGGGACATTTACAGAATTAGCTCAGCTCTTAAAGCTCCTCAGAGCGTCCGCATAGCTCCAAAATCCTGTGAATGTAAAGACTGCGGAAAAGCCTTTATTGTAAATGGTGATCTTACACAGCGTCAGAAAATCCATGGTCATCAGGAGTCCTGTGCATGGAAGGAAGGTGGACAAGCCTTTGTATGGAAAATTTACTGGACATCAGAACTCATATTGGCAAGGCTGACTGTAAAGAGTGTAGGAAGGATTTTAATGTGCCCTAGTATTCAGTCAACATCTGAGTATTCATATACTCTTGATGCCAAGAAACCCTTTGAGAATGAGAGTGTGTGAAGTCTGTTCAAGGATGTCTTTGGATGTCAGGAATGTAATGTAGCCATCATGTTCTTGGCTTACTCTCATCTTCTTAATTCTATAAACGTAAGCAAACACTAGTCAGTCAGGTTAGGAATAGCAGCTATTGGTAGGTTTGTCTAAGGCACCTTCCTTGTCGGCATTAATGTTTCATGGCTCCTGTGACATTAGACTGGATGTCTACTTTCTGCCTAATGTTTTTCAAGACAGGGTTTCTCTGTGTAGCCTTGGCTGTCCTAGACTTGCTCTGTAGACCAGGCTGGCATCAAACTCACAGAGATCCGCCTGCCTCTGCCTCCCGAGTGCTGGGATTAAAGGCGTGCACCACCACCGCCTTCTGGCTAAATTTGATTTTCTTGATGGAGAATCTTGTGGAAAATTACCCAACTCTTATTCTATGAACCATTGGTCAAGATATTCATTCTAGTTTGTGTTGGCTTCCGCTAAACTGCCTGCATGTGCAAACCTCTCCCTTCAGCTAACTGCTTATCTTGGCTTCTGTTAAACTGCTTGCTTTGCCTGTTTTCCCCCTGTAGCTGCTAAGCAAGATAACAGAACGTGGCTTTTGCTTTTAATTGTTCCTTGCTCTAAACACTTGGGGTTACACTTGGATCCCAAAAACCTGAGTGTAGTCCCAGCTAACTGGAATAAAGACTTTCAGTTGGCTAAAACTGTGTCCAAGTAATTTTTTCTGGTGGATTCCCTGTAAAACATGAACAAAAATTGCAAAAATCAAAACCACTTATAAAAATACATGTGTGAAAATTTTCATACATATAAAGAAATTAATTGGAAGACTCAAAAACATCCTCTGTATCCTCACCTGGATTCAAGATTGCATGTTGACGCTAGTTTTTGTATGTATCGGTTGTTGGGGTTGTAACATTAAGGATGTGTTAGGGAGACGGAGAAATGGCTTAATGGTTAAGAGCACTGCCTGCTCTTCCAGAGGACCCAGGTTCAATTCCCAGCACTCATATGGCAACTCCTAACTGTCTATAGCTCCAGTTCCATGGGGTCCGGCACCCTCACACAGACATACATGAAGGCAAAACACCCCAATGCACATAAATTAAAAATAAATATGTTTTAGAGTTGGGTGTGGGAGTGCATGCCTGACTTCCAGTACTTGGAAACCTGAGGGAGGATGATTGAACGTTGGGGGCAATGGCCTGGAGAGGTGGCTCAGTGGGTAAGAGCACCATCTGCTCTTCCAAAGGTCCTGAGTTCAATTCCCAGCAACCACATGGTGACTCACAGCCACCTGTAATGAGATCTGGTGCCTTCTTGTGGTGGGCAGGCGCACATGTGGGCAGAATACTGTATAAATAATAAATCTTAAAAAAAAAAAAAAAAAAGAAAGTTGGAGGCAAACCTAACTATATAGTTTCTTCAATTTTCTTTTTCTTTCTTCTTCTTCTTCTTTTTTTTTTTTTTTTTTTTTTGAGACAAGATTTCTCTGTATAACCTTGGCTGTCCTGGGACACACTTTGTAGACCAGGCTACCCTGGAACTCACAGAGATTCACCTGCATGCACCACCACTGCCCAGCTTTTCTTTTTCTTTTTTTCTTTTCTTTTCTTTTTTTTTTTTTTTTTTTTTTTTTCGAGACAGGGTCTCTCTATGTAGCCTTGGCTGTCCTGGACTCACTTTGTAGACCAGGCTGGCCTCGAACTCACAGCGATCCGCCTGCCTCTGCCTCCCGAGTGCTAGGATTAAAGGTGTGCGCCACCACACCCGGCTCCTGCCCAGCTTTTCAAAAGAAGAAAAATTAAAGGCTGTAGACATGATACTTTATCCCTCACTATATTAGCCAACATGGAATGCCATCTATATGTCACAGAACTGCTGGGGTTAATTTAGAAGTATGGCCTAATAAATGTTCATTACTAAGCTAATTATTATTATGGCAGTAGCTTCTAACCCACTAGCGATCAATGAAAACACAAACACCTGCTATATTTTAAAATAGCCTCGGTTCACCAGGGGCAGGGCAGATATTAATCCCCTCAGCTACCTCCCATGTCTCCTGCCAAAATCCCAGGCCGTTTGCGTCTAATAACTTCCATTGAGCTCCCTCCCATCCATAATCCAAAATACTTGCTAATGTTCATCATCTGGGCCGAATTCTCCATCCCCGCTGGCCGTGTGCTTCTCCACCTAACCCATGGCAGCCTTCTTCCTTCTCTTCCCTGTCATCCCTGTCCCAAGATCCTGTTTCACTGGAAACCGTAGCCACGCCTATCTCACTTTCCCTGCCTGGATGTGATGATGGCTTTTTATTGGTCAAACAGGAATCAGGTTTTTATGCAAGACTACAAACATTTTGGGGTACGTGAGTCTCCTCATTTGGGCGGTAATCAGACCTAACCCTAACACAGAACCATAAGTATTCTTCAGGAAATGATCCAAAATTTGACAACTTTCAGAAATGTTTCATTGGCCTCTAAACTATCATTTTGACAAACGTATGTATCCTGTTGTGTGGTGGTGGTGCAAGCTTTTAATTCCAGCACTTGGGAGGCAGAGGCAGATGGATCTCTGAGTTTGAGGCCAGCCTGGTCTACAGAGTGAGTTCCAGGACAGCCAAGAGCTACACAGAGAGACCTCGTCTTGACAAAACAAAACAAAAACAAATGCATGTATCTATCATAAGGGAAATCCAATGTAGATATAGACTCGGCCATTTTCATTCAAACTGTAACAAGTGTCTTTCCTACCTGTACGTAAGTTCACTTTCCCTGTGCCTGATGCTTGAGGGGGCCAGGGCGCCGGATCCTCTTGGCTGCAGTCCAGCTAATCCGACAATGGTTAGCTGTGAATGGACAGTCCAGGGTCTTGTGGTTGCTCAGTTTCACAAGGCTGGATGTCAGCTGGTCTATATATGCTGGAACAGCGAAGAAGCAGGCTCCAGTGCCAGTGAAATATGGGTGTGGTAGCAAGGTGAGGGGAAGCAAAGAAGGAGGAGGAGGAGGAGGAGGAGGAGGAGGTGTGGCCCATAGTGAAGGTGTTTCTCCTCCTCTCAAGATGGAAGGAAGATTATTACTCCTTCCCTGTGTGTGTTCCAAATAGGTGGCTGGAGGCCCCCTCCCCACTTCCATACAGGAAACAGGGCTGATCAAGACCAAGAGCTGGACTCAGTGATAAAACAAGCAATGCTCCGGGGGCTGGAGAGCTTAGACAACAGGATTTTCTGGGAGACCGGGCAGAGCCAAGAGTTTGGATCCCCGTCAAGAGGCCACAGGTCCTAAGATGCAAGTGGGATGTCTCCCACCAGAGAAAGTCCACACAGGGAAAGCGATGGGAGTAGATGAGCTCCTGTCTCAGAAGGCCTGAACCATCACTGGATCACTTGACTCCAAACGACGGCCAATAGATTTCCAAGAAGGTCCAGAGCTTTTATGTGCAAGAAACAGACCTCCCCAGCACTGGGGTTGCACCCATGCCCCACCACAAGTCTGAATACCTCACAATTCACCTCTGTTCCAGGAAGTCGTGCTGTGGCCTCCCAGACTCATCACTGCAGGGAAGGATGGGCCCTCGGTTATAGGTACTGCTAACTTTGTCTCTCTGGAGCTGTGATCCTTATGTCATTTCTGCCCTCGGGGACAAGGTCTGCAGGAAAAGTC
This sequence comes from Acomys russatus, assembly GCF_903995435.1. Classification (NCBI taxonomy): domain Eukaryota; kingdom Metazoa; phylum Chordata; class Mammalia; order Rodentia; family Muridae; genus Acomys; species Acomys russatus. Next base: position 17,403,056 of record NC_067155.1, read on the forward strand.
TCCTGACCACTTCCCCCAGCATCCTAAGTATCCAAATTGACTGAGTTTGCAGAGCCTGTCCCAGGATGCTGCCAGAAGTGACTGGAAGGAAAGTTTCCCTGTGCTCCCTACAGGGTTAGGACACAGAGCGCTGACAGTTAGACTGTGAGGGACTCTTGACGCACCTGCCTCTGCTTTTGTTCCAGCAACAGCAACAACAAAGCCCTGAAGGCTCTAATGCCTAGAAGAAGAGTCTGGATGCCTGCAGTTCAAAGAGTCTTTTCTTTCTAATGACTGATGCTAGGCATGGTGGCGTTTGCCTGCAATTCCAGAATATGAGTGGCTAAGGCAGGAGGGCTGCCAGACATTGCAGGCAAGCCTTGTTGGCTTTCCTGATCGGATGGGAAGGTGTCCAGGAAAGCCACAACTCTGAAGTCTGGGAACTATACAGCTTTGAGGTAGGACAGCATCCCAGTGGAAGGGCATCCTGAGACATGGGAGGCCAGGAAGCACACAGCTCTGAGAGGAGTCCTTCTCAGCAGAGCTCCAGGGAGAGTTTCCCTAACCCCAGCTGAGCCGAGGAGCTCAGAAGCCTCAGGCCTGCTCCTCTGAGTCTTCTCTTCCCAGCTTCTTGGCATCTTTTGGTGAGTCATACCAGGAAGCAAGTCTCTTAAAAGAGTTGCTTTGCTGTTGTTTTCTTTTCTTTCTTTTTCTTTTTTCTTTCTTTCTTTCTTTCTTTCTTTCTTTTTTTTTTTGGAGACAAGGTTTCTCTGTGTAATCTTGGCTGTCCTGGAGCTCGCTCTGTAGACCATAGCCTGGAATGCAGAGACCCTCCCACCTCTGCCTCCCAAGTGCTGGGATTAAAGGCATGCACCTGGCCCTTAAAAGAGAGAAATTGGAGGGATGCATCCAGAAGTGGCTGCCTCTTCTCCCAGGAAAAGACAGCAGAGAACTGAGGGCACACAGCCTTTATATAGGATTTTTTTTTTTTTTAAAGGAGGTGGAGCGTTCTAGGGCAGAATTTGCAGAGTGAGAATTGGTGGGATTTCAAGTCCTGAGATTGGGGGAAATTGAGGAATTGAAGGGTCTGTGGTTAGACTTTTCAGGTAAAATTAGCATAATCTGGGAGCGAGTCCCACTCGGGCTGGGGATGGCCTTTGTGAGGGAGGCTGGAACCGCTGTTGTGCTAGTTAGAGAGGTGTGGAGGAGGGGGCTATTAACACATGCCTCAACAGGTTTACAGACGTGAACTCTAAACAAAACAACTTTCCTTAACTAAACTGTGAATTTATACTAAAGGGTCAGATTCCTAGTCCTGGTCCCCGGCTGGCAGTGTCAGACCACGTAAAGCTCTCTGCTTCTGGGGACGGCTCGTTTACACATTCTTGCCACAGAGATGGCAACTGAGCTCACAGTTGGACACGCTTCCCTCCCCCCTCCCTGCGTTCCCTGTCAGCGGCAGCCATAACTGAGGCCTCAGGCGCTTCTTCTCCAACTGTCTGACCTCAGATTCCTAGTGCTATGGAGATTCAGCCACGTGCTGGAGTCCTGAGGTGGTGCTGTCAGGAGGCGTAGAGAGGCCGGCAGCACAGCCTGTGAAGATTGCAACACCCCTTTCAGTCTCCACAGAGGATGACACCGAGGAGGGCTGAATAGCTAAAGTGGGGTACCCAGGGAAAGATGCAGGGGGAACCGAGAGGCAAAACTTGAAGCAGCCTACACTGGCTGCTGAAGCTCCTCAGGCACGGGCCTGGACACTTTCCTACAAAGTATACAAAGTTAACAAAGGGAATCTATGGCAGAGAAGGCTTTTCCTCTGTTCTTAGGGCCAGTGTGAATAGCCAACAAGCTAGGGTTATGTGTAGAGTTCCAGGCTAGCTCGGGGAAAGAAAAACAAAATAAACAAACAAAAGCACAAGAAACCCTCAAGGCTCAGGGATCTATACAGAAGAGGAGGCAGAAAGCTTGAATGAACCAGAGGGTGCAGGTGACTCCAGGGAAAGTGTCTTTAGGACACAGCAAGACTGGTCACACACATGAGCTCACAGAGTCCAGGCAGCAGGTTCAAGCCAGAGTCTCACCACTAAGAGCGGGAAGTGGACATGTGGTCCCACCCCTAGCCAGTGAACTATCCGTAATTGATACAGCTGGCAATGGAAAAATCAGGTTTTTTTTTTCACCCCAGTGTAGTCTCACTGGGCATCTCAGCCATACCTCAGGGCGGGCCACATGCCCAGGAGTAGCTGGCGAAACCAAAATTAATGCAATGGTATTTTTTGTGAACTTTCTGTGTTTTCTTATGCATTGTTTTGGCTTTTCGTTGATCAAATAAACAGAATGAATTGGTGACAAAGCTATAATATATAAATGCAGGTTTATTGGAAGCGGCACGGGATGGGGAAGGGACTGGGGCAGCGAGAGCTGGGGGTGGGTGGGGCGGCGAGGAAAAGAGAGGGTAGGGAGGAGGATAAAAAAAGGGGGCCCTGGAACCAAAATGTCTGGGGTTTTTTTTTTTCCTGTTTTTTTTTCTTTCTTTCGTTCTTTCTTTCTTTTTTTTTTTTTTTTTTTTTTTTTTTCAAGACAGGGTCTCTCTGTGTTGCCTTGGCTGTACTGGACTCGCTTTGTAGACCAGGCTGGCCTCGAACTCACAGCGATCAGCCTGCCTCTGCCTCCCTAGGGCTGGGATTAAAGGCACATGCGCCACCACAACCGGCCTCAAAATGTCTGGTTTATATGGTGAATCTCTGGGAGAGGGGAATCCTCGCCCCTAGGTAGAGGGTAGGCCATGCCAGCCAGGCCCAGCAGCAGGACCTAACAGCTTCCTTTCTGATTGGCTGCTTGCTTGTGTACATTTGCACACTCACCATTTCCCCACACATGGGCAAACATGCACACTACACACACATGAAAAAGGAAAGACTAAGAACCAGAAGGGAGTGAGCAACACCCACTCCATAGCTGCTACTGCAGGTCACGCGGAGCCTCACGGGATTTACAGAGAGGTCAGGATTGGTGGGGAGAAAAGGCTGCGACTCGGGCTCATTAATTACAGTAGGCATAGTTAATGTTCATTAGGTCCAGGCCTCACATTATCTGAAACTTAAGATCCAGCCAGGGGGTGGTAGAGCCAGCCCCCAAGGAGACAGCCTTCCTCCAACAAGGCCACACCCCCTCCAGCAAGGCCACACCCCCTCCAGCAAGGCCACACCTCCTAATAGTGTCCCTCTCTGAGCCAAGCATTCAAACGCGGGAGCCATAGGTGTTCAGAGCATCACACCCAAGACTACCAAGCTACTCAGCCGTAATGCATATGTAGAGGGCCTATGTCAGACTTGTACCGGTTCCATGATCTCTCAAGTTCCCACGACTCGCAGCCAGTTGATTCTGTGCGTCCCTAACCCCTCCTGGTTTCTGCAAGCCTTCCTCCCCAGCCTCTGGAGAACTCTGAGCTCCGCCTAATGTCCCGCTGTTCCCATCAGCTGCTGGATGAAGTCTCTCTGGTCTCACTGATGACGATTCCGCTGGTGTCTGGTCCTGTAATACTCCGCCTCCCCAGCGCTGGGAC